>NC_136272.1:95378421-95862436 GCF_964187855.1 Myxine glutinosa
GTTCGCAAACAAACGTACCCTTTTGTTCCAACCCAGTCGATGGCGAATCTGCATATGGCGATCTGTGAATTTCACGTTTAGAAAGTAGAAATCATCACGGCATTCCATCATTCACTTGAACTTGATATCTCTTTCTTCATTCCAAACAGCATAACTCCAATCACAAATTAAATAACATTAATATAAAAAATAAAGTTTTAACAACATTCCTGACATAAACAAATATTTAAATCCTGATGTGAAGTTCCGTACGGGTGGGTGAACACAATTACGAATTCAAAATCGTAATTGTATTCACTCAGTTCCACTCATCAATTGATACTTTAACAAAACGATTACCACGATTAACGTTTAACGATTTAACATTACGATTGAATGACGGTTGTATTGGGATATTATCAAACCCGCGCATTGCCGTAATCTGTCCACTTCCGCATTCGCGGCAGGTTCATAATTCTCATCAAAATCTAAACAGTATTTGTAGAATTTCAATAAAAGCCACATCACTGTTCATATCGGGAAATATTATTCCATCGTGTTTGGAAAAACTGGAAAATTGGAAAAATTGGAAAATTGGAAAAACAATATAGCCTATTTTACTCCAGGGGATCCCAGGATTACCTCCCCAAAATTTTGCTGTGATCGTTTCAGCCGTTTTTGCGGTACCTGGGAACGGACGGACAGACAGACGGACAGACGGACATTTGCTGAATTATAGTAAGATATGCTTTAATTAGTCCGTGAGAGTTACTGATCCCTTATACTAACTGGATCGGGTACCTAACGTTAATTGGCCGCGCAGTTCTGAAGCCACTGGAAGTGCACTGGTGGTCATATTGTTTCCCCCAAAAGATTGGCTTTCTCCATTGATGTCAACAGCAGATCAGTGGCTTTCTTGGAAAACAACCCAGTGCATTCCCCCCGACAATTTCATCGATATTTCAGTTTATTTTATAAATCCGATTTTGGTGAATATCCGAATCTGAATACTAGAATATTTTAATTATGTTTCCGTCAACAAAGTCACCGGAGGCATGATGTTTTCGGGTTGTTCGTGTCAGTCCGTATGGGCTAAACCTCGTTTTTTGCAGCAACCAAAACCTCGACTCTGATTCTGCAACTGGACCAGATGGCATCAGCCCACGGGTCCTAAAATCCTGCTCTGCCGCTCTATCTCACCCTCTCTCTGTTCTTTTCACCCTATCCTTTGCTCAAGGTCATCTGCCAGCATCCTGGAAATCAGCAAACATTACCGCTTTACACAAAAAAGGTGCAAAAACAGATCCTTGCAACTACAGACCAATCAGCCTGCTCCCAATTATCAGCAAAGTCATGGAATCCATCATTGCTTCGGATATGAAATCTTTCCTCTTCTCCAATGGCTTGATCTCTGATCATCAATTTGGTTTCAGACCAGGTCACTCTACTCTGGACATGCTGCTTCTGCTGTCTCAACAATGGATGGAGGTCCTCAATGCCAAACAGGAAATCAGAGCTGTCTCCCTTGACATATCACGTGCCTTCGATACGGTCTGGCACCCAGCTCTGCTCACCAAACTCTCCTCCTATGGTATCCATGGAAATCTCCATGCATGGCTTGCGGACTTCCTCTCTGGTCGTAGTCAATGTGTGGCCCTGAATGGATTTCTCTCATCTCCCCTTCCCGTTCAGGCTGGAGTTCCCCAAGGCAGTGTGCTGGGCCCTGTGCTTTTTCTGGTCTTTATCAATGATCTCTCCGACTCTCTGGAAAATCCTCTGTATCTCTTTGCTGATGACTCCACTCTCTGCCGCTCCATTCCTCTTCCCTCAGATCGGCAGTCTGCAGCCTCCTCACTCTCTGAAGACCTGGACAAAATCACAGACTGGTCAAACATGTGGAACATGTCTTTCAATCCTGACAAATCTCACACTCTTACTATGTCTCTCCGAAAAGATCGACTGGACAACCCTCCCATCTACTTTCTCAACAATCCTCTCCAAGAAGTTCTGTCGCTCAAGCTTTTGGGTCTCACCATCTGCCATGATCTTTCTTGGGAAAACCACATTTCCAAGCTGGCCTCCAAAGCCAGTCGCCGACTGGGCATCCTCCGTCGTGCGAAGTCCTTCCTAGGCACACCTGAGCTCCTCACCACATACAAGGCTTTCATCCGCAGCTCAATGGAATACTGTTCTCCCCTATGGGCTGGTGCTCCTGCCTCACACCTGGCTCGGCTTCACGCTGTTGAATCCAAAGCTTTCAGAATCATTGGAATCTCCCGCGATGAAGCTATCTCTGAGGGCCTTTCACTCACTCACCGCAGGCAGGTAGGTGGTCTTTCTGTCTTCTACCGACTCCTCTCCGGCCTTGCTCCCCCAGCTCTCTCTGTGCTCTGTCCCCCAAATATTCCTACAGGTCGCACAAGATCTGCCAGCCACCCTCTGATGGTTAAACTGCCGAAATCTCGGCTCTCTGCTCACCTTCACTCTTTCATTCCTCTTTTCTCCCGCCTCTAGAACAAACTCCCACACTCACTTCAATCACACTCCTCCCTCCAGGTCTTCAAAACAGCTGTTCACCACCATCTCTTATCTTCCCCCATCCAAATCCTTGATCTTTTCTACCCCCACTAATTCACCCCAGATCCACCTTGTTTGAAATTCCAACTTCTTTCCTGGAAGTCTTGGCAGTGTCCATATGTTTTATACCTCTCCCACCCCCCCCCCCCCTTCCCATGCATCCCCCCAAAGCCCTCTCCCTCCCACAGTTCTCTCGATGTCTCCATGTCTCTCGGTCCCTGCTCTCAAATGTTGTGTTTGTGTCCTTCCCCCTCTCTCCCCATCTTGTCTACCGCTCCCGATGTTATTTGTTTTGTGTGTCTGTTTGTCTTTCTGTGTGATTAATGTTCGCTCTTTCACGAGCCTCGATCTTGTATACAAAAAAAAAAAAACAAAAACAAAAAAAAACCCATATATCCGATTGAAACAAAACGTTCAGGGAAGGAGTGACACCCATGCAGAATGTTTTTATGATAATTGTGATGTCATAGGTCACGTGGTATGGCAGCCATCTTGGATTAAAAGCAAATAATTAAAAAATTAGATCTCTGAAACCGCTCACCTTATCGATGCAAAATTGTACAAATATAATCGAACAGCACTGTTGCATATAGTTTGAAAATGATGATGTCATATGTCACGTGGTATGGCAGCCATCTTGGATAGAAAAACAAACCTTATCCAATCTACACGAAACGTCACAAACGTGATCCCCTACCCATACATATGCAGAGTGATGGCATCTACCTGTTGTGGGACTATGCGGAGGCATATTGGCGACACAGTCGCATTGTTCTAGTCTTTATAATGATTCTTCACCATGTAGATGGGACCAAAATCGATGTATACCATCATATTTCAAAAAGTTGTGGACAGATTCGGACGAAACTTGGTGGACACATTGGGTGTGTTGGAATGACGAATTATTCGATTTTGGTGAAGATCCGGATACGGATCTGGATATGAGAATTTTTAAAATTACCTCCGCCACCAAGGGTGGATGGAGGTTACGTTTTCACCCTTGTCTGTCTGTTTGTGGACAGGATATCTCAAAAAGTTGTGGACGGATTCGGAGGAACCTTCTTCACCATTCACCACAGGTTCTTCACCACAGGTTGGGTGTGTGAGAAGGAAGAAGGGATTAAATTTCAGTAAAGATCCGAATCCGGATCCGGATCAGAGAATTTTAGGTGAACCTTCTTCACCATTGACTCTTGATCGGGAAAACCGATATATAATTATCACGATATCTGAAAAAGTTATGGACGGATTCGGACAAAACTTGGTGGATTGGTTTGGTGCGTGACCACGAATAATTGAATAATTTTGGTTCAGGTCCGAATCCAGACCCGACCGAGGTCGGTATGCCGTTATAGTTTGTAATTATTTGTTACTTGATTGGAAACGCAGTCGTAAAAAAAATAAAATAATAATAATTCAACCCTGACGGACCGGAACTCACGGCGCACTGATGCATTGTGGGTCGTGCACACGTGACTGCGGTCAGTTGCGCAGTGTTGAACATGGAAAACGCTGATGTGATTGCGGAGTTTGTGAATAAACGAGTCCGAATCGTGGCTCACGATGTCTGCTTCGATGGAATCGTTCGATTCGTCGATTTACTAAGCGGAGTGTTGTGCTTGGAGAACGGTACGTACGGACGACGCACGACATCGTTTTATTTTTGTCTCTACGGTCGAGGCTCATACTCATAGAAGAGCTGGGAAATGGAGGTTCTTGGGAATGAGGTCGTTGATTAATCGATCTTGGTAATTGGAATATTTCTCTAGGTTTGTATAAAAATTGTGACCTTTTTCCCATGGTGCTTGATTAGGCCTATTCCTTCTGTTAAAAGTGCATTTTGTGTTTTATTCTCATTGATATAATATGCTCTGAATGAGAATAAACGTGAATAAACGTAAAATATATTTATTGATTTAACCCCCTAAAGATCGACTCACGTTAAAATAAAGTCGTCGGTCACCATTTTGTAATGATTGGAGTCGTGAAATTTATCGTTGGCGCGAACCAAGCAGGTGCATTTGTGGAAATGATACGGAAACATCGCGATTGGAGTCGATTGGAGAGAAATCGATTATTAAACTGTAAAGGGGGGAGGGATTGGAACTCAACTTTAATTCGGTTTCTTTGCGAATTAATAGTGAATAAATAAACTCATACAAAAATTATTTATACACCGCCTAATATGTCATACTAAAATACGCCATTTGTGTCTGATGAATTTTCGACGCCAATACATTCTGTCGTTACTTATCCAATCTCAACCACACTTGACAGGATGACCAAGGGTTACACAATGAAGGTTGAAGCGCATTCTCTTGCCCCCCACCCCAAGGGTTTTTTTTCCCCCCACCATTGCCGTCAATGGGTTGCACGTTGAGGTGTATAGCCATATTAAGTTAGCTTTATCGTGGCGTTTTTCCAAGGCCGCTTTGAATAACAAAACTAACGATAATAGCGTAATATTAATGTTATTACAAAACAATATTAATAGCAATAATATCCGACCTCCCCAAGGGGTTTTTCCGGGGAATCAACGTATATAAATAGCTTATCATGGCGTTTTCGTGGGAGCAACGGCATCCACCAGAAGTAATGAACAGGAATGAATATTATGAACCACAAACACGTATGATTAGCTTTTTAAACAGTGGCTAATGCTGTTTAACACTAAATGAGTAAATTTGGAGGAATCCCGACATGCGTGAGGTAAGTTTTACTTACAGAACTGAGCGAAGATCTACTGTACTCTAGGTACCCCATAAGTGCTGGGTTAATAACATGACCCTTCCTGGTGCTGACATGGCGTTTTTCGTCGTGAACTTTTAAAACTCGCTCCTTCTGTTTAACACGAAACTGAAAGGGAGGAAGCCCGGGGTGTGCTCATTTACCAAGCAGCTAGCTAGCGCTTGCCAAGCCAGCCGTTCCTTAACGGTTTTGAATGGAGTGCTTGCTCGAATGCTTAAACCACTTGACTATCTCTCCACAACAAACTTGGTAAATGATCACACACCCAATGTTCTTGAGACCAGACCTTAGATCGACTGTAATCTATGTACCCCAAAGAGGAATGACCCTTTCTGTCCCTCTTGTAGTTAGCGGGTTTGCTAGTTCAACAAATGATCCACCACGCGGTAACCCGGGTTGCCCCATGATTTTTAATCATTTTACATAATTAATCTATTTTAGGGGGAGTGTAACCCGGGTTCGTGTGACCCGGGTTCCTATCACACGAACCCGGGTTACACTCCCCCTAAAACAGATTAATTAATTATGTAAAATGATTAAAAATCACGGGGCAAACCACGTGGTGGATCAAATGCAGAACAAGGTTTCTTTAAAACATGGCAATATCCATGGCCTACTCAAATGTTCCATTAATGAATATGGGAAATTTTAGTCACCGTGTTTGAAATACAGTGCCTTCAGAAAGTGTACATACCCCTTGACTTTTGTCACATTTTGTTGTTGCAGTCTGAATTTTAAATCGTACTGAAATATGCCACTTGTGTCTCTGTCTGATTAATTTTTGACGCCGATACATTCCGTCCTTACTTATCCAATCTCAACCAAACTTGACAGGATGACCAAGGGTTACATAATGAAGGTTGTAGCGCATTCATTTGCCCTCCTCCCCAAGGGGGTTTTCTCCCCCGAGCGGGTTTTCCTCGCCATTGCCGTCAATGGGTTTCCTGTTGAGGTGTATAGCCATATTAAGCTAGCTTTATCTTGGCATTTTTCCAAAGAAGAAGATTTATCGTGGCGTTTTCCAAATACGCTTTTAATAACAAAATTAATGATAATCGCATATTGTTAGTTATTATAAAACAATATTTATACTAATAATGTCCCACTTCCCCAAGGCATTTTTCCTGCAGTGATGACGTGTATAAATAGCTTATAGTTATAATGGCGTTTCCGTGTGAGCAACAGCTTCTACAGGAAGTAAAAATATTATACACCACAAACACGCATGGTTGGCTTTTTAAACAGTCGCTAATGCTCTTTATAACACTAAATGAAGAAATTTGGAGGAATCAAAACATCCATGAAGCAAGATTTACTCACAGAACTTAGCGAAGATCTACTGTACTCCATATAGCCCACAAATGTTGGGTTAATAACATGGCCCTTTCTGCCTCTAGCGTGGCATTTTTCGTAGCGAACTTTTGAAACTTGCTCCTGCTGTTTGATATGAAACTGAAAGGGAGGAAGACCGGGGTGTGCTAATTTACCAAGCAGCTAGCTTGCGCTTGCCAAGCCAGCCATTCCTTAATGGTTTTGAATGGAGTGCTTGCTCAAATGCTTAAACCACTTGGCGATCTCTCCACAACAAACTTGGTAAATGAACAAACCCAATGTTCTTGAGACCTGACCATAGATGGACTGTAATCTATATACCCCAAGGAGGAATGACCTTTCCTGCCCTCCCGGAGTCTGCGGGTGTACTAGTGGATTAAATTGAGATTTTCTGTCACACTTTGTCACAATTTGTCACTGATCTGCACATAATACCCCACAATGTCAAAATGTATTTATCTATTTATTAATTTTACAAAGTAATTAAAAATTATGTACAGAAATATCTCATTTAATGACTCGCTGACTTGCTCTCTTGTCGTAGTCAATGTGTGGTTCTACATGGAATCCTCTCATCTCTTCCTGTCAGGCTGGAGTTCTTCAAGGCAGTGTTCTGGACCCAGTGCTTTTTCTAATCTTCATTAATGATCTCTCTGACTCCATGAAAAATCCTCATTATCTTTTTGCTAACGACTCCACCGTCTGCCGCTCCATCTCTCATCCCTCAGATTGGCAGGTAGCAGCCTCTTCACTCTCTGCAGACCTGGAAAAATCACAAACCGGTCAAACACATGGAACATGTCTTTCAATTCTGACAAATTTCCCACTCTTACCTCGTCTCTCCAAAAAGACTGTCTGCAAAACCCTCCCATTTGCTTTCTCAACAATCCTCTCGAAGAAGTTATGTCACTCAAGCTTTTGAGTCTCTCTATCTGCCATGATCTTTCCTGGGAAAACCACATTTCCAAGATGGCCTCCAAATCTAGTCACCAACTGGGCATACTCTGTCTTGCGAAGTCCTTTCTGGGCATTTCTAAGCTCATCACCACATGCAAAGCTTTCATCCGCAGCTTGATGGAATACTGCTCTCCCCTCTGGGTTGGTGCTCCTGCCTCACACCCAGCTCTCTTCATGCTGTAGAAACCAAAGCTTTCAAAATCATTGGTATCTCCCGTGATGAAGCTGATTCTGAGGGCCTATCACTCGCTCACCGTAGGCAGTTTGGCAGTCTTTCTATATTCTACCGACTGCTCTTCCGGCCTTGCACCCCCTGGTCTGTCTGTACTGTCCCCTAAGTATTCTTGCAGGATGCACAAGGTCTGCCAGAAATTCTCTTCTGGTGAAACTGCCTCAATCAAGATTCTCCACTCACCTTCACTCTTTCATTCCTCTTTATCCCAGCTCTGGAACAAACTCCCACACTCTCTTCAATCCCACTTCACCCTGCAGGTTTCGAAACAGCTGTTCACCACCATCTCTTATCTTCTCCCATTCAAAACCTTGAACTTTTCTACCCAATCAATCCACCCCAAATGCACCTCCTTCACATTCCCTGTTTTCTTTCCTGAAAGCCCCATTAGTGTCCATCTTGTTTTTCCTGTGTACTACACCTTAGCCCTCTCTCTTCCACAGATGTCCCCTGTTCCCTACTGTTGTTATACTTCCCTCTCTCCCGCTCTCTTCTCCTGCTCCCTTTATTATATGTTCTATGTGTCAGCTCTTATACGAGCCTGAATCGAGTATACCAAAAAACCAAAAAACAAATAAATAAAAGAATAAAATAATAACATATACAGAAATATGTTTTCATATACAGAAATATATACAGAAATAAAATAACATATATATATATATATATACACACATGGAAGAGGTTTGCTCTAAAATAGTAACCAGTGAAGAGAAATGGGCATTTTAAATTAATTATGGCAACACAGACACGTACTGGGATTTGAAGCTTGTTTTGGTGATCGGTGCAAATACATTCTTTTGTTTTGTGCTTCTGAGAAAGCTTTTACAACCAGGATAAAGAAATGCTTTGTCCTGTTTAACAACCTATTGACGCCCGCACGTTTCACCTCGAGTGAGTTTGCGTACAACCACATTGTACAAATGTTTGTGGCGTTCCGAAAACGGAACTCAATTTAAACAGGTTTGCGACATAAACAAATTGGCCCGGTCTACTTGTCGATCACCTTGCCTCTGTCAACAATTCCGTGTAATTGTCCTTTGTAAAGGTTGCCAGCGAATGTTCCGTCCATCCAACCCACCATCGATCTGCCAGCATTCGCGCACGCGTGCCACGTGCGGCAGGTGTACAAGTTTGTCAATGTGCAGATACGGCCGCCGTTATTGAACGGTGAACCCTTTCAATATGCCAGGCTGTGCCACCTTCATCTGTGTTTACATCGCTCTGTGTGTTCCTTTGCAGTGATTGATGTTGCCTATGGCAAAAAGTCACTGGGCATGCTTATGTTCCCTGGAAAGGACATCTCGTTCAGTGAGTACGCAATACACATAATGTTGCACACGCCTGCTGGTGATGTTATTGATTACATTTGACTGGAACTGCATCTGACTTCAACTAATAATGATCGAGGGTTTTGCTCTGGATGCCTCGTGATAATTTATAGGCCTATCAGAGTGGTGGATGGAATTGAATGGTTACCAGAACTGGTGTTTGCAAGACTTTTGAAAGTATTGTTGATTAAAAGTGGATCCCATATTCAAGAGGATTAGAATGCATGTAATATTTGGGGTGGGTATGGTTCAGCCTGAAGGGGAATGCCGATAAACCCTGTTTGACCCAAAGGGACCTTGTAACTTGTACACTAGTCGTACAGCTCGCTTTGCATAGTCTGCCGTAAAACATACCTCACTGCCTTGAGCGTTCACCACCAATTGTGATATCTTGCTGCCTCCAGAACAGTAATAAATATTATTTTATTGTTCAGTCAATGAGAACACTTCACATGCTACACCTTCCTTACTTATTGCATTCATTTGTTATGCTCAGTTAGGATTCTGGACAAGACAAAATCTCAGCACCCTGCAGAATCTCAAACAACCGAGGACGTGTGAGTGCAATGACTTAGATGGCTTGGCTTCTTACATGGCTTGTGAAACTAGAGCCTTTCCCTGCTATTATATGTTGCTTTACTATATTTTATTTGTGTTATGGTTTCTCTGATACTTATAAAATATTCACCTGTAATAGTTTGCACATTGTGCAGTTGTTTACCGTGCATCCCTGAGCTGGAGCAGATATTACCTGCTCAAAGATGATTAAATGGCTTCTCCTGTATTTTTTTTTTTTTAAAATAAGAATATGAACCGTTGCTTTTCATTACCCTGCGCTTGCGAAGCGAAAAGCAGGGTTAAGCATTCAGGTGCGTACGTGTGCCGGCCGTGTGCCGTGTGCCATGTATCGTACGTGTCTGCATTTTAAAAATTCATTTTCTTGGCAACTGTTGGTCCGATTGATACGAAATTTTACCAGAGAAGCGCCTCCGCCTGTATAACTTTTTTATTTATAATTATGACCTCATAGGTCACGTGGTACGGACGTCATCTTGGAAAAACGTTACACCTCTATATCTCCCAAACCACTCAATGGAAAAAATCGAAACATGGCTCATTGCCAAGTACTCACCATGGGGAATGAGATATGTTAATGATGTCATCGGTGCCTTCGTTATGACGTCATAATTCGACAAATACAACACTTATACATCCGATCATTATGATTTTTTTTTCAGCAGCTGTTGCTCTTATGGACACGAAATTTTCACCATAGGAGTGCCTCCTCCTTTAGAATATTTTAATGATAATCATGACGTCATACATCATGTGGTACAGGCACTATCTTGGAAAAACCGAAAAATGTTGCACCTCTATATCTCCAAAACTGCTGCTTGGAAAAAATTGAAACATGGCTCAATGTAAAGAACTCCACATGGGGAATAGGTGTTGTTAACTGTGTTGTGTTGTTGTGAAATGTTGTGTTAACATGGGGAATGTCATTGGTGCCTTAATTATGATGTCATAATTCGACATGGACAATGCTTAGTCTGATCAGTTTGAAATGTATTGGGCGTGATCTATGCAACAATTATATTAGAGAATATAAATTTATGATGTCATCGCTCACGTGGTCTGGCAGCCATATTGGATCAAAGAAAAAACAATGTTCAAAAACAGAAGAGTTGGCTCGCAATAAGTTAGATGCACAGGGTAAGTATTCTATGAATACCATCTAGTTGTTAATGTTGTTGGTACATTGTGACTTATTCCTCTTTCTCTCTACTTTAGGTATTGGTAAAGTCATGTTGTATTTTCTAGCTATTAAATGTGGAATGGACGTCGGTAGGCCCGTGACATTGTGATTCTCTTTGCATATTTGAATGAGTGATGTTCGGAAGCTCTCCATATTGTCAGAATGGTAGTTATTATGTTCTCCATACTCTCCCATTTCTAACACATAACTCTCACATGCCTCAAATGCTTCAGGATGTTGGGGTAGACCCGTAAATTTGCCGTGTGTGTAATTTTGGTGCCTCCTTTTGCAGTGCAGAAAATCAAACTATGACGGTGGACGTGCCGTGCATTGGAACTGGTGTCGCTGCAGTGAAAGGTCGTACGCCGGAAACGCTCCTGCTTTAAATCATTGGAACTTTGAACACATTGATTGCTTGATGGTTTCATCTCGGTTGTGTTGTCCAAACAGATATGATGTGAGACGTTTCCAGTTTGTTTTCTCTTTGCTTTGTAAATAAGTCCTTTTATTGCACTCATTGCCGGTTCATTTTAGATCTTGTAACATAAGACGTGATCAGGTCAGAAGGATTTTTATTAATATTTGTTTTCACATAATTGTACACTAGATGGCACTGTGGTGCATGTTTGGTTGTAATCATACATTGGTCCGGACTTCAGCCAATTATAGTGCTGGAACTCGGTAGGAAAAAAAAACTCTGTTCGGATCTGGTAAAATTACCGGGTCCCAGATTGGCTTGGAACTTGGATAAATATGCAAATATACGAGGTATTTATTTATAAAAAATTATTTATGTGATCGAGGTTCGTGGAAGAGCGTGAATCAAGCGGATGCAAATTGATTGCATGGGGATGCATGGCCTCAATCTAAGCTGCGTTGACTAGTACAGCTAGCCACAGCACTACTCACATCATAACACAACGATGTCCTTTCATCCTATAATCTATGTGTAAAATGAGCTGAGTTTCTCCATCACACTTCATTCTGAAGGGTTTCTACTGTTGTAGAATAATACAAATGGTACCGTTGAAAAAGTAATAATCGATTTACTTGGAACAGAAATTTGTTTGTTTAATCACAAATCCCTGGTGTTGGGCTAGCGGCTAGGGTGCCGGCTTAGGATCCTAGGATCCTGGGTTCGAATCCCGGTCAATCGCTGAATTAACGCCAGGGGGGTTGACTCAGCCTGTCATCTTTCTGAGGTCGGCAAATTGAGTACTAGTTCACTGGTAATTCCCTGCTTGTCGTTAAAGGCGGCAAAAAGGGTTGGCGTCAGGAAGGGCATCCGGCCGTAAAACATTGCTTCAAAAAGGGGACCAAAAAACAACAACAACCATGGTTCCTGAAAAAGGCCAACCCCCGCTTGCGGGGAAAAATGGCCTCTAAAGGTGGTTTTGGTTTTTTTGGTTTTTTAAATCACAAACTTGCTTGTTTTAAAAGCCTCTGTGCAGATTTGAAGAAGAAGAAGAAGCGCAAATGGTTTCTTCACGCAGCGGTTCAAATGAAACATTAATTTATTCTACCAAAGCAGGAACTCTTTAGAAGGACACGGATGGATCACACACGATTGCATACAGTAATATTTCTCGAAGCAATAGAAAAAATATAAAAGAAGACGAAAGGAGCACACCAACAATACAAATCGCAACAATTACTACGTGTTGTAAAATATCATTTTCTGTGTGTTTCACTTCATTTTGAAAACTCCTCAGTGACACTCGCAGATAGACATGCAATATGTTTGTGAAATATAACATGCTGTCTTTTGATTAAACCTGTCATCTGTCAACGATGAAGTTCATTACACTCAACGACATGAAAATGTAGCTAAGACTTGCTTGTTATCTCTGCAGGCCTGCTGCTTGCTATTGTTTTTCAAATCTTATTCTAATGAAGCGTGACTCACATTGACTAATCAAATCTAAATGTGATCTGCATTGCCTTCAGAAAGTATTCACACCCCTTGACATTTTCACATTTTATTGTGTTACAGCCTGAATTTAAAATGGATTTAATTTAAAAAAAGTTGTTACGATTTTACACAAAATACCCCATAATGACAAAGTGAAAACATGTTTGTAGAAGTTTTTACAAATTTATTTAAAATAAAATACAGAAATATCTAATTTACACAAGTATTCAGCCCCCTGAGTCAGTACTTAGTAGAAGTGCCTTTGGCAGTGATTATATCTTTGATTCTTCTTGGGTATTTCTGTATCAGCTTTGCATATCTGGATTTGAGGTATTTCTCCTATCTCGTTCTATCTCCTTCTCCTTCTATCTTCTATCTCCTTCTATCTTCTATAATTCTATCTCGGAGTTCTACGGACAGTTCCTTGGATTTCATGGCAGAATTTCTGCTCTGACATGCACTGTCAACTGTGGGACCTTATATAGAAAGGTGTCTTTCTTTCTAAATCATGTCCAGTCAAGTGAGTTGGCTACAGGTGCACTCCAATCTAGTTGTTGAGACATCTTAAGGATGATCAAAGGAAATTGGATGCACGATTTGAAAAATAATTCAACTTTGACATATAATGGGGTATTTCTTATAATAGGGGACCGAAAAACGACAACAACCACGGTTCCCGAAAAAGGCCAACCCCCGCTTTGCGGGGAAAAATGGCCTCTAAAGGTGTTTTTTTTTTTCTTTCTCCAATTCTTCCTTGCAGATTTGATCAAGCTCTGTCAAGTTGGATGGGGAGTGTCAGTGAAAATCAATCTTCAAGTCTTTCCACAGATTTTAAATGGGATTCAAGTCTGAACTTTGGCTGGGCCACTCAAGGGCTTTCATGTTCTTGTTCTGAAGCCATTCCAGTGTTGCTTTGGCTGTATTATTGGGGCCATTGTCCTGTTGGAACATAAATCTTCACTGCAGTACAAGGTATTTTGCACTCTGTAGCAGGTTCTGCTCAAGGATTTGCCTGTATTTGGCTCCATTTATTGTTCCCTCTATGCTTATTTGTCTTACAGTCCCTGCTGCTAAAAAGCATCCCCATAGCATGATTCTGCCACTACCTTGCTTCACGGTAAGGATGGTGTTTGATGGGTGATGAGCTGTGTTTGGCTTCTGCCAAACATCTTCTGCTTCTGCGCTTTGCATTCAGGCCAAAGAGTTCAATTTTCATCTCGTCAGACCACAGAATATTTTGCCTCATGCTCTCAGTCTTTCACATGTCTTTTTGCAAACTACATGTGTGCTGTCACATGCCTTTTTCTCAGGAGTGGCTTCTGTCTGGCCACTTTCCCATAAAGCCTAGATTTGTGAAGCATTGCATGAGACTTATCCTTCCAGCTGCTTCTCCTGTCTCAGTCAAGCAACTCTGTACTTCTGTCAGAGAGGTCATTTGGTTCTTGCTCACCTCCCTCACCAAGATCATTCTTGCCTGGTTGCCCAGTTTGGTCGGACGGCCAGCTCTCGGAAGAGTCTGGGTTGTTCCATATTCTTTCCATCTCCTAATGATGGAGCTCACTGTGCTGTTTGGATCTTTCAACACACTAGAAATTGTTTTGTACCCTTTCCCAGATCTATGGCTCCTCACAATTCTATCTCGGAGTTCTACGGACAGTTCCTTGGATTTCATGGCAGAATTTCTGCTCTGACATGCACTGTCAACTGTGGGACCTTATATAGAAAGGTGTCTTTCTTTCTAAATCATGTCCAGTCAAGTGAGTTGGCTACAGGTGCACTCCAATCTAGTTGTTGAGACATCTTAAGGATGATCAAAGGAAATTGGATGCACGATTTGAAAAATAATTCAACTTTGACATATAATGGGGTATTATATGTGGATCATTGACAAAAAATCTCAATTTAATCCATTTTAAATTCAGGCTGTAACAACAAAATGTGAAAAAAAATCAAGTGGCGTGAACACTTATGAAGGCACTGTATATTTTGCCGTGTCGTGTACTGATTACGGTAACATTTTGCTTTGAAAATCGCAAAGAGAAACAACATGACAATTCGATGGACATCCGATTCATAATCTACCGCACATTTGCAAAGTACTGCAATTACTTCATTCCATGTGACAGGAAAATATCCCAGTTCATTTCCAAGTTGACAGCCAAACCCGGCTTGACTCGTACTCTGCTCGGAAGCACAACTCGCCGAGTTTGAGTTTGCTAACTCGGTCTGGGTACAGCACAAACCAATGAGCTAATTTACACCGTCTAGTGGGAAGTGAAGGGTGTCAGTTGATGCCAAGTTGTATCGCATGACGTGGTACCTGCTTTCCTTGCCAGTGTACTGAATTACAAACTACTATTTATGGGTATTTTCCTCGATGGGCATTGCCAGTTATCCACGGAATTTGCCAACCAAGCTTGTGCGCCATTGAACGTAGACCTAATTTCTGATTTGTTCACTATTCTGTCTTGGTTCGTACGTAATAGATGTTCACGGCAGCACCTGCAATTCTTTATGTGCCTTTATCTTTGCTTACTCTTATGTAAAAACACAAACCTGGGTGTGTGTGCACGCATATTCTTCTGTGCTCATTCTTCGTACGAGATTGTGTATTGTTACGGAACCCAACGTCGGCCTCTTTCCCCCTTATCGAGGGGGGATTAATCCCCTCGTCTATGACTGACCGACGTGGTCCCGAGGGTGTGACGTCACGCCCGGTCAGCGCTGGGTAGGGTATTAGGCCCAACCGTCCTATGACCTAAATACCAGCGCCTCCCGGTACGCAAGGAAACACCCCCCCCCCCGCTCACGGCCGCAGCGTAATAGACTGGTTGCGCCGAGCGAAGCGAACTGCGGCGTGAGCCGTTTATCATAGGGGCTAAACCCGATTCATATTCGTTGGCCAAATCGCGCCATGTACACTCAATTTGGAAACCTCTAAAGCGACCGAATGTGAAAAAGAAGACAAGGTAGGAAGAACAGGGATTTATTACTAATTATTATTATTGTACACAATCAAAAAGAACCAAGGAGAAGGCAAGATAACGAAAGTAACTGGAAGAAGAAGAAGAGGAAGACACAGTGCAAATACTAGCTTATTCTATACAATCTTACTTAGACCCCAGGACAACATAAAAGACGGACGACAATCAGACTTACACGGGGGATGAAGGCAGGAACGACTGGCAGGAGGTGGATGGCTGGACGGATGAGGTGGGATCTCAGGGCGGGCAGGATGCGGGTCCGGTTCGTGTGTGCTCGAGGTGAGCAGCCGCCGTTAAAGCTCAAAGCTGCGATGGTTCAAGCTCCGGTGGTTCAAGCCGCGATGGTTCAAGCTGCGATGGTTCAAGCTCCTGTCTCTGCCGCATCTGACGCATCCCTCTCATCTCCGGTGGGGGCGTTGCGTGACGGGTTATATAGGCCAAACCCTCGAACCTTCGCGAACCTCCCCGATCGCTCTCTCTCCGCCCTCTCAAGCCAAACCCCTGGTGTTTGGTTGGTCGGCAAGGGCTCTCCTGGCTCCACCCTCCAATGACGAGGTGGAGACACACCTTTCTGCTCCGAGGTACAGCACATGGCAATGGCGGCAAATTCAGAAAACCGCCCAATGCAGTTGGCAATGAAGGCTGGCAATTGAAAGGGGATCTATCTTATTTAATTGATGCAACGCAATGAATTAGTGGACCAGAGAGCCTTATACTGACATTTACTAAGGACATAACTACTGAGGGAATCTTATGATTGGCTACGTGTGTGCGATGGCTTAACTAAGGACGACCTTTGACCTTTACAATTGGAGGTATTTACAAGGAATATTTACAGCACACAAAAGGGTATATTTTACAGCAAGTTACACACACAGTTCCCAAATCCTCAACACTGCACCCTCCTTCCTTACGGGACGGCCCGGCCCGAAAACTTTAACTTTAGTGTGACACGCAGGTGTAGTAATCCTCTACAATTAACCTGACCCTGAGTGCGACAATTTTAAAACACAAATAAATATGTCCCGCTAATTGCGTTGCACCCTGCCTAACAGTTTCACACCCACAGCTAACCGAATTGCGGAATTATTTTCAAACTAAACATGAACGGTGGGGGAGCATTATTTGCAGTGACATTATTTTGACTATTTACAAAACGCAACCCAGGACCTGTGATTTTTCTTTCAGGGAAACAAAAATAAATTCCTGTTGGGAGGGGAGGAGACAGCATGCATTGCATCGACGCACCAGCACCAATAAACACCAAAACAACAATCACCAAAACCACACCAAAAGCACCATTTGGTGCAACAGTCACCAGTTCATAATAATGATACACAAAAAAAAACAACTGGTGGTGGTCTTCCTCTTCTCTGCTGGGCCGATGTTCTTCCTGATGTTTTCTCTACTTGCGGCCTATTTGGAAATAAAAGGGCACCAACGCATCCACTTTTTATTTAGGGCCACAGGGGCCAACTAAGGGTGGTCCACCTGTCTGGCATAGGTGCCACTTTTACCCTGGGCCGCAAGTGAGATTACCTGGCCACCATGGCCGGTCCCCAGCAGAGGTGCCAGGCCCCAAAATGTGGGGTCCATAAAGTGGTGCTTGGCCGCAGAACGGCGGTCCATAAGTGGTGCATCAATGCAAGCATGCTGGTTGCGGGGGTTCGGGTTCACGGAAGCGACCTCCCCGCACGCTCCTCTCAGTGCCCAGAGAGCACAGTCCTCGGGTGGGAGACAGGGGAACAGAAGACAGGTGAGTAATGGGTCAGGGCGCAAGGGTACACATCAAACAAGGTAATGCAGAATGAGGTGCGTACGGAGAGCGAAGTGAGAAAGCTCGTCCCTACCGTACGCCCCCCACATGTGACCTACACTACCCCCCCTTGCCCCTCCCCGTATTTACAAAAACCTACACATTTACAAATTCGTCACTACCGTCACGTCTTCCCCATATCTCCAATATACCAAATTCGTCACCACAATCCCTCTGACCAAAATTTGCCATCATCAATTCATCATCAATCCTCATAAGGAGGGAGAGATGGAACATCAGCACAATGTCACACCCACGTCATGATGCGTCCCGCAATCCAAACATTTGCACAAAAACAATATAACCAACAAACCATGGCATGGTGTGGAGCTTTGTCACCTCAGGTGAGTGGATGCAGATGGTGCAAGGAGATTCCAATCCTGTCTACCTTCTAAATGACATTAACACACTTTACACTACCCGGGGTCTTTCCCTGCCAATCCATTGGCAATCTTACTCTATTGCGGTTTTAAGAACCAAATTCCCATTGACCAAACTCTTGTGCTTCATCAATTTGGGGTCTCACTCCCCCGGTTCAACTCCCTGTGCCTTTGCACAATTTCAGGACTGGGTCGTGTGGCTCTCCCAGCAGGTCTACCCACCTGCACACCTCCACCACTGTAGTTGCCTCCGAGCTTACCTGCTCCTTAACCTAACCTATCTAATTGGGGAAGGCCCTCCTTGGCGCTTACCCCACTCGGTGCCCTCTCTGGCATTGGGCTACCCGGGTCCGTCCTCCGGATCCTCGGGCCCCATCCACAACAACTCTACCGGCTCCCAGAGCCCACCTGCGGCCTCACCTGGCCGACATCCTAACAGTGGCGGAGTGCCCATTCAAGAACACACACTAACAGGCCACACGCCCAGCCATTTCCATGACACTAATGCACCCATTCAAACACCATTCTTCCACCACGCACCACAGATGCCAATATCCAACCACAATTTACCTACTCCCTCTACCTAACTCTTAAACTACCCTCCCCAGGTATTCGTGATGGGGTCTATCCTCCCCATACACACCTTCGCACCATCCACTCCACTCCATAGTTTCCACCATACTCCCTCCACACCATCCATTCCATACTCCATATATTCCATACTCCATGTATTCCATACAACCATTCTCCATACACCTGTATTTGCACACTTGTGCCATCACACCTGGTGCCTCCTGCACCCTCCTTCCTCCAGGACCATTTGCTCAACACAACACTCAATCACCATTACTCACTCATACACCTGTTCACTTGCACACCTGTGCAATCACACACCTGGTGGCACTTGCACCCTCCTTCCTCCCAGGCTTCTTCAATCATTCCATACAATTGTTACATATTCATGTGAATGTATGTGAATTACTATTCAGGTCTTTGCTTATCAATGTGTAGTCGATTTAGGGTTGTTGTGATTAAAGGGTCAGGAGCCCTTCTGGGAAAAAGGAGACCGGAAACGGAAGAAGAAAAGACACGAGGTCCGGGAGAAGCGACGATTCTTTTTCTTCCTCGCCCAGCTCCGACGAGAGTGGGGATCGATATTGAGCAGCGTGGAAAAGCTGCGTTCCCAAGCCCGTCTGGCGAGAGGAGTTACCGGGACGTGTAACTACCCTTTTGACACGTCAAGTTGCCGTGGGTCCGTGCACGGACCCAGCGTCCGGCACAGTTCACCGCACCGTCTACAAGGACGCGTACGGGTCGCACTTTGGGGCCTCGCGCGCGTTGCAAGCGGCGCTTGCTTTGCCCGCTTTGCTTGGCCAGGAGGGGTGTGCTGCAGCCGTGGTTCCCGGTACGGTACATGCCCGGTGGAAGCACGTCCGCCCGGGGTTCGTTCAACCGCCCGTGTGCGGCGAAGCCGACCATCATCTTGGTCAGGAGGGGCCCAGAGACATTGTGATGGACAGAGACCAAAGGGGTCGTGAGTACCCAAGGGGTCGGGAGTGGGGAAAGGGGACACACGTATGTAAGATGGCCATCTTAATCATCTCGGGGATTGATTGTTGATTGTGGATTGTTGATGGTTGATTGCTCGGGGAATATATCATTGATTATTCCGGATCCTTGGTGTGGGGTTTTTTCTTGGTTGGAATTCATATTGATTGCGTTACGAAAGCGCATACATAATAAATCTTTCTGGCGGAGTTCCTCTCACGGTCCGGGGGTCACCGAGACCAGGTAGTCACCGGGAGGACCATGTAACACAATGCACAACCACAATTGTTCCTCATGCACTGCTCCATACACTTCCAATTCTCAAACACACGGCATCATCTGATCTACCTGGTGCCCTGCTAAAACTCGCGCTTCCCCGTCGCCCCTTATATTATTGCGCTCCCTCATCATTATAATCCAACTACCCTCTCTATGTCCCCACTACCTGTCCAATATTGCTACTTAAATCTCCAGTTACCTATGGTCAATCTCTAGGTCCCTATACATTATCCAAACTCTCCCTCGGCGAGCTTACACTGCCATAAACCCCATAGCTATTGCTCATGTGTCCCGTATGTGAGGGACAGTGGATTTGCCATCCCACCACATTGGGCATCTTCTACTATCAATTTTGCTCATCCAATTCCAGTCAATCAAAAATTTGCCAATCACTCTACCAATCAGTTGCCAATCAAATTTTTTTTTTTTTGCCAATCACAAATTTTGCTTTTCCAATTTGCTACTGCTACCACCCTCACATGTCTACTCACTTGAGCCTCTCGGTGCGCCAATTCATTTCCAAAGCTCGGCTTCGCAAAGCCGAGCAATGAATGCGGGTGGTTCGTTGCCGGCGGTTGGGTCCGTCCGGCATTCGGTGCAGGGAAGGAGGTTTACTCGGGCCGAGATTCCACGCACCATCTCGGCACGGAGCCGTCCGATGGCCCGATCTCGCCCTGCCGGAATGCCTCAACCACAAGGGGTTGCCGTGACGACCCTTCCGACCGGGCCGCCCGCTCCGCCTCGCGGAGCACGGACGCGACCATCTAGAGCGAGGCCCGGCGTGGATCCCGTACGGCGGTTCCTTCGAATCCGCCGTGGTTACGATCCCCGCTGGTTCCCGCTGCACACGAAGCCCGGCACGAACCGAGGGCTCGCTTCGGCTACAAGTCGATCTAACCGCTATCCCGTTTAACGTCGATGCTCCACTTGCATGCTCACACCCCGCGTTCCGTTCCTTGCTCACACATCCAGCTGTCTCCATGCTCTCTGTAATTGCACCTTCTCTTACACATCCCCCACGTACACTCATAGACTTCGTCACACACCTGACCACCGCACACCTTGGCACACACTCGTCGTTCGTACACCTCATCAACACACCTCTTCGTGCCCACTCCTCGTTCACATCCTCTGTGACAACCACGGGTGTGCTCTCCTCCGCACACCCAATCACGTGCCTCACTACCAACTCAAGTGTGCATTCCCACACGCGCTCGACCATTCCAGGTGTGCATCCTTCCATTCCAGGTGTACATTCTCTCTCACCTGCCACAACCAACTCGTGCTCCGTGTCACTCTCACTACTCTCACCACCACACTCGGTCGCGCATTCACCCTTACTCTCGACAGCGCACTCTAGAAGCATGCACCCGTCCGTTACACACCTTTCTCGTGCATCCTCTTGTGCACACTCTCCCATTACGTCCTCCGTAACACTCATCACAGGTGTGCACTCTTTCGTTACATCCCCTGTAACACTCCCCATCACGCGCTTCCATGTGCCCCCCTGCACACGCGCCACGACCAACTCACTCTCGACAGCACACTCACTCCTCGGCGCGCACTTTTTCCTCACACACCCCATAGTCGGACATCCTCGCACACCTCCTCCTTCACACTCTGTACCTGTCGCACACCTTACCAGCGGCCTCTCACGAACACCCGGGTCTACACCAACACCCAAGCCAACTGAATCTCCCCTCACACCATATACATTTCCGAGTATATCGCCACTCACCTTGGCACCTCGTCTCCGCTCCTCCTCCGCCACCTGCAAACTCGTTATTTGGTTAGTAAGCACATCATCATGATTTGAGCACAGACCTTGTACATATTCCATCACCTCCTCCTTTATATCCCTCTTAGTTTCCCTCCGTCTTTTCTTAATTTCACCCACCCCCTCTTCCACATCCTCTAATTTTTGCTTCACCTCTTTCATTTCCCGGTGCACCCCCTCAATTTCGTCCTCTAAGGCCACCTTAATCGTTTCTATGTGCGTCCTCACCTCCTGTTCTTTTGTCTCCATTGCTTCTGTCACCTCGTCCAACCTCTTTGTCAACCCCTCATGTACCATCTGACATTCCCTCTTCGTCGCTATAAGTCCCTCTTTTATCTCCTTCTGTGTCGCATTTAACCCCACCATTATCGCAGTGTTCTTTTCCACTTGATCCACTAATTCCTTTTGTCCCACCGTCAGCTGCTCTACTCCCCTCGTCAGATCCTCTATGCCCCCCTGTAACCTAGCCGTACTATTTCTCACCTCTTTCTCCATACGCTCCTCACCTCGCTTTACCTCCTCGCGTACCTCCGCGACCTCTTCGCCCACACCTCGTCTGATCTCCTCTCCCATTTCTCCCATCTCCTTGGTAGAGGCTGCCCTCATCTGCTCCAAATCATTCCTCTGGGCATCCAATTTAGTTTCCAACCCGATTTTCACCTCCTCTATTTGATCTCCCATTTGTTTAATTTCCCGGGCGGATTGCTACCCTATTTCCCTCAATTTGCCTTCCATTGTTTGTTCTAACCCCGTTAACCCATTCTTCACCCCTTTCATCCCGTTGTCTAACCCCTCAAATTTATTGTCTAAACCCTCAAATTTATTGTCTAAACCCTCAAATTTATTGTCTAAACCCTCAAATTTATTGTCTAAACCCTCAAATTTGGCTTCTAGCCCCCCGATTTGATTTCCTAGTCGCTCCCCCATTCTGTTTTCCAATCCTATATTCCCCATTAGTATGGCTGCATTAATCTGCGCCATGAGGTCCCGCACATCAATTCCCCCTATTTGCGCAGCGGGCGCGGCTACCGCGCGCTCGTGCGAGCCGCCATTTTGTGCGTCTGAAACCACGTGCGTGAGGCGCCATCTTGCGCACCTGATACCCCCACAACCACATCTTCATTGCTCTCCTCCTCCCTCTCCTCCATATACATTTCCCTGGGGGTCCTGGGTCGCTTCTAACCCCTCTTCTAATTCCCCCACCGGCATCCGGCCGCCTTGATCATCCATGGCGCGATTTCAAATTTGGATATAAAACTAAATTTTTGGCCGCTCGTAATTTGAGCACGTTAAGCGCGCTTCGGGTCCGAATCCCACTCCTGACACCAATTGTTACGGAACCCAACGTCGGCCTCTTGCCCCCTTATCGAGGGGGGATTAATCCCCTCGTCTATGACTGACCGACGTGGTCCCGAGGGTATGACGTCACGCCCGTTCAGCGCTGGGTAGGGTATTAGGCCCAACCGTCCTACGACCTAAATACCAGCGCCTCCAGGTATGCAAGGAAACACCCCCCCCCGCTCACGGCCGCAGCGTAATAGACTGGTTGCGCCGAGCGAAGCGAACTGCGGCGTGAGCCGTTTATCAAAGGGGCTAAACCCGATTCATATTCGTTGGCCGAATCGCGCCACGTACACTCAATTTGGAAACCTCTAAAGCGACCGAATGTGAAAAAGAAGACAAGGTAGGAAGAACAGGGATTTATTACTAATTATTATTATTGTACACAATCAAAAAGAACCAAGGAGAAGGCAAGATAACGAAAGTAACTGGAAGAAGAAGAAGAGGAAGACAGTGCAAATACTAGCTTATTCTATACAATCTTACTTAGACCCCAGGACAACATAAAAGACGGACGACAATCAGACTTACACGGGGGATGAAGGCAGGAACGACTGGCAGGAGGTGGATGGCTGGACAGATGATGTGGGATCTCAGGGCGGACAGGATGCGGGTCCGGTTCGTGTGTGCTCGAGGTGAGCAGCCGCCGTTAAAGCTCAAAGCTGCGGTGGTTCAAGCTGCGATGGTTCAAGCTGCGATGTTTCAAGCTCCGGTGGTTCAAGCCTCGATGGTTCAAGCTCCCGTCTCTGCCGCATCTGACACATCCCTCTCATCTCCGGTGGGGGCGTTGCGTGACTGGTTATATAGGCCACACCCTCGAACCTTCGCGAACCTCCCCGATCGCTCTCTCTCCGCCCTCTCAAGCCAAACCCCTGGTGTTTGGTTGGTCGGCAAGGGCTCTCCTGGCTCCACCCTCCGATGACGAGGTGGAGACACGCCTTTCTTCTCCGAGGTACAGCACATGGCAATGGCGGCAAATGCAGAAAACCGCCCAGTGCAGTTGGCAATGAAGGCTGGCAATTGAAAGGGGATCTATCTTATTTAATTGATGCAACGCAATTAATTAGTGGACCACAGAGCCTTATACTGACATTTACTAAGGACATAACTACTGAGGGAATCTTATAATTGGCTACGTGTGTGCGATGGCTTAACTAAGGACGACCTTTGACCTTTACAATTGGAGGTATTTACAAGGAATATTTACAGCACAAAAAAGGGTATATTTTACAGCAAGTTACACACACAGTTCCCAAATCCTCAACAGTATCTTCGTGCGAGTAACATCAATGTGTCTATCCTGCAATTGACTCGTGTGGAAGTTGGTTCTGCCTTTAGTCCTTGTTACTGTCAGATGTTTATCGATCTTCTGGCACCATTAATTCAGCTACATTGGACTGGTCAGAACGTGATGGTTTCTGGTTTTTTATTTCAGAAGATCCATCCACAGAGCATTTGCCCTATGAGCTGATCAACAATTTACAAGATAAGTTTTCTTCTGCTGTACGTGGAGTATTGTAAACGTTGAAGTGCAGAGCAATTACTTATAAATACCATGACATCATTCTGACGAATTGCATGAACGGTGATGCTGCATTTGTGTCCTTGTGCTTGGCAATGCAGATACATCACATCATGGGAGAGCAGGTGGTCGGTGTGGCTGCTAAAGGTTTAACCATATCCCGGTTTGGGAAACTCTCCTGGCTACAGGTACCAATGGTGTGCTTTTGCCCTGTTCATGGTTTATTGCATGGTCCCTGGTGTTGGGCTAGTGGCTAGGGTGCCGGCTAAGGATCCTAGGATCCTGGGTTCGAATCCCGGTCAATCGCTGAATTAACGCCAGGGGGGTTGACTCAGCCTGTCATCCTTCCGAGGTCGGCAAATTGAGTACCAGTTCACTGGTAATTCCCTGCTTGTCGTTAAAGGTGGCAAAAAGGGTTGGCGTCAGGAAGGGCATCCGGCCGTAAAACATTGCTTCAAAAAGGGTACCGAAAAACAACAACAACCACAGTTCCCGAAAAAGGCCAACCCCCGCTTGCGGGGAAAAATGGCCTCTAAAGGTGTTTTTTTTTTTTTTTTTTTTTTTTTTTTTAATGGTTTATTGCTTGCCTTTAATGAGGATTATTGATGATTTAATATAAATTGCCTTTCGACCGAATAATACTTGAGATGCCATTCAGTTTCTACAGAGGCTTGATGAGGTTATAATACATGTGGAATTGGTGTCAATAGTGGGACTGGGTAGTTAAACTTTCAAGGTCTCTGCAAAAACATTGTACACCAAACAATGATTTGGGCCATGTTTACAGCATTCCACTTCACCTCGACAAGGGTCATTACAATGATTTGGCCATCCCTCCCCCCCCCCCCACCCCCTCTTTTAGATTCTCTTGTGAATCTTCTTTTTCAGATTCTCCCACTGTCTTTATTTTCTGATTTCCCCCAGGAGCTTGGGAAGAGGGGGGGGGGGGGAGGGGGGGAAGGGGTTTGGGGGAGGTATAAAACACATGGACACTGCAAGGACTTCGAGGAAAGAAGTCGGTATTTCCAAAAAGTGGATCTGGGGTGAATTAGCGGGGGTAGAAAAGATCAAGGTTTTGGATGGGGGAAGATAAGAGATGGTGGTGAACAGCTGTTTTAAAGACCTGGAGGGGAGGAGTGGGATTGAAGAGAGTGAGGAAGTTTGTTCCAGAGGTAGGATAAAAGAGGAATGAAAGCGTGAAGGTGAGCAGAGAGTCTTGATTTTGGCTGTTTCACCATCAGAGGGTTGCTGGCAGATCTTGTGTGACCTGCAGGAATATTTGGGGGACAGAGCACAGACAGAGATGGGGGAGCCTGGCCGGAGAGGTGTTGGTAGAAGACAGAAAGACCACCAACCTGCCTTCGGTGAGTGAGTGAAAGGCCCTTGGATTTAGCTTCATCGCGGGAGATTCCAATGATTCCCAAAGCTTTGGTTTCAGCAGCGTGAAGCCGAGCTGGGTGTGAGGCAGGAGCACCAGCCCAGACGGGAGAACAGTATTCCATTGAGCTGCAGATGAAAGCCTTGTATGTGGTGAGGAGCTCAGGTGTACCAAGGATGGTATCCATGGAAATGGTGTCATGGTATCCTCCTATGGTATCCATGGAAATCTCCACGCATGGCTTGCGGACTTCCTCTCTAGTCGTAGTCAACGTGTGGCCCTGAATGGGTGTCTCTCATCTTCCCTTCCTGTTCAGGCTGGAGTTCCCCAAGGCAGTGTTCTGGGCCCTGGGCTTTTTCTGGTGTTCAACAATGATCTCTCTGACTCTGTTGAAAATCCTCTCTACCTCTTTGCTGATGACTCCACTCTCTGCCGCTCCATTCCTCATCCATCAGATCTGCAGTCTACAGCCTCCTCACTCTCTGCAGACCTGGACAAAATCACAGACTGGTCAAACAAGTGGAACATGTCTTTCAATCCTGACTTAAATCTCACACTCTTACTATCTCTCTCCGAAAAGACCGACTGGCCAACCCTCCCATCTTCTTTCTGAACAATCCTCTCCAAGAAGTTATGTCACTCAAGCTTTTGGGTCTCACTATCTGCCATGATCTTTCCTGGGAAAACCACATTTCCAAGCTGGCCTCCAAAGCCAGTTGCCGACTGGGCATCCTCCATCATGCGAAGTCCTTCCTTGGCACACCTGAGCTCCTCACCACATACAAGGCTTTCATCCGCAGCTCAATGGAATACTGTTCCCCCCTCTGGGCCGGTGCTCCTGCCTCACACCTAGCTCGGCTTCACGCTTTTGAAACCAAAGCTTTCAGAATCATTGGAATCTCCCGCGATGAAGCTAACTCCGAGGGCCTTTCACTTACTCACCGCAGGCAGGTTGGTGGTCTTTCTGTCTTCTACAGACTCCTCTCTGGCCTTGCTCCCGCAGCTCTCTCTGGGCTCTGTCCCCCAAATATTCCTGCAGGTCACACAAGATCTGCCTGCAACCCTCTTATGGTTAAACTGCCAAAATCAAGACTCTCTGCTCACCTTCACTCCTTCATTCCTCTTTTCTCCCGCCTCTGGAACAAACTCCCTCACTCTCTTCAATCTCACTCCTCCCTCCAGGTCTTTAAATCAGCTGTTCGCTACCATCTCTTATCTTCCCCCATCCAAAACCTTGTTCTTTTCTACGCCCGCTAATTTCACCCCAGATCCACTTTTTTGAAATACCAACTTCTTTCCTGGAAGTCCTTGCACTGTCCTTGTGTTTTATACTTCTCCCAGCCCCGCTTCGCATGCCTCCTCCCCCCCAAGCCCTCTCCGGGATCTCCCGATCTCCACAGATCTTCCGATGACCCCAGATAGTTTTCACAGTTTAGTTTAAAAATGTTTAAACTTTCCCCTGAAGTGTGGTATTCTGTCATATATTATAACACTTTTTTCTTCTTCTTCTTTAAAAGATTGCTTTCAACTTGCTCACCAAATCTCTTAATTTCCCCCCCAAAAAATTCAATCTTTTACAGTTCCTCCTCCCAACTCCCTCCCATGGATCTTCCGATGTCCCTGCTCTCAAATGTTGTGTTTTGCTGCCCCTTCTCTCCCCATCTTGTGTACCGCTACCCTTATTATATGTTTTGTGTGTCTGTTTGATTTTTTTTGTGTGATAAATGTTAGCTCTTTCACAAGCCTCGATCCTGTATACAAAAAAGAAAAAGAAAAAAGGAAGGACTTCGCACGGCACGGCGGACGATGCCCAGTCGGCGACTGGATTTGGAGGCCAGCTTGGAAATGTGGTTTTCCCAGGAAAGATCATGGCAGATAGTGAGACCCAAAAGCTTGAGTGACAGAATTTCTTGGAAAGGATTGTTTAGGAAGTAGATGGGAGGGTTGTCCAATCGGTCTTTTCGGAGAGATGTAGTAAGAGTGTGAGATTTGTTTGGATTGAAAGACATGTTCTTTTTGAAAGACATACTTTTTTCAAGAGGGCAACATGGCATCGGTGGTCTGAAGTGATGTAGATGAGAGTTGGGATGACTTGCTTGGTATGAAAGCTAGGTGCACCATCACGATCCTGAGAGTAAGAGATGATAAATGGAATATCACCACAAAGGAGCCACAGCCCCGACTTGGCTCCGTCAGATTTTCATCTCTTTCCCCAAACTTGAGTAACATTTTCGTGGAAAACATTTTTCTTCTGCCGATGATGTCACGGCCACTGTGAAATGCTGGCTAAATCAGCAGGACCCTCAGTTATTTCGTGACCGCATCACAAAACCACTTGAACATTGGTAGAATTGTGTGGAACATGGTGTTGATTATGGTGACAAGGGGAAAGGTGACCCTCTGGACTGTGGCTCGTATCGAGCGATTAAGTTATTGGAGCATGGAATGAAGGTATTGGAAAGGGTGTTGGAGAGGAGGACAAGGAAAAAAGTGAAGATTGACGAAATGCAGTTTGGATTTATGCCAGGAAGAGGAACGACAGACGCGCTTTTCATTGTGAGGCAGTTGCAGGAGAAGTACATGGAGAAGAGGAAGAAGTTGTTTCTTGGGTTTGTTGATCTGGAGAAAGCATTCGATAGGGTTCCACGCGAAGTATTGACATGGGCATTGAGGAAGTTAGGAGTGGAGGAATGGTTGATCAGAGTAGTGATGGCAATGTACAAAAGAGCACGCAAAGCTGTGAGGACGAAGGACGGGAACAGTGGTGAGTTTGAGGTGACGGTGGGAGTGCATCAGGGGTCGGTACTAAGTCCACTACTATTTGTAGCTGTGATGGAGGTGCTGGCTCAGAACGTAAAGGAGGGTTTACCGTGGGAGTTGTTGTAGGCAGATGATCTGGTGTCGTTTGCGGAAAGTATGGATGGACTGAAGGAAAAGATGAACAAGTGGAAGGAATGTATGGAGACAAAAGGTCTGAAGGTGAATATAGGAAAGACGAAGGTGATGGCAAGTGGTAAACCATGTGGTGAGGTGGAAAGAACTGGGAAGTGGTCGTGTGCTGTGTGCAGGAAGGGTGTCGGAGTGAATCCCATTCAATGTACAATGTGCGCTGAGTGGATTCATCAAAAATGTAGTGGTTTGAGAGGGTCATTAACCAGTGTGGCAGCTACATTCAAGTGTAAGGTGTGCACAGAGGGAGCTGCAGATGGAGGAAATGTTGAGTTGGATCTTGGAGACGGCGTGAAGCTGGAAGGTGTGAAAACATTTTGCTACTTAGGAGACATGCTGAATGGAGAAGGTGGATCAGACTCGGCAACGGTTGCTGGAGTGAGATGTGCATGGAATAAGTTTCAGGAACTGAGTGGCGTGCTGACGAGGAGGGGAGTGTCGTTGAAGCTGAAGGGAAAGGTGTATGCTGCATGTGTGAGAAGTGTTATGATTTATGGGAGCGAGACATGGGTAATGAACGTAGAGCAGCAACGAAGGCTGGAAAGGGTGGAAATGTGAATGGTTTGGTGGATGTCTGGAGTATCGTTGAGATAGAGGAAGACAAATGATGAATTGCAAAAGATGATGGGAATAGAGCCTGTGATGGATGCTGTGAAGAGAAACAGTTTGAGATTGTTTTGTCATGTGTTGAGGAAGGATGAAAGTGACTGGTTGAGAAGAGTGATGGAAATGAATGTAGAAGGAAGTAGAGGACGGGGAAGACCGAGAAAGACTTGGCTAAAGATGGTCGAAGAAGAAATGCGGGCAAAGGGGTTAACAAGGGGATATGCAGAAAATAGGGCTAAATGGAGAAGATTGTCATGGGGACCGCAAGGCTAACCCCCGCTCTTGCAGGGAAAATGGCCTTAAAAATGCCTGTTGTTGTTGTATGGTGTTGATTATGTTAAGAAATTAATTTGCACCATGGTGGAATAAATATTGCTGTTGATATCTGTTTTTGTTTCCTCCAAATATCTTGACCTATTTTGGAGAAAAAGAATAGGAGGCATTACTTTTCAGCAAGTCCTCGCACACATATAGTATTTGGGATTTGAAATTGGGTTCCAAGCACTGTAACCCTTCTGAGTTCTAATGGGAATGCTAAACAGACCAACACAACATTTATCTTTTTGATATCGGTCGGCCATTCATCTTTCGGCAGCATTATTCAGCAAGTTTGCCACCATCCGTCTCTGAACAAATCTAACGTGCGTGGCCAAACACCAGCCTTCAATTTCTTAACGATAGTTTCACGCTATGAACTCAACATTTTCAGTCGAGATGGCAGTGCGGATGCGTGTGCTGGGATGTTGTTACCTTGAGAGTCGTGGAATTGTCCTTTTGTATCACTTGTTGGCCAATGGCAGAACCCAAATGCCTTGTCTTTCAGATCTCAACCAAACAGATGCTGTTTCTATTTGATATACTCAGTATCGGCGCTGAAGGGTTCAAAAATGGCTTGAAGAGTATCCTGCAGGATGAAAACATTTTGAAGGTAAAGCTCAATTTGAGAGTAAACTCCAAATTGATGGATAATGTTGGCGTTTATTATGTTGATCATTCATCTTGATCATCTTATAGGTGATGCACGATTGCAGATTGCTTTCTGACTGTACCTATTACCAGTTTGGTGTCTACCTCTGCAATGTATTTGACACTCAGGTAACTCACCATGTCATTACTACTGCCCAATATTTACTAAGATTTCGATGTCGTTATTCTTGCTCCGAATATTTATTTCCACACTTTTGAGCTTCGTCTCCGCTTCATCTTTGTAGCAGCTTTGTCTCCATACTTCTGCCATGCCAGGTGGCCGATGCAATAGTTACCAAGGAAAGCAATGGTGGAAAATGGCCGTGCAAGGTTAAGACACTGCGGGAGTGCCTGTACAAGTATCTGCCTCAGGTAGCTCTGCCTCCAGCCCAAAAGGTGACCATTGCGGTTAGTTCATTTGGTATTTAAAATTTTTGCCGTTAGTGTGTGTGCAGCACGTGGCTGCTGTTCGCTTTATTTCTCAGGGTGCAGCTACCCGGCCGATGTGGTGCCTCTCCTCCCCTCCTCCCCCTGCCTCCTTTGCAGTTGGTTCATAAAGTGCATTGCAATTACGATTTGGGTTTGAAACATGACAGGCCTTTTGAGAAGTAGAGGTTCAGTGCTGAAGGACAAAGGAGGAAAAAGTAGCCACTGCATATTGAAAGTGACTGGAATTGCTTGGTGCTACAAGACAAAAGCAAAAGCAAAGGACAGCTGAAACGGTTTGATGTCAGAGGTCACCTCGATGTGCCCTTGTCAATCTGAGGGTGCACAAAAATCGATCTAATCCAGAGATTGAGGGCGTACGAAACGTTTGTACAATAGTGAGCCTGCATTGTTCTGAGCAGCTGTAGGAAGGACATGAGCACGTCCTTTTCTGACGACCTTTTAAACATTATTGTGCTGTCATTGGAGTCTCACAGTTCGAGGCACATTTAGATGATTCGTTGTTGACCAAGAGCCGGTTCGGTGGTGGAGTGAGTAAAGCCTCATTGCATTTCCCTCGCCGATGTGGGTTTGATTTCTCCCCGTTGCTCAGTTGTTATTTCTATACCCGGCAACGGACTTGGACATGGAAATGTGCATCTGGTGTGGGGATGCTTCTGATGCTCTGTCAAGTATATAGGCCTCCACCACTACCACCAGTATCATAGGTAATGAGGTCTGTGATCGTCCATTTGGATTTGATTTTACTGGTAAAGGCTCCTTCTGGTCTTTCACTACCTTCAGAAACCAATTGGGTAGTCTTGTGTGTTTTGCATGTGAACCTTAGTTAAGCTATAAAGTTTATGATTTTGCCCTTGGACACCTTGATGCCATATTTACGTTCTTCCTGATGTTGTTGCATTGATGCAACAATGACTATTTTTCCTGGGATATTTCAAATGCATATTTGTCTGGGGATCAGTTTTGAGTTTGGTCCACAAGTAGCATCTTCAAATGCATATTTGTCTGGGGATCAGTTTTGAGTTTGGTCCACAAGTAGCATCATTTCAGGGAGGCATGACAAATTTGCTTATGCCTTCATCCCTGCAGCTTATGGCAGGCATTAGGAATTGGGCCAGGTTGCTGGTGATAACACACAGTCTTCTCGTTGAAAAGTACCATCGGTCTTTATCATCCACTAACTAATGCATGTCGATGGGTTGCCAGCCTTGCATCCATTCGAGAAATGGAACACTCATTGATGCAATGCTCTTACCTGCGAAGCACCAATCCAACAGTTTCTAATCTGACCTGACGGTTGAAAGGTAAGTAAACTAAGTATATTACTGCTATGCCACCCTGTCAGGACATTGCTTTTATTATAATATTTATATCTGTTAATTGTCTTTTGTCAAAATATATCCTGTGATCTGATGACTTTTTGGGATATAACGTAGCGGTATGCACACTCACCTCTGAGCTGTCTAGTCCGTGTTTGATTCCGGATCCAACTCTTAACTTTCACCCTGGAGTGGCGCATAAAGGCAGTGGCATCAGTGTGTGTGCCATCCCTCGGATGGACGTTAAACCGAGTGTCCTGATTGCCAGAAATAGTTGGTGAATGTTTAAGATCCCACGGTGTCCTTAAAGTGTTGGTGAGTTATCTCCGGCACCCTTAACGAATTGCAAATTCCTGCCTCCAATCACCTTCAGTCAAACGTCAGACCTGGTCAGTTGTTTTGTGAAAGACTTGGGCCAAAAACATTCCCCAGCCGACACCATGAGAATGTTGGAATAATTGGAACTGTATTAGTAGTAGCAGTAGTAAGATTCTCATCAACTTTCTGTCAGATCTCATGAGAATTTGGCGATTTTTATATGGGTTTGTCTGTCTCTGCAAATACCAAGAAGACCTTTGCTTTCGTGACCATGCTGTCACAGTGAGATTGGACCTGTGGCGTGTCACGTGATTTATGACCAGCACGCTTTGTTTCGTGGTACTCGTTGGACATGAACAATACACCATCGTGGTGAGTTATGTTTGAAGAAACGACGGTTGTTTTTCGGAAGCTAATACATTCATTTTATCGCACCATTAATTGGTAGTCCACTCGGGTTGTTTCCGAAACACGAGCTGTAGCACAGATAGCCCTCTTGTTTTCATTTATCGTATTTCTTTTGACCAGTGAAAGCAAATGGCCCTCTGAGGTTGGCCTTATATTCGCTGTCTACACGGAATATGCACCAGACGTCATGCGAAATGGGTAGCTTGGGATTATGGACGTGGCTGGAAATTATTTCTGCACAAAATAGTGGGAATAAGGAATGAGGCAGGACAGGAGGCTGTGCCAAATGGTGCGCATAAATGGCCTTTCTGCCTCTACCACCAGCTGTCACGCGGGCCGTCGGTGTTGGCTCGGTGATTTGGGAGCTTTGCTCGTGCCTCTGCAATGTTTGGATCGCTAACAACAGCGCAGCTACTTAGGTGTTGGTTGCCCTTGGCCTGTGACGAAAAGCCAGGAAAATGGACCTCACCCTGTACTGTTGTGTTCTTTTTGGGTCAGTTGAGGTTGCTGGCAGGGTGGTGGAATGACGATCCAAGGGTTGGCTGTGGATCGGTGGTTGCACAGATGGACTGAGTTGGCAGTGCCGCGGCATTAAAACTGCGTGCCTTTGTTGTATAATTCAGGACAATGTAATTTTGCTCATCTCAGATCCGTACCATGTCGATTGCCTTCTCTGTAACTATTTTTCACAGTATGGATCAGGAACAATATAATGAATGAATGAATCCATTTGCTTGTACTAAACATGCATCTCAGTTTACAAATATGAACTTGACCCATTTGAATTACTTTTACCACTTCCTTTTAACTAGTTGGAATTTCCTCATGTTGCATGGCCACCCTGCCCTGTTCGGACCTCAACTGGTTATGGCTGCCTGGTTTTACAATCCTTGTACAATGCATCATAAAACATCCTCATCCCATTTAATCAATTTCGCATGGTCTGTTTGCCCAGGGTACGAGGTACTAACCCAAAGGGCTGCTTTTATGATGCATATTATGGGATCGTTTGCAGCTACTTTGTTTTGCACGTGACGGCCTGCTTAATATTCACTTTGAAGGATGGTGTGCTCTCTGATGCTGCACTCCCTGCTGGCACTCCCCCAGGAATTGCGATTTTTATAGAAGGTATAATAACATGTTTCGGTTAATTATTCAGGGAATCTGTTCTTTGGTGCTAGTAACCATTGTTCAGTCTGTCTTTCTTTGCGAGCAGGATATCTCGAACAGTTGTGGACAAATTCTGACAAAACTTGGCGGACAGGTTGGGTGTGTGACGAGGACGAAAGTATTATATTTTGGTGAATATCTGAATCCATATCCAGACACTGCTCTACCAAGTGTTGTTGTTGTTGTTGCTGTGATACTTTAAGAGCTAAAGCAAATCTCCAAGTCGGATTTTCGACACCATCGTACTTCTTGCGTCGTGGATTTGTTTGTAGTAACGTACCATGGTGGCATGAGATTCTGCATCGAGCCACCTTCCTGGTCCAGTAAACCCTGCTGCTCAGATTTTCCTCATTTTTAAAACTCTGCCAGGCATCGAGAGACTCGTCGACATTTTATGTTCACGCGCGGTGATATAAGGCGGCAATGCGAGAGCCCGTATGTGCCACTGTGCCAGGCTAAGTTTGCCGGCTGGATTTCATTGCGTCGGGTGCTCACCGTGGCCCTGTGGGCGAGTCCTAAATTGTTTAAGGTCCTCGTGTACCGTCACCTCTTTGGACGATTCCTCCCAGGTTGCCTTGCGCTCAAATAGCATCAAAGGCTTTGCAGCCGTTTGGCTTGCAGAGGCACCAAAAGAGGCACTCGAGCAATTTTTGCTTTCGTTTTATGTTTCGCTCCATTAATGTTCTCGTGCCCAATGCTCCCAAGATCCTTTGCACGCGTTTGCTTCTCCATTTGCAATTTACAGCCCGGTTTTTTTTTGTGTGCGTGTGCATCTCATTTCCACCGAGTAATTATGGATGAACATGACTCGCGAAGGTCGTATTTATTTGTGTGAAGTTTTAATTGAGGGCACACGAGCCGTGTGTTACCCGGGTGTAGTTGTTTCTCATGAATGTGAATCACGTCGGAATCAAACAAACCGATTGCGTTATTATTTGTTTGGGTCCACAAGTCTTGGTCTGAGTATGAATGAATGAATGAATAAAACTCAATAATAATTTAGGGGTGAAACTGAGTAATTTTCCGTTCCTATAATTATGCACTTATTAAAAATTACTTTTTACATTGCAGTTTTGTAACTTTTGATAGCAAATTTGAGGCGGTAAACATGGATGGATTTTATGAAGTCTGTGTGATCGAGGGTTATTTTTCTCTGCAGCAGATTTCCTAACAACCATGGAGATGTCAAGGGAGAGATGGCGGATAGGAAGAAAGGGGTGGGGTGGAATGAAGTGGTGGTTGGAGAGGTACAGTTATGGGGGAAGGGTGGAGTGTGGTGATTGGGTGAGATGGAATGTGATTGGGGGATTGGTGGTGGGGGAACGTTGGATTGTGGTGGTGCAAGAGTGGAGTATGGTAAAGGGGTGGGATGGAATCTGATGGGGGAGAGGAAGTGTGGTGGTGGTGAGAGAGTGTGGTGCAGTCTGGTGATAGGGGGGAGGGGAGGGGTATGGTGGAGTGTGGGAGGGATGCGGACGAGTAGATGTCTATCAACGTTTTATTTCTGAAAATTGTATTTTTGCACATCATGACCTTAATTACCTCCACCATCTGCGATGGATGGAGGTTATGTTTTCATTCCTGTCTGTTTGTGTGCAGGATACGTTTTAAAATTTGTGGATAGATTTGGATGAAACTTTGTGGACAGGTTGGGTGTGTGACGAGGACGAATTGATTCGATTTTGTTGAAGATCTGGATCCGGATACGAGAATCCTTTAAGTGATTCTTCACCATTGAGAGATGGGGTCAAAAACTGTATAGAGCACGATATCTCAAAAAGCTGTGTACTAGTTATGACAAAATTTGGTGGATGAGTTGTTTCGTTGACAAGAAGAATGAATGAATGAATGAATGATCGTTTTAAGGCCATTTTCCCCGCTAGAGCAGGGGTTAGCCTTGCGGGCCGCATGACAATCATGGTTCCCTGTTTGAGGCAATGTTTTTATGGCCGGATGCCCTTCCTGACGCCAACCCTTGGTCGCCTCTTACGATGCGCAGGGATACGGTGTACCTATTCTAAACCGGGGTACACACCGGGATCATTCATCCCAGCAAGCTGGTACTCAATTTGACGACCTCGGAAGGATGACAGGCTGAGTCAACCCCCCTGGTGTTAATTCAGCGATCGACCGGGATTCGAACTCGGGATCCTAGGATCCCAAGCCAGCACCCTAACCGCTAAGCCAACACCAGGCTTTCGTTGACAAGAAGAAGCTGATTAAATTTTGGTTCAGGTCTGAATCTGGATCAAGCCTATCATTGGGTTAAAAATGTAAACTAATCGGCCTAGCTGAGGTTCGGCTCTACTGCCGAGTCTCATCCAAATCTAATAATTTCGTCCTTGTCACAGACCCAACCTGTCCACAAACTTTCGTCCGAACCTGCCCACAACTTTTTGAGATATCCTGTTTACTGAAAAACAGACAGCCCAACAGACATGCATGGAAACATAACCTCCACCCATCCTCGGTGGCAGACGTAATAAGGAGGAGAAGATTGGAGATGAAAAAAAAACACGGGCGAGATGAGCGAAGGGGAAGGATGAAGGAAGCCATTAAATTAATTGAAGTTATGAGGGATATTGTGAGAGTGGGAGATGGGAAACACTCCTCCATTGTTATGTACGTAACTCTTTTGTGCTTATTTATTTTCCAACGTGTTCTTCCAGAAGCTCATTTAATTTTGGGTTCAGATGGAACCCTCTCATCTCCTCTCCCAGTGGAGGCTGAAGTGCCTCAAGATGGTGTCTTTTGCCTACATAAATTCCTCGTCTACATAAATATCCTTTCTGATGCTCTGAAAAACCCGGTCTTCATTTTGGCATTTGACTCCACACTATTGTGCAGTTCCCCCATCCTAATGCTAGGCAGATATCAGCAGCATCACTCTCTGCTGGTCTTAATGGAACATGTCCTCCAATCTTAGAAAATCCCACAGTTTTACCCTGTCACCCCTGAACGATCGTCAAACTACAATATTTCCATGGTCATTGGAAGAGGTTCAGTGTCTTTAACTACTAGGCCTCGTCATCAGGCATGACCTCCTTGGCTGACCACAAAGCAAAGGTCGACTCTAAATCCAGATGCAGACTAGGCATCATCCGTTGGTCCAAACTATTCCTTGAACAATCGGAACTACTCGTTGCATGCAAGGCCTTTGTCTGTAGCTCAATGGAGTACTGCTCCTGCCCTATGAGCTGGCACCCCAGCATCAAATATCTGTATCTATGGAATTTAATGCTTTCAACATTATTGGAAATTCTTACAGTGAGGGTAAAGCACAAGACCTGTTACTCTCAATGCAGATATGTCTGTCGACTCTCTATTTTCACCACCGCTCATCTAGTCTAGCTCCATCTTCACTCTCAGCCCTCTGACCCTCCCCAGTTCCTCCAGGTTGCACACGTTCTTCCATTAACCCCTTCCTGGTTCATTTCCTAAATCCAGCATTTCAGCATACCTCCACTCCTTTGTTCCTCTTTTCTTGTGTCTGTGGAACTGTCTTCCAGTAAACAGCTCAATCGTACTATTCCCTCCAGTGTTTCGAGCAGGTGGTGCATCACAATCTCATGTCATCTACAACCCGTACCAGTGATCCTTTCTACCCCAATTAGCCATACCTAACGTAATCCTCTTACTTGCAGGTTATAGTGTTTTCTCCCTACCTCTCTCTCTTCTTCTTCTCCTATTCATTCATTCCCTTGCTTCTTGTGTCAAACTGTTGCCCCACTGCCTCACTCTCAGTATGTTGCCTTTTTGCCCTTTGTCATCATGCTCTTCCTGTGAGCCGAAATTTTATTAACCAAAGAAAAAAAAATAGATGTCTCAGCCCTTTGCATTCATATTTTTGCATCACCAGATCAAATATGGTCACAGTAACTTAAGATTCTTCTGGATCTCCAAGGAGATACAATTCTAAAGTCTTCGGTATGACTCGGAAGGGGTTCAACCCTCCGACGTCTCGGACCCAGAATGGACACACTAACCATTAAGCATGCCGCATTTGATTTGAAGGATGAATTTAAAATTCTAATCTGATTTGATTGATTTATTAATGTGATTTTATTAATTTTCTAAAATCGCTAATCTGATTTGTCGGATAAATTTTAATTTGGTGCAAAGACAGTTGTTGCTTTATATAAACAAGAGAGTTCATAGAACACCTTATCCCATGCAGTGTCCAAGTATATAATTCAATTGAAATAAAAAGAATGATTTTAATGGTCGTATAAAAAATCCGAAAATTTAGTGCCATACTCACCTCGAGGCCATCTTTTCAGCTATATCATTTATACCATCAGCAAAATGAAATGTATGTTCAACTCAAAGCATTTTCTTTAATTTTTAATGTCACAGCAAGAAAGTTGTAACTTAAAATATCACAACTCAAAATATGATTGTTCTGAAAGGCTAGAATTATAGAGGAACTGTTTATTTATTGACGTTTGAATGTCCTTTAAGTGTTATTCAATTAAGATATGAATTGATTGTTTTGTATACAGAATCCACACTCATAGAGGAACTGGTACAGAACATACCAGGACGTAACAGAACAAGAGGAAAAATAACAGTAGAAAGGGAAACGGGGGCATGGTAGGAGGGGGCTGCGGGGGAACACACCTATAGCAGGGTAGAGGGACAAAATAAAGGAAGACTTCGAGAAATAAAGGATGTGAAGAATGAGAGCATTGACCAAGCGGAGGTGGAGGAGGACACAGGTGGTGAACAAGCTTGGATACAATCTCAAACTCTCAATCACAGAAGGAGAAACTGGAGAAAAAACAGAAATGCATTGCATTTGATATAAAATCCTTCCTTTTCTCCAATGACCTGATCTCATATCAATTCGGATTCAGACCTGGTCACTCCACCTTGGACATTCTGCTTCTAATCTCCCAACAATGGATGGAGGCCCTCAATGTCAGACATCATATCAGAGCCATCTGTCTTGACATATCTCAAACATTTGATCGAGTCTGGCATCCTGCCTCACTCTCCAATCTCTCTGCTTATGGCACTCCAAGCCAACTCCACAGAGGGATTACAGACTTCCTCTACTCTCATTGCCAACATGTGACATTCAATGGAATCCTTTCATATCGTCTTATTGTCAAGGCTGGAATCCCTCAGAGCAGTGTTCTGGTCCCCATCCCATTCGTAGTCTTCATCAACAATCTCTCCGACTGTAAAATCCTCCTTATCTCTTTGGTGATCACTCTGCCCTCTGCCATGACCTAACGAGCTGGTCAAACACTTGGAATACGTCTTTCAATCCTGAAAAATCTCATACTCGCCCTATCTCTCGAAAAGCACAATCTGGCAAACCCTTTCTGAACAATCCTCTTGAAGTAGGTCAGTGATCAGCCACGATCTTATTTGGGTACACCATACTTTTAAGTCACTGACTAGGCATCATTTTTTGTGCAAAGTCCTTCCTTGCAAAGCTTGAAGTACCGCTCACCCCTCTGGGCTGGCACCCCTGTCTCACACCTTGCCCAGCTTGGCATTGTGTAAACCAAGGCCTTCAAGATAATTGGAATCTCCTGTGGTAAAGCTGAGTCTCTGGGCCAATCGCTTTCACATTGCAGACATGTCCGTAGTCTCTCTGTCTTCTGCCACCTGGCCTTTCTGCCTTTTCTGGTCTTATACCCTCTGTTCTTTCCCTGTCCTCCCCCTTCCTCTCACTCCCCCTTCCACTGCCCCACAGGTCTCTGCAGGGTTCATGCAGTCTGCTAGCAACCCCCTTCTTGTGAAACTCCCATAATCCAGGATCACTGTTCAGCCCCACTCATTCATTCCTACTTTTTCCCACCTGTGCAACCAGCTTCCACATTCTCATTCTTCCCTTCAGGTCTTCAACAAAGCTGTTTACCACCATCTCAGATTATTCCCCATAGCCTGGTGTTGGGCTAGCGGCTAGGGTGCCAGCTTAGGATCCAAGGATCCTGGGTTCGAATCCCGGTCGATTGCTGAATTAACGCCAGGGGGGTTGACTCAGCCTGTCATCCTTCCGAGGTCGGCTAATTGAGTACCAGTTCACTGGTAATTCCCTGCTTGTCGTAAAAAAAAAAGGCGACAAAAAGGGTTGGCGTCAGGAAGGGCATCCGGCCGTAAAACATTGCTTCAAAAAGGGGACCAAAAAACAACAACAACCACGGTCCCCGAAAAAGGCCAACCCCCGCTTTGCGGGGAAAAATGGCCTCTAAAGGTGTTTTTTTTTTTTTTTTTTTTTTTTTTTCAGATTCTTCCCCATCCAAAACCATAATCTTCTCTACACCCTTCAAGCCCACCTCTTTCCAAGTTTACAGTTTTTTCCTTCATGAGAGTTTGCTTCTATATCCATCTTGTCCATCCTTTGTGTCCTCCCCTTGCTCTCATTCTTCCCCACATCCCTTATTTCTCCAAGTCTCCCTCTATTTTATCCCTCAACCCTGCTGTTGGTGTGTTTCAAAAAAAATTGAAGAGGAGGGTGATGGAGCGGGGAGAAACCCAATAACCTAGAAACACGGAGAGAGATATACATGGGGAAGGTTAACGAGGGAAGAAAAGATCATAGGTATGGATGGGGTGATGACCTGAGATGACGGCGATGTGCCGTCTTGAAGGCCTGGAGAGAAGAATGAGATTGGAATTATTAATGTGATTGCGCATGGCCCTGAAAAGAGCTATTGTAATACATTATCCAGATTATGCACAATTTAATCGTGGAAAAGAATATTTGCAGATTGAAAAGTTATTGAACCGAGGTATTTATTGCAACGTCAATGCTAACTGTGTGATCGCTTATTTGAAACAGTTTAGATTGTGTGTCCATCTCCTGTAGAAAATTCTTAAATGGGGCCTACCAATGAATTATTGTACCATGTACTTTGCTGGCCTTGTTATAATGTGCTGTGAGGTGAGTATAAATTGGGACACTACCCTTGTGTGACTCCATCCATGTCTCCCTGGGCCATGGACCACCTCACTTATAATTGCCCGGAAGGATAGGTACACACCGCCCGGTCACGTTTCTTGTTTTAATTCAACCTGGTTCCCCTCATAACCGTGGAAATGCAACATTCATATTGCCCTGGTGTTTGTGAGCTTTCATGTTAACAGAACAAGAGGGAAGGAGAGCAATGTCAGTTGTGCTTGATGGACATGGCCATTTTAAATTCCCATTTCGTCTCGCTGCAATTGAATCAATTTATCTCAGATTTTCCATTTTAATGAACTGGAGTTGTGTTTTCACTCATTTTGTGCCGTCATAAGTCACCTTTAAAGACGAGGGAGTATATTTAAATGTTCATTTTCTTCTGCACAGATATTAATTTAATATTTTTGTAAGGCACTGTTTTAGTTTAACAAGCAAGTTGTCCATACCCGCATGGGTTTCTAAAGAGGGGAGAGATGGAGGAAGCAAAATGCAAATGGAATATTCTGTCATCGATCCGGCAACCTGGGAGCAACAGTTAATAATAATAATAATAATAATAATAATGCATTTATTTTATATAGCGCTTTTCAGGAAGCCCAAAGACGCTTTGACAGAGTGCAAAACATAATGCATAGCAAAACATAAAAACAATTGCAAAAAAAAGAAGAATCAATAGGGAAATATTCAAAGCACAAAGGAGGGAGAAGGAGAGGAGATAGTCAGGGGTTAGATGCTGTGGGTTAAATGTTGAATGCAGTGTTGAACAGGTGGGTCTTGACCCATTTATTCACACATTTCACACACACACACACACACACACATTTATTCACACACACACACACACACAATAACAGTTCACATTTATTGCCACATCTGATGCAATTTAAATGTTCTAATGGCAGTGAGGTGCTCCGTTTGAAACTGTTTGTTTGACATATGTTGCTTTTTGATGCCTCCGGTCTGTAATGAAAATTTGTACTGGTGTCAAAGCCAGTGACCACTTGCAAATTAATAGTAGGATTTTGTCCCCTCTGATTCTCAGCTTTGTCCGTTTTTTTTTTTTGAGTTTTTTTTTTAAAATAGTTTTTCCAAGGCCTTAACAGCACCATAAAATCTTCGCTTTCACATCAATTTGCCCACAAATCAAATATTCAGCCTTGGAATAAGAACTTAATTGGCTTGTCTGCTGTGTTTTGCATTCCATGTGTGGGACCCACTTGCTTATCTCTCGTAGGGAATGCGTTGCTTGGGCGAGATTTTTCAGGCAGGCTGGTATCATCAACTACAACCATAGTTTGAGCCTGCCTATAATGGGCTTGCAAAATTGCATGCCCGACGTCCTGTGGCAACCAATTTTTTTTTCTGTCAGGCAACTGTAATTTCCTGCGAACATCCCGGCGGGCAACTAGGTTTATTTTTCAAAGTTAACATTTAATATAAATGGTCATGTAACTTTGATGGGAAGGATGTAACTGTCATTAAAAATCTGAATGGCTTATAGCTCCTAACCTCATGCTTCACCTTTATTTAGTGGGTGTGATTAATTTATTTTCGGTGACGGTCGCCTAGTCTATAAAGGGACTTCACTTACAAAATAAAATAGACTAGTTTGGCACCAAAGAGCCTGGACCAGACCAAAGCAAGATGGTAATTGAATATACAGTGATGTACCTGCACAAACTATTTGACAACTTTAACAAGGAAGCATAGTCTTATTTTAGGATATTTGACATTTGCATGTTGCCACATGCCCGAGAGGCTATGGCAGTCTTATTAGTAAGGGAAACATATGAAAATCTGTTAACTAAATTGTTACCAAAAAATTTCTTCACCAATATGTTTGTAAAGGTGTGTAATAACATGTGTTAAAATGTTGAAGGTCAACTCCCGTGGGAAACCCAGAAAAAAAAGCTGTTGAATTCGGGTACCGAAAAATTATTTTCGAGAATTTTTATTTTTTTTAATCGGCCCTTAAGTAACTTATGAGGGGTCAAATAAGGGTTTTTCATGATTCTGAGTTGATTGTTAACATTTATATTTCACCACAGACACTCCTTTGTGGAAAAATAATTTCTAAATATATCTCATTTTCTACTTTGCAGGACATGGAGTCTAGCAATATGGATGAAGACGTTACTCCACCTGTGCTCAATTGCTTCATCTGTGCACGCTCGGATACACCAGCTGAAAGGCTCATACAGGCAACTCCAAAGGGATACTCAACTTTATTGAAACAAGCAGAAACTGTCGAAAATGTTACTGTTGTGGAACGTATGAAGGAGGCTCAAAAGGAAGGAAAACTGAGGTACCACCAGAAGTGTAAAAATGATCTGTACAACAACTTTGTTGCAACCACCAATAATTCAGCTCAAGCATCAAAGGCAGAGAAAGAGTCATCAAAGTTGAAGAGAAGACGCACTACTTGTGAGTTCAGTTCATCAACTGGCTGCAGTTCTAGAAGATCACAGTCAGTTGACCTCCTGTATAAGGATGTATGCATTCTTTGCAACCAACCAGCCCAGCTCTACAAAAATAATCCAGCACAAGCTAGAAAGAAATACAGAGTGCCAGATAATTTGACTGCAGATACACTGAAGGCAAGCTTGCTGAAGACAGCACGGAGTCGCGGGGATGACTGGGGCACTGAAGTCACTGGACGCCTGGAAGGGATCAACGACTTGGTAGCAGAAGAAACACTGTACCATTTACGATGCAAACTTATGTTTGCGAGAGGTGACAGTTTGTCCAAGACTGATGAGGAAGGAAAAAGGAAGAGAGGACAGAGGAGTATTGATGAGGAGCGAGAGGCAGTTTTTATTGAATTCTGCGAATGGTTAGACTCAGAATTAGAGCATGTGGTAATGAACATGGACCAAGTCCATGAAAAGCTGCAGGAGTTTGATCAGTCACCAGAGAAGAGCCTTTCTTATTCAAAGCATTGGCTAAAGATAAAACTTCTAGAGAAATACGAAGACACCTTGTATTTCACAACACAGGAAAGAAGGGCAGATGTACTCTGTCTCAAAGATGGCACCGACAATATTCTGCGAGCGCATCATGCTAATCTTGACCATGGAGATGAGAAGACTCAGATCATAAAGACGGCACTCAAGTTCATATCCAATGATATTGCCTTGATTGATTTAGGTCCAAAGTCATACCCCACCACACACAGTATGACTGACATCGATAGTCAGCTGACACTTGTTCCTGCAAGCCTTCAGATGTTCTTGAGACCGATTGTCAAGACAGACGAAAGAGTTGCCGTTTGGGGGCAGAATTTTATTAAGGCCTGTCGACCTCGGTCTGGAGTATTGCCACACCAAATGGGGCTTGCCATACAACTTGATCATAGATTTGGGTCAAAATGGATGCTCAACAAGTTCCACCGGCTGGGATACACTGAGTCTTACACGGAGACACAAAACTACAAATACTGCTTCCTTAATAGTAGGAGTGGAGATGATGTTCCAGATACTTCTGGCACTCTTGACACCATTGTGGAGGAAACCGATGAACAGATCAATGATGAGGTTGCGGTTGATGCTGCGCTTGAGGATCAATCAGTGATGACAGCCAAAGTGCCAGCCAGTGAAAGTGAATTGTCAAGTAATGATCAGGTGGTCTTTATGGAGGTTGGGGAAACAAACAATGCAGTCACTCAGTTTGTTGGAGACAATATAGATTTAAACATTGTCTCTATTCACGGAAACACTCCCTTTCACTCAATGGGTTGGATCGAAGTCACCTCTCCGGCACCACCTTTGCCAGATCCACAGACAACAGCAGCTTTCCCCCCGGGTGAAGTTGAAGGCACTCGACAAAGCTAAGATCCTGAGAGGAACTGAAGTAAAGATTATTCCATTTACGAACAGGAAACAGATAGGAACGAACGCGATCATGTTTCTCCCCCTCGCTGAGCTTTCCTCCTCCCTGGCTCATGATCAGCCACTCCTCACTCCAGGTGACACACTTTGGGCAGCGGGGTGGGTGATCAAAGCCAACGATCCTGAGTTCCCACACTCCAACTGGAATGGCTGGATGAAGAGAATCCATGCTAATGATGCAAAGCAGAGCACACAGATCGAGTTCCTCCCAGTTATTGAAGGAGACCCTAATGACCTCAACACCATCTTCACCACTCTGAAAGAGTGCATACGGCGCGCTGGGGTCGCTATAGTGACCTTTGATCTTCCGATTTGGCTGAAGGCTGTGAATATAATAAAGCGGGCAAATCTACCCGTCATTCCAAGGTTGGGTGGTTTTCACCTGCTGAAGTCTTATCTTGGATCAATGGGTAACATCATGGAAGATTCTGGACTACTAGATGTGATCCAGTTGATCTATCCTGGAAGTACGACAGCCAACCACATCATGGATGGAGGATGTTTTGACAAGGCAATCCGTGTTCACCTCCTCATCGATGCAGCCATCTATCAACACATCATGAAACTTGCCTTCACTGAGGAGGAGCGTGGTGACATGAAGACCTTCATGGAGAAGGTGGCTGATGGGAAGATGGGAGCCAGACACTCAGACCCAGTAGTGCCAGTGTTTGAGCAAAGGTTTGAAGAAACCTTCAAACGACTCGCAAAAGGAGGAAGAACACCTGCACTCTGGGTGGAGTACCACCACATGGTAGATGTGATCAAGGTCTTTATCAGAACCGAGCGACTTGCAGACCACAATGGGCATCTGTCCTGCATTGTTACCAAGATGCTTGGTAACAATCAACTCAGAATCATGAAAAACCCTTATTTGACCCCTCATAAGTTACTTAAGGGCCGATTTAAAAAAAAAAAAAAATTCTCGAAAATAATTTTTCGGTACCCGAATTCAACAGCTTTTTTTCTGGGTTTCCCACGCGAGTTGAACTTCAACATTTTAACACATGTTATTACACACCTTTACAAACATATTGGTGAAGAAATTTTTTGGTAACAATTTAGTTAACAGATTTGTGAAATATCTCATAAAATGCCCTTACTATATGGTGACAAGGGAATTGAAAATCTCTTTGAGCACTTTGCAGCTGTTCTGGCTGAGGAGGAAATCATAGAAATTCCAGATGACTGGTCTGATCTGAAAAGCTGGATGGCAGCACACTGAGGGACTCTTCTGGGTTCATACGGTGACTTGATCAGAGAATCCACATCATCTGAGTCCCGTACTTGTTTTCGTTGAGATGATCCTGATTCTCAGTCCATCCACTGTTTCCTGTGAAAGGGGGTTCTCTTGCTTGGACCGTGTGAAAACTGCCCATATAACCTGTTTGTTGCATGATACTGTTACAACTCGGGGTTTTGGCGTTACTAGGGCTCTTGATGCTGTCAAGGAGAGCTCTCGGGTTCGCCACGACCGTTGACACCTGGAAGCTGCCGGTTTGCAGATAACTCCATGGTCCGTCAGGTCGCGAATGTTAATGGCGCAACTGTAGCCGCTTGACTTAGACTTACCGGCTTGGCAGGGCTACGTTCTGCTGTTACATGATACATTTCTGTTGGCACGGCAACCTAACTAGGGGCCACACCCTCAACAACCACCCACCTATTTACTATGGTCGAGCGAACCGAGAATGGTTGTTGGCTCAATCCAGAGCTAATCAGTGAGGGACAACCCAAATATCTCAGCTTGTAATTGACATAAAAACTTCATTCTAAATGTGAATCCTATGTTTCCAGGCCCAAGGAATCCAAAGCTTATGTCAAATTAGTGATTACCAGCAACGGTACCCGCCCTATTGGCGGGGCTTCAATTGGAAGGCCCAAATGAAAAGGTAAAATATCAGAAATTGAAGGCTTTTTTTAATTTTAAACGATTTATATAAACGTCCGTTAAATCATATCACACGCAAGTCATCAAAATCTAAACAGTATTTGTACTTATTCAATATTTCAATAAAACTTTCAATAAAACTTCATAGAATTTCAATAAAAGCCACATCACTGTTCATATCGGTAAATATTATTACATCGTGTTTCAAATTTGGGCAATGGGCTCTCCAATATTCGATGTGTTCACGGTTTCAATTACGTAACGTAACGTTTGTGACGATATTTTCATTGTGACAATGTTGTGACGATGTTTGTGTTCACGGTAGTGTTTGATGTAACGGTGTGAACGTAATTTCGTAATGTTTTTCGTTTTTATTTTCGTAATCGTTTAATGAACCTGGTGTGTGTTATCCCGGTGTCCCGGTGTGTACCCCGGTTTAGAATAGGTACACCGTATCTCTGCGCATCAAAAGAGGCGACCAAGGGTTGGCGCCAGGAAGGGCATCCGGCCATAAAAACATTGCCTCAAACAGGGAACCATGATTGTCATGGGACCCGCAAGGCTAACCCCCGCTCTAGCGGGGAAAATGGCCTTAAAACGATCATTCATTCATTCATATTCAATCGTTTAATGAACGTTTAATATTTAATGAACGTTTAATGAGCATAATAATGAGCGTAATGATCATTAAATGAATGAATGAATGTAATGAATATTTCAAAGCGAAAGATGCCTCAGAGCTGTTACATTCACAATCGCTATGTCGTATGTACTCCCCATAAGTGTTTCCTTCATTGTAAAAACTACCAAGTCAACAGTTAAAAGGATTTTGAGCCGATAGGTGTTACGGCCTTGGCAAGATCGATGGAGACAGCGATCTGTTAGCTTATACACCCTCTCAAATAGCTATGTGGAATTCTCTCATGTAGAGATTAAACCCACGTCATTTGAACTTTGGCCGAGGTCATTATTTACTTTTAATGATGTTTATATACGAATCAAAAAGAAGATAATTGGTTTTGGGTCGTCCTTTCCACATATCTCGTGGGATTGTGAGTTGGAGAGACGACCGTGATGGCGGGGAGGGGGTTGGAATTCTCTCAAGCAGGGATTCCAACCCATGTCCTTATAAAAGGTCTTTGTCCGAGGTCACCGAGTCCAATCGGTGCAGCTGTGCAGTGATCAGTGCAGCCGTTTGTGCGGCACCTGGGAAAATAACGTTATGCGGTAGTCCAAACCTGAAAATGCTGGAGGCCAAAGCTGAAATTGGGAAAACAATATAGCCTATTTTACTCCAGGGGATCCCAGGATTACCCACCCAAAATATCGTTGCGATCGGTTCAGCCGTTTTTGCGGTACCTTCGAACGGACGGATGGACGGACGAACGGACATTTGGTGAATTATAGTAAGATGAACACCAAAAAACAAGTAAATGAGAAGTTTGTGAAATTATGTTTGTATTTTCATGAAAAAATGCACACAAATTATTGGTAGTGACAACAGCATACGTATAGACATATTTCCTATCTTAGTTTGACACATCATTACACATGCATATGTAAGACGAGTATGTTCCACAAATCTTGAACAGTGATGACATCGGACAGAAGCTTTATGAAGATTATGTCACTGAGCGTATCAATGGAGATGTTGGTCTCTGGGCACCAGTAAAAAAACAGAACAACAAGATGTACATGTCTGGCAGCAAGAAACAAACTTTCAAGTTCCATGACCAGACAGTTGACCTAAAAGAGACCAAATATTTATATGGTCGGCTGGTGGTTCTCACCAGCTAAAGCAGGGACATCGATCAGAAGAATGCAGTTGGCAACTATAAGTTCACATTGACTCCGAGAGCACTACTTGCATCAGACGGCTCAATGCTGCCATGCACTGACAATTCCAAGCTGATACACAGCCTTGAGAAGCTGGCAAAACAGATAAAACCCAGGAACAGACAGAAGCTCTAGCTAGCAGCCAAAGAGCAGGATGATGACAGAGGTCCTGTATCATCATCTCCATCGTCGTCATCAAATCAAAAGATCGCCATTGTTGATGGAATGGTGTTTTTCTAGAAGATGACAAAGAAATCAAGGACAATCAGCACAGTCAAATATCTAGTCCGGTGTTTCAATGACAGGCTCGTGAACTTGACAGCAGGGTTCAGTGAGGTCGTCCTGGTCTTCGATATATACAAACCTGACTCACTAAAGGAGGAAACTAGAGAGAGACGACGATAAGGAAAAGCTCCTTTGCAGTATCAGGTTGCAGAAGATACGAACATCAAACACATCCCACTGGCACGGTTTCTATCGCACGAAAAAACGAAAGCAGATTTGACAGACTATCTCACCGAAGCAACCCTTGATTACAACCAAAACTCACCTCAGTTAGTCTTCACATCAGCATCAGGTCACACCAGAAGCAACAGAAACATGCACTTTGAAGACAAAAATCATGAGGAGGCTGACACATTGATGATATGCCTGACAGCAGAGGCATCACAGCGGTGTCCTGATGCACAGCTAGTATTCTTCACTCCTGATACTGACGTCTTGGTTCTGGCTGTGGCACATTATGACAAGCTCGGCAAAAAGACATCTATTTTGATGGTATCGGGTACAGTCGAAATAGAGCCAATCTGGAGAGCTTTGGGCAAAGAAAAGGCGCAAGCTATACCTGTATTCCACGCATTCACTGGAGCAGACAATTTTGGAAAATTCTCAGGAATAGGCAAAACAAAATGGTTTCAGCAGTATATGAAAGCTGAAATGCACTTGGTCAGAGCACTGATGAAACTACCAGAGGAAGGTGACCTAACACAGGAGGTGAAAGATGTATTGGCCAAATGTGTGTGCTCAACCTGACAACCTACTGTTCCAAGGGTATTCACATTGCAAGTATCCCTGATGTAAGATTGTATCTGTTTTGTAAACACTTAGCTGAAAGCAACAACTTACCTCCTACACTCGTGCACTTGAGGAACACATCCAGCGTGTGCGGTTACAAAGCCGAATATGGTGCCAAGCCAATATTATGCAACAACAGCCTTTAGACCCCCTGAAATTTGGTTACTATCAGGACAAAAATGGCCAAATACTGCCAGTCCCCACAAAGGTGCCTCGAGTTGGTCACATGCCACTGCAAAACCATCTGTTCTACACAGAGATGTTCATGCAGAAGGAATAACTTGCCTTGCACAGAACTACGCTTGTGCGACACAGAATGCGAAAACAATGCAGACTGTAATGTTGAATATGACACTGAGAGTGATGATGATGTGTAATGATGCGTCAAACTGAGATAGGAAATACGTCTATACGTATGCTGTCACGACCAACAATTTGAGTGTGCATTTTTACATGAAAATACAAACATAATTTCACAAACTTCTTCTTTTCTTGTTTTTTTGGTGTTCATAATCACTAATTTGACATAAGCTTTGGATTCATTGGGCCATTGGGCCTGGAAACGTAGGATTAGCATTTAGAATGAAGTTTCTATGTCAATTACAAGCTGAGATATTTGGAAATTCTTATTTTATGGTGGCCATTTTAAAAATAAAAATGGCGGCTATGCAGGCATCTGCGCAAATGTGAACATTGATGTTCAGATTCCTGATGCCATAAGCTTTCCAAAAATGCACTGCTTTGCCAATCTCCATAAATTTTGAATGAGTGTTTTTATTGACGTAGTGAACCAGACTATAACTTTGCTTATAACTGTATCGGAACAATGAAGGAAAAGACATAATAGAGTTGGTCGGAATTGGTTCAATCATCTGACGAGCACATTTATTGCCAATTAACATGTTCCTCTCGATTCATATCGGGAACAAAAACGCATGTATTTACAATAACAATCACTATCACATTTATTTACAATAAAATTAATGAGAGCGCATTTATAAGATACATGAAAAGTAGTTGGTAATTAACTCAACACGGGTAAAGGGGTAGGAGTATGTGCTGTGACCGTGAGAACGGAAGGGAAAGCAGATTTGCTCTCGAGGATGATGGAAGGGAATTATTACAGTGTAAAGTGAAGGGTATGAATGTAATACAGTACATACTGTTGTATTTTAATACAGTCGGGGTGCCATTATACGGTTTTTTTTTAAAATTTAAGTCTTATTTTGAAAAAGATACCAACTCCGCAGCAGTGCGTGAAAATCCATCACCAACCCCAGCAAGCCTGCCATCAACAATGCAGATGTCTTCAGACAAGGAGGCAGACTGTCCTGCCTTACCGTTGCAATAACCTCCCCCTTGACCAATTTAATTGGTCGAAGCACAGGGTGCATGATGCACGTATGCGCTAAAAACGTATCACATGATTAGTGATTACTGAAAGTGTGATATGGGTAGACTTTCCCGCTGCAGTGATATGTGTAACTATGTTCCTTCAGGTTTTCCTCCGAAGGAGTCTCTTTGCTCGCCCATAGTGAAATTGTTAGGTGAGAAAAAATTAAAGTTGTTGATGTTACATTGGAGAAAGTGCTAACTGAGCCAGAATTGATTCAATTTTGGTGAAGATTCAAATCCAGATCCGGATACAAGTTTAAAAAAATTTAAACTGATTCTTCACCATTGAGAAATCGGAACAAAAACGACATATAGGATAATATTTCAAAAAGTTGTGGACGACTTATGACGATCCTTGTTGGATGAGTTGGTTAGGCAACAAGAACAAGCGGATTCGATGTTGGGTCAGGTCTGAATCCAGATCTGACATATCAGAGGGATGCAAAACTGTTCACCATGGCCAAGGTATGCTCTCTAGTTTATAAGTGCCATTCTAGTTTATAAACGTGCAGTCCAAACTTTATAGACGTACTCACATTGTAATGGTACAGCACTGTATATACTTTATGGACGATCTAACAATCTAACATTCTAATTAGTACATACGGTCAAATGTGTTTTGTGGCCCCGCCCTCATCAGGCTGATTGACAGCCGTTGTTCCGCCCACCTCTCCTGGCGCTGCATTGCGCAATGTGTATATATGCAGTTATGCCTACTTTTCATGGAATCATTTCAAGTTATGAAAAATTTAATGTGTCATGCACATTCCCACTGTAAAATGCAGTAGATTCGGTTTGAAGAAAGTAATGAGCTTAACCCAATTTGAGTTACTGTCTGAAAAGAAGAATTATAAATGGGCTATTTTTGTTCTGTCCATTTTGTAGTTCAGTGATGTTGTCCAAACTTTTAACCCTCCATGTGCTGCTGTCACAGATTTGTCACAAGATGAAAATTCTTTTTTTTTTTGGAAAACGACCAAAAAATGTGATTTTTTAAATGAAAAAAAAGAAAAAAAAGATGCAGCACAAAAAGAGTTAATAAGTGTTATTTGATGTGAAATCCTCCACAGACGACTGACTGGTTGGTACTTTTATAGGTTTACAAGTTTGTATATTGGTAGATTTTATTTTTTGAGGAATTGTGTGTCATTCCTACATCGGAATTCTTCCCACTTCCTGATATATCATCAATTCAATTTGAAGTTTGATATCAGATTTAAAATTGGTGACTATTTATACGATTTTATCAAATGCATGATGAGAATGACAAAAAACATAATCGTCTTCTTCATAGCCACTTCAAAATAATTTTCCCAGAAAATGTGCCCCCCACTTTTCAATAGCGGTCAACGCCCCTGATGTATACACACCCCCCCCCCCTTCCCCCTGTCCCTCACCCCTACCTCCTTCCCTCCACCTACCTCTACTCCCTCCCTTCCCCCACCACTTTCCTTTTCCTCTCACCTCCTCCATTGTCCCCTCCCCTGTCTGGGCAATGCTGGTACTTCAGCTAGTTAATTCTAAAAGTTGCACTGTGACTATCCCAGCAAGAGTTTAAATTCTGAAAGGTAATAGTTTATCAGCAAATGACAACTTTCAAGACGCACAAAAATTCGAAAATTTGGGTTTTAACTTTTAACATTTGAATTGTCAGGCAACTGAGAGGTAGCTGAGGGCAACCAATATTGGTATCGCCTCTTCGAAGGGCATCCAGGTTTTTCAAATTTTGTGAGCCATTCGTAAGTAGTCTTGTCTGTTGAAGAGGCCGGTCGTGTTTCTGAGAATATAAAATAAATATTTTTACTCTGTCTTTTTGTCTTTGTCTGACAGTCAAACAAAATTGAAATCATTACAAACAGGAAACTTACTATTTCTAAGGATGTCGTAAAGGACACAATCAAGAGGCACAAATAACTAATGTAACGTGTTAGATAGGGTGGTGTAATAGAAACTGCGTCAACGGCTGTAAAACCTAGAATCAATTTATCTGTATGACTTTTACAATCTTTATTTAATTTAATTTGAATTGTATGCTTGAACACTGTCGAACACAAATTGCCTTATTGCCACTTTCAAGAACCTCTAGTTTATCAGTACTTGGACATGGTAAATGAGGTGGTGTATAAGACTAAGTGCTAAACTTACGGATTTTTTTTTAGCTATCTTTAAAATCGTTTTTATTAAAATTGAAGTATGCACTTATCTTGAAGGTCAAAATATCCTGCGATGGAAATGCGAAAAGAATTGTGGTGTCATTCCTACTTTGTCATTCCTTCGTTGTCATTTCTTCCTACATTGATTGGATGTTTTTTGGTTTGTTTTTTCTTATTTTTTAAAAATGGTTTTTTTATGACTTGTTCAACTGTATTTTCCCCAATCTGGATCCCAATGATGTCATCATCCAGCAAATTATTTTTGAGGGGCATTTACAGTGGGAACCCCCCCCCCCCCGACCTCAAAACCCCTTACCCCAACAATGTATCTCACACAATTCCCTTCCCTTGTTCCTTTATCATCCCATCCAATATTCCCATCTCTTCTGTTTCCACTCAAACATTCTGCTACCTGTTGTCCTTCACTTTCGGAAAAATCTCTTTTGTTCGCCAACATGGCAGAATTTTTCTTCACCTCTCTCCTTTCACCGCTCCTTCCCTTTTTATTCTACCCCATACTCCTATATCCTCCGGATATTGTTTCGCTTCCCTCCTAAACTCTGCTCACCCCTTTCCTTTTCCTACAATTGTACATTCTCTTCTTTTCCTCAATTTTAATTTCCTCATTTTGCTCTCTATCTAGATGTACACAATAAAGAAATACCCTCATTTCCATCTGATGTGTTGCTTACTTAGCCAATGATCCGGAACACAGGAGTGAGATAACAGCCTTTATTCAATATGCCATTTCCCTCTCTCCTCACTGCTCTCTCCGCCCCTTTACGCACATCCTTTTATGTCCAAAACCACATGAGCATTTACATTGTCAATAAAATAATAGGACACAGCACTATCTTCTGCCCTTTTGTTCCTTTTCTCAATGCTGGCATTTCCAATTTCCTCCCTCCCCAACCTGTGTGCATGTAATTAGGAGATGCCTTATGAAGGGGGTCACATGATCACATCTATTTACATAAGGAGGAAGTACTGCATTATTTACTTTAATAGTAGTATGCATACGGTACATTGAAATATGAATTTAAAATGCTTTTTTCAACAACTAATATGAACCTCAATGAAATCATCAGCAGACCGTTCTGGGCCCTTTTCCTTCGCAAATTATGCATTTTGTCATACAGTACCTTACAGTCCACGAAGCTTTGCAATCCATGACGGATCTTACGAACGACAGCGCGTTTTATCGGAGAGTTTCTCACTCTGCACATGCGTAAATGGTATTCAACAGGTTGTGGTGCATTGTGGTTGTATTATTTAAAAAATCCAATAAAATGTTTTTGTTGTTGTTCAGGTACAGGTGAAATACACGAGAGAATGTCACTTCCAACTGTTGGAATCATTGTAATTGATTCAGCCATTATTGTACTTGGCTGGATGACATTTATCAACAATTTGGTGGATGATCAATTCGGCTATTTTGCAATCAATCGATTTGGTACTTTAGCAATGTATTTTGGCATATTTTTCATTGTTGGTTATGAAAACGTTTTGGAACTACATGGTATTCTTAGAATACTTACCCTGCGCAGTCAACCTGGTGCGAGCCAACTCTTCTGTTTTTGAACATTTTTTTTTCTTTAATCCAATATGGCTGCCAGACCACGTGAGCGATTACATCATAAATTTATATTCTCTAATATAATTCTTGCATACATCATGCTCAATAAATTTCAAACTGATCAGACTAAGTGTTGTCCCTGTTGAATTATGACATAATTAAAGCACCAATGACATTCCCCATGTTAACACAACATTTCACAACAACACAACACAGTTAGCAACACCTATTCCCCATGTGGAGTTCTTTACATTGAGCCACGTTTCAAATTTTTCCCATGGAGCGGTTTCAGAGATATAGAGGTATGAGGTTTCACCGATGGTGCCTGTACCACATGACCTATGACGTTATAATTATCATTAAAATGTTATACAGTGGAGGTGCTCCTATGGTAAAATTTCGTGTCAATCGGACTAACGGTTGCCGAGAAAATTAATTTGACAAATGCAGACACACATACGCAACAGAATGCCTAATCCTGCCTTTCGTTTCGTGAGCGCTGGGTAATATAAGGTGAGGCTTTTAAAGGCTTCTAACTCAACTCTATAGTATCTTTTCAGCATATAATTTTGTACACATTTATTTGATGGATTTAGTATGCTTTTTTTTTCTTCTGCAACCATTGGTCAGATTGGCACGAAATTTTCACCATACGAGCACCTTCTCCTGTATAATTTTTTATGATAATTATGACGTCATAGGTTACGTGGTATGGGCGCAATCTTGGAAAAAATGAAAAACTTTGCACCTCTATATTTCTGAAACTGCTCAATGGGAAAAAATTTAAACATGGCTCGTTGTCAAGTACTCCCCATGGGGAACAACAAATATTCATTATGTCATCGGTGCCTTCATTATGTTGTCATAATTCTACAAATAGAACGCTTGATCCGATCAGTTTGAAATTTCTTCAGCGAAATCCACACAAACAAAATGTATGGGATAATTAAGTTGATGACGTCCTCGGTCACGTGGTTCGGCAGCCATATTGGAAAGAAAATGAAAACTTTCCAAAAAATTATTTTCCAGAACAGTTTACTCGATCAATGTGAAACTCCATAAACATGATCTACTAACTAGCCTTTGGGAATACAGTTTAAAAACGATTGTCATCGGTCACATGGTCTGGCAACCATATTCGATTTTACGCGAAAACCTCTCTGAAAGCACTGGAATTATTGGTCTTCTCTGAAAGCACTGAACGGTTTGATGCGAAATTTTAACGATGTTTGACTACCTATGGGGATATATATATATATAATGTTCAAAAAAATAAAATAAAACCTGTCAAAGGTCACACGGTTTGGCAGCCATATTGGAAACTATTCAAAAAATTGTTTCTCTGAAAGTGCTTACCCTATCGATGCGAAGTTTTACAAGTATCATCTCACATCATTGCTGCATATAGTATTAAAGTGGTGATGTCATAGTTCACATGGTTTGGCAGCCATCTTGGATAGAAAAACGAACCTTATCTGAAACAAAAAAGAAACGCCACACAAAATACACCACACAACCATGTCCTGGCGAGGGTCTACAATCGCTGATTGCTCTTGCTTCTTTTTGCATTCGTTGTAAAGTAAAATATTTATCTATCTATAATTCCAGTAATCTCTGTACGTTTGTACGTTTGTACGTTTGTTTGTCTGTGACCGCTGTTTCTCGACAACCACGGGTCCGATATACTTTAAACTTGTGTTACGTGGTCCTCCCGGTAACTACCTGGTCTTGGTGACCCCCGGACCGTGGGAGGGACCCCGCCAGAAAGATATATGGTTTATACGCTTTCGTAACGCAATCAATATGAATTCCGGTCAAGAAGAAACCCCACACCAAGGATCCGGAATAATCAATAATATATTCACTGAGCAATCAACAACCATCAACAATGCACAATCAATATTACAACCATGTGAACTCATCTACACAAACTCTAAGATGGCCATCTTAATCTTATACATTCCTCACGTGAGCCCCACTCCTGACTCCCTCCGTGGTCAATGTCTCTCCTCTCCGCACACGGGCGGTTGAACGAGCCCCGGGCGGACGTGCTCTAAACGTGCCGTCTCGGACTGGGGCCGCGGCTGCAGCGCACCTCCTTGCCAAGCCACGGGGCAAACCCAGCGCGGCGTCCAACGTGCGCGAGGCCCCAAGTGCGACTCTTACGCGTCCTTGTAGATGGGCAAAAACCCAGCGCGGCTTCCGACGCGAGCGAGGCCCAACGTGCGGACCCGTACGCGTCTTTGTAGACGGGGCAAACTGTCCCGGACGCTTGGTTTCGTGCACGAACTCACAGTGACTGGACGGGTCCAAAGGTAGTTACCGCCCAGGTAACTCCTCTCGCCAGACGTTTCGCAACGGCGCGTTTTCCGCGCAGCGTAAGGTCGATTCCACCTTCTCGTCGTCGCGGGGCGAGGAAGAAGAAACCTTTCTTTCCCTCGTGTCTTTTTCCTCCGTTTCCCGTCACTTCCGCTTCCGGCCACTTCCGTTTCCTGCCACTCTTTCAGAAGGGCTCCTGACCCTCCAACCACAACAACTACACAACAACTTAATATACTACACACGGAAGCAAAGACCTGCATGGTAATTTACATACATTCACCTAAATATGTAACACTCCCCCCCTTCAAGAAAGAAAGTTTGAACCCAGCGAAAACTTTCTTTGCCGGCCAATTTGGAGAAACAAACCAGATAACTCAACCCCCCCACATTATCAGTTCCCCCCGGGCACAGTTATCACTTAAAAATAAAGCCAGTTAAGCCACTCGATAGCACTTTTCCGGGAGGCCAAGCCGAGTATTCACTACATGGATGCCTTTAGGAACGCGGAGTTCACGGTTAGTCCGTGCAGGAAAGTTCTCTACATGGGCGCCTTGAGGAACGTGGAGTTCACGGTTAGTCCGTGCAGGAAAGTTCTCTACATGGGCGCCTTGAGGAACGTGGAGTTCACGGTTAGTCCGTGCAGGAAAGTTCACTACATGGACGCCTTTAGGAACGGCGTTCACGGTTAATTCGTGTAGGAATCTTGGCTCGGCGGCTCCGCCGCCTTCAGTGCTTCAACTTCTCAGAACGTCCCTAATAATTAGGGTGGGACCACTGGTCCCTGTAGTCCCCTGAATACCGGTCTTCTTCTCGGCCACTACTTTGCCAATTCTTCCTTCGGGAGCGGCCGTAACTCAGGGAGCCTCCATAATAATATTGACTGCGGCCACCACCAAAACTACCGCCCAGTTGTCCTCTCCTGTAGACCTCTCGACGCCTACGAAATGCCTTCCCTACTGTTATGGTCCGACCCTCCAAATCCTTGCCATTCCAATTCTTCTCTGCCTCTCTGGCGTCTTTTGTGCTGGCAAACGTGACAAAGCCGAACCCTCTTGACTGTTGCGTTTCCCAGTCTCTTACCAACCGCACTTCCACCAGCGGCCCATATCTGTTGAAGACAGAGGTCAGAACTTCTTCCTCTGTTTTGAAGTTCAGTCCCCCTACAAATAACTTGGCACTTTTGTCACCATCCCGAGCTGGTGTGGTGTTATTTTCCCTGCTGGGCTCTTTATCAACCCTCAGGTTACCATAAACTTGACCCCCGGCCAAATCATTCCCGAGAACCACAGATACACCCTCTACAGGAAACGTGGCTTGTAAACCGACGGTGACCGGTCCTGACCCCAAATCGGACTCCAACTGGGTGACCTGAAGGGGAGCACTAACACCGCCCCCGATCCCCTGTAAACGAACACTATCCCCCGTTGCCGTCTCCTCGGACCATGGCAAAATGCCTTCAAGCATTAAAGATTGATGGGCCCCTGTGTCTCTCAATATCCTAACCGGTCTCCGGTTAGTCGAGGCTCCATCCAGTGACACAAACCCCTCGGAAATAAATGGTTGGTAACCCTCTTGATGGCGATTTCTTACGCTAGCCATCGCATTCGGAGTTGTAATAGTCGGACTCCGCTCTGGGTTGTCCCTTTTCATGAGGTAACAACTGGACATCAAGTGTCCAGGTTTTTTGCAAAACGCGCAAGTAGGCCCGGAGGAAAAACTCGGGGTCTGCCTCGGGCCCCCCGAACTATAAGTTTGTCTTGGGCCCGCATCCCTCTGATTTCGAACCGGTGGGGTATCATAGTTGTCCCCATAATCATCTCGAGGCCGCCGCCATGTATGGTCGTTCTCCGCACCTGCTGTTCCCCACCTCCCCTGCGGAGATCTAGGCGAGGAGTTAGGTTCGTGGACCCCTATTCGGTGGGTTAAGGCATAATCATCTGCCATGGTGGCTGCGTCCCACAACTTTGGTACCTTCTTTTCCTGCAGGTACACTTTGATGTCCTCGTGGACACACTGCTGGAATTCCTCCACCAGGATCAAGTCCCGCAATGTTTCGAAGTCTTTCCCGACTCCTTTTGACTCACACCACCGATCAAACATGTTTTCTTTCACTCTGGCAAACTCCACATGGGTCTCACTCTCCCTCTTCCTGGCATTCCTGAATTTTTGCCTGTAAGCTTCCGGAACCAACTCATAGGCTTTGAGGATGTGCTTCTTCAGTACCTCATAATCTGCACATTGGTCCATTGGTAGCGCCGAATAAATTTCCTGAGCTTTCCCCACCAGCACACTTTGCACGAGTATGGTCCATGCCTCCTCCGGCCAGTTTAATTGTCGAGCCACTTTCTCAAAGTGTGGAAAAAATTTCGCGACTTCTTTTTCACTGAACGGTGGAACCAGCCTCACATGTCTGCCCACATCCCAGGTTTTCTGGTTAGGTGTCGACCCCGTCAGCAAGGGTGGTGCCTCTCCCCGTTCTCTCATTAACTCCAGCTCCTTGAATTTGATTTCTTGCTGAAGCTGCATGTCACGTTCCTTTAATTCCCTTTCCGCTTTTCTCTCCTCTGCTTCGAGGTCCCTTGCAGCTCTCCTTTCCTCTGCTTGTTCCTTTTCTCTTCTTTCCTGGAGTTCTCTTTCCACTCTCCTTTCCTCTGCTTGTTTCTCTTCTCTCCTCTCCTCTGCTTTCCTTTCTTCTTCTGCTCTTTCCTTTTCTGCTTTCCTTTCTTCTTCTGCTCTTTCCTTTTCTGCTTTCCTTTCTTCTTCTGCTCTTTCCTTTTCTGCTTTCCTTTCTTCTTCTGCTAACCTTTCCTGGAGTTCTCGTTCCACTCTCCTTTCCTCTGCTTGTTTCTCTTCTCTCCTCTCCTCTGCTTTCCTTTCTTCTTCTGCTCTTTCCTTTTCTGCTTTCCTTTCTTCTTCTGCTCTTTCCTTTTCTGCTTTCCTTTCTTCTTCTTTGATCCGTTCCTGGCTCCGTAATTGCAACTCCAGTTTCCGGAGCTCCACGTCTTCTGGTTCTTCGGGTAGCCACTCCCAGGCTAACTCGTCCCATGTTCCTAATCCCACCATAGATTGTATCACCGTGGCCTGCAACTCTGCCTTCCTCAAATTAGTTCGGACCTCCAAGTTAAAATGTTTGGCCAATTTCAAGAGATCCGACTTTAGCAACGCTCGGAACTGTGCCTCACTCGGGGTTACCCCAAAGTTCTGTGCCACAAACGCCATGGTGCCTATCGTTAACACCTGTTAACCTTCACCCCAAGACTTTCCCCAATTTCTCAAAAAAAAATATTACCAATTAATAATTAATTAATAAATTTTAATTACCAAAAATATTATTATTTTATTATTTTATACACTTTTAGATCCCGGACGTAGACCCAATTGCGAAACCGCAAATCGTAATTTGGACGAGCCCCCAATTCTGTTACGTGGTCCTCCCGGTAACTACCTGGTCTTGGTGACCCCCGGACCGTGGGAGGGACCCCGCCAGAAAGATATATGGTTTATACGCTTTCGTAACGCAATCAATATGAATTCCGGTCAAGAAGAAACCCCACACCAAGGATCCGGAATAATCAATAATATATTCACTGAGCAATCAACAACCATCAACAATGCACAATCAATATTACAACCATGTGAACTCATCTACACAAACTCTAAGATGGCCATCTTAATCTTATACATTCCTCACGTGAGCCCCACTCCTGACTCCCTCCGTGGTCAATGTCTCTCCTCTCCGCACACGGGCGGTTGAACGAGCCCCGGGCGGACGTGCTCTAAACGTGCCGTCTCGGACTGGGGCCGCGGCTGCAGCGCACCTCCTTGCCAAGCCACGGGGCAAACCCAGCGCGGCGTCCAACGTGCGCGAGGCCCCAAGTGCGACTCTTACGCGTCCTTGTAGATGGGCAAAAACCCAGCGCGGCTTCCGACGCGAGCGAGGCCCAACGTGCGGACCCGTACGCGTCTTTGTAGACGGGGCAAACTGTCCCGGACGCTTGGTTTCGTGCACGAACTCACAGTGACTGGACGGGTCCAAAGGTAGTTACCGCCCAGGTAACTCCTCTCGCCAGACGTTTCGCAACGGCGCGTTTTCCGCGCAGCGTAAGGTCGATTCCACCTTCTCGTCGTCGCGGGGCGAGGAAGAAGAAACCTTTCTTTCCCTCGTGTCTTTTTCCTCCGTTTCCCGTCACTTCCGCTTCCGGCCACTTCCGTTTCCTGCCACTCTTTCAGAAGGGCTCCTGACCCTCCAACCACAACAACTACACAACAACTTAATATACTACACACGGAAGCAAAGACCTGCATGGTAATTTACATACATTCACCTAAATATGTAACACTTGCCAGGTATATTGCTGGGGACCCGAGGATGTGCCTTTTCAAGGTTTGAAATTAATCGGACAAGTACTTACCGAGCTATGGCGATTTAGCCGTTCGCCGTTCGCTTTGGCGTTGCGAATGGACCAAACCATTGCATGTAAATAGAGGGGGGGGTTCTGTGGTCGTTGCGAATGGACCAAACCATTCATGTAAATAGAGGGGGGGGGGGGGGGTTCTGTGGTCGTTACTGCCACGTGGTTTCAAAGTTTTTTTTTGCTGTTGTTTGCACGCATGTTTTTTTGCACCCACGTACGGGCACGCCCTAGGATGTTTACACACACACACCCCTACACAAATTTTTTTTTTTTTTTTTTTTTGGCAAGGAACGGGCACCCACGTACGGGCACGTCCTAGCTTATATATAGTACGGGCATGCCCTAGTCTTTAATGATGCAAGGTGCTGAACATGACTAGTCATAAAGAGTCAGCATTTTGTGTTCGTACGTCATTACCTCCACCACCGAAAGTGGATGGAGGTTATGTTTTCACCCCTGTCTGTTTGTTTGTTTGTCTGTGAGCAGGATATCTCAAAAGGTTGTGGGCATATCGGGTGTGTGACACTGACAAATTGATTCGTTTTTGGTGAAAATCCGAATATGATAATTTCCAAGTGATTTTTCACCATTGAGAGATAGGGCCAAAAACGATACATAGCATGATATCTCACAAGGATGTGGATGTATTATGACAAAACTTTTATGAGTTGGGTGGGTGACCTCTTCTTCTCCTTTCTCACTGATGGTGTTTTTATCAGAAGGAGCATAATCAAATTGTGCTCAAAAAGTCCAACTTCAAATCCTACATTAACTTGGAATCGAGATCATGGAGACTCGGACTTTGCCTTACTGAGAATCAATTACATCAATGCCGTACATCTGTTTAGTGTGAAATGTGATGCAAAGATATTTAAAGGTTCAAAAATTTATACCCCCACTATTTCACCCCAGATCCACTTTTTTGAAATACCAACTTCTTTCCTGGAAGTCCTTGCAGTGTCCTTGTGTTTTATACTTCTCCCCCCTACCCCTTCCCACGCCTCCTCCCCCCAAGCCCTCTCCCTCCCACAGATCTCCCGATGTCCCTGCTCTCAAATGTTGTGTTTGTGTGCTTCCCCTTCTCTCCCCATCTTGTCTACCGTTCCCCTTATTATATACTTTGTGTGTCTGATTTTTTTTTGTGTGTGTGATAAATGTTAGTTCTTTCACGAGCCTCGATCCTGTATACAAAAAAAAAAAAAAAAGTTTAGGGAATTTAAACGTTTGTAATTGATTTGTATTGTATGGTCAAAAAGAATTGATTGTTGAGTTGTCCATCACATGGCGAACCTGTATTATGCATTTACACTTTCTTTATGCAGAACGTAGGCGACCACATTAAGCGTACATTTGAGATTGATATTGTTTTGTGGCCAGAAATCGCCTGTTTAATGGTCACGTAGAGGCCACATGACTCTCCTCGACCACCGACCACCTCCCCCCCCCCTCCCCGCACGCCTCCCCACCCCTACCTACCATCCCCTACCCCACCCCTCATCCCCCACAACCCCCCGTTACTACCCCACTCCTCATCCCCCGTATGCTATGCCCGTTATTGTCATTCACTATTCCCATCTGCGAGGTTACCTGCTCCATCCCACCCACCAACATCGGGTCATAACGACATTCCTTTGTCAGTCTAAGTTATATTTCTAGTCACAGGTACTCGCACTAATTACTGATATCAAATGGCTGTTTCCTCTTCCATACCTAAGTCGAGGGGTGAGCATGTGGAAACTGATTCAGCATGCCGATGTAATATGCACAGACAGATAAATCGATACAGAAACTGATAACGTGCAGCTATAATATAAATCTAGTAACCCTGATCAGACAAAATAGGTATTATATACGTAAGAATAAAATAGTTGAGTTACCTGTCGTGAAGGATCACAAGGTGATCGGAGCAAAAGCTCCGACGAAGGGTAAAGCTCAAAACAACATCAGCACCTTGTGATCCTTCATGGCAAATATCTTTAACCATTTTATTCTCATATTTTTATTATCTTGTGCTGCCAACACAGACTGCGAGTTTTGTGCTGGAATTAGCAAGTACAAAATAGTTATTAGGCTCTTGTGATTAAAAATGGAAAATCATTTTTCCTGCACAATATCATTTGAAGTTTCTTGAAGACTAAATTCTTAATGAATGTTTTGAAAAATGTGTTCATAGTTTACTCATTAGAGAGAGAACTTTTTTTTCCAGAAAAGTCACAGGTTATTGATGATATAATATGGGTGCTCTTGCAAGAAACTTAAACGCGAGAGGATGTCATTAGGCCCAGTAATGCTGAGCAATGGCTGCTAACCTAAGGTTGTTTGTCCGTGCTCTATGCTTTTTAAGTGCCGAGCATCGAGCAAGGAAGCAGCATGGGCCATTTTTAAAGTCTTTGGTTTGACTCGCCGGGGTCCAAACCACCGACCTCCCATACATAGAGCGGACGCTCTAACCATTATGCCACCGAGCTACTGATACATAATATATGCTTAAGGGGATGATTAAACATTACAATGATGTACGCTGTGCATTTACATTTCACTTTTGTGTCTCATGCCACTCATTAAACACCGATACGACCTTCCCTAAACAAAGACTCGACTTTGTTTGCAGGAATCCGAGGAAGCATGGATAACCAGACCATGCCCAAACAGACTGCTAAATGTGACCATAGCTGAGGCGTGGCAACTACTGTCCTTACGAGAGGCCTTGCTCGAGCGAATGATGGTGCCGTTCACATCATGCGTTGATTTCTACCTGGGTTTTTACTGCAATGCTCCCGACGACAAGCACCGAAACTTCCCTGTCAGTGCAGTTCAAATTTTGTCATGGTTTTTCAGTACCAGATTAAACTTCTAGGATGATAACGCACGATGGGTGATCATGTTGGCCCTGCTCTTGCTTTTTTTTTTTTTTTTCTCCTGGCTTCTGCACTGGTATTATTTACCAGATGTACCAATAATGTCCAGATCATGCTGAAATCTCTTTATTGTTCTGTGCAGGATCCCATTGGGCATCTATGTGTTCACCCATACATAATGAAATTATTGAAAAACTTAGTTAATGTTCGTGTCAATGTATCCTATATGAATATTGCATAAAGCCAAAACTACCATGGCAGACTCTGCTTAAGGAGTAATTCCTATTTTTTTTTTTTTTTGTATACAGAATCGAGGCTCGTGAAAGAGTTAACATTTATGGAAAAAAAACAAATTAAACAAACAAGCAAACAAAGTATATAAAAAGGGGAGCGGCAGACAAGATGGGGAGAGAATGGGAGGAAGCACACAGACAACATTTGAGAGCAGGGACATCGAGAGATCTGTGGGAAGGAGAGGGCTTGGGGGGAGGTGGGAGAGGTATAAAACATATGGACACTGCAAGGACTTCCAGGAAAGAAGTTGGAATTTCGAAAAAGTGGATCTGGGGTGAATTAGCAGGGGTAGAAAAGATCAAGGTTTTGGATGGGGGAAGATAAGAGATGGTGGTGAACAGCTGTTTTAAAGACCTGGAGGGAAGAGTGGGATTGAAGGGAGTGGGGGAGTTTGTTCCAGAGGCGGGAGAAAAGAGGAATGAAGGAGTGAAGGTGAGCAGAGAGTCTTGATTTTGGCAGTTTAACCATAAGAGGGTTGCAGGCAGATCTTGTGTGACCTGTAGGAATATTTGGGGGACAGAGCACAGACAGGACTGGGGGGGCTAGGCCGGAGAGGAGTACATATGCTATTGATGGTACTATTGATGGTAAACTATGTCTCATCTCCTGGAATTATTTTTGGATGTTACAGATGCCACGGTGTCTTTTGTGAGGAGTAAGTGAGCTATCGCCAGTATTCACAATAACTTTTGCAGTCACATCCCTCATCCTTCAAATAGATAGGCAGCTGCCTCTTCCCTCTCTTCAGACCTTGACAAAATCACGCACTGATCAAACCCTTGCAATTTTTTAGGTATTTTACTCCTGAGAAAGCACACACTCACTCTCTCTCTCTAGGACCATATGGCAAACCCTCCCATCTACTTTCTCAACAACCCTCTCGATGAAGTCACTCAACTCGCTGTTAGTCACCTGGGTCTCACTGTCAGCCATGATCTTTCATGGGCAAACCACATTTCAAAATTGGCCTCCAAAGCCAGTTGCCAACTAGGCATCCTAAGTCGTACAAAGTCCTTCCTTGGCGCACCTGAACTACTGTCTACCTTCAAGACCTTCATCTGTAGCTTGATGGAATACTCTCCCCTTTTTGCTGGAGCACCTGCCTAACACCTTGCTCAGCTAGATGCCGTGGAAAGCAAGGCCTTCAAGATAAGTGAAATATCCTGTGAGGAAGCTGAGTCTATGGGCCTATCACTTTCCCATCCCCGACAGGCCTTTGGCCTGTCCTCTACCGCCTCCTTTCTGGTCTTGCACCTCTGCCCTCTCCGTGCATTGTTGCTTTTATGTTTTTGCAGGGTGCATATGTTAAACCCATTCTAGTGAAGCTCCCAAAATCCAGAATCACTGCTCACCTCCACTCATTTGTTCCTCTTTTTCCCCACCTGTGGAGCCAATTTTTCCTTCTAGGTCTTCAATAGAGCTTTTCACCACCATCTCAGATCCTGTTCACCACCATCTCTGATCCTGTTCCCCACCATCCCCCATCCAAAACCATGATCTTTTCTGCACCCGTTAAACAAACCACCCTCTTCCCCCAAATTTTGCTTCTTTATCCATCTTATCTACCCACCTGCATTCTCCCTTACCCCTTAATCACTTGGACAAATAAGGGATGTGGGGAAGAATAAGGGCAAGGGGAGGACACAGAAACATACAAACAGATAGCCTGGCGAAAACATAAACTTCGTACACCTTTGGTGGGTGTCACCAAATTTTGGAGGAGGGAGACAAGTTTGAAAGTTCAATCTTGATGTTAGACAGACATTGTTTTGTGCCTCTCCTGAGAGTGGACACACAATTGTTGCTGGCTTTGTGGAATGATCTGAGAATACCATTGGTCGGGTTTGTTTTCCAGGAAGAGAAGGCAAGTTGTTTCAAGGCAACTGCCTCACCATAGGATTGAGTGTACCATGACCGGGAAGAAGGGTCAGATAACTGAAGACTGGATGGGATGGATCTGTGCATAAGAGAGAGTTTCTGTCGATGGAATCCCAGGATGAGTTAACATCAGAGGTGGTAGATATAGGAGACCAGTCCTGAAGAGAGATGGCTGCTTGCAGTCCCTGCCAATCTGCTTGAGTGAAACGTGAGACTCTCCTGCACTGAGGCAGCTCTCTGAGAATTACCAGAGATGTGTTGACTTTCACAAGAATATGATCAGATGAACCAATGGGAGCAGAGGAAGAAAAGCTTCAATATGCGCGAAAGTTTGTCATCACCAAGTCCAGAATTTGGAGAAATTTTGCCATTTGGAGAAAGCCAGGTTGGAAAATTTACAGATCGAGTCAGTCCTATGGAGTTACAGAAGTCCTTTGCTGAAGTGCCATGGCTGGTGAGAGAGGTGCCAACACCCAGCCAATTAGCATGGTGACAATTTAAATCGCTTATGAGGAAGAGAAAGTTGGGATGAATGGTTAAAAATTGGTTCATGTTGTCTGAGAGGGAGAGATGTATATGGAGTTTTCACTGTTGGGTTATGGTGCAATACACAGACGAATAAGTGGTCGGTGCGGAGGGGAAGTTGCAGCCAGAGGTACTCCTGGCAGTTAGGTGGTATAAGATCAGTTATAAGGGCAGTGAGGAATTGGGTTCTTGATGTAAAGTGCAACTGCACCACCAGGGCAGGGTTTAGGCCTATCAAATCAGAGGAGACAATAGCCAGGGAGACTAACTCATCACCAGCTAACTTATCCCCACTAAGTAGTTGGGGATGTTCTGTGGGGGGAAGGATTTCATTAAAGAGATGATGTCTGGTTTATCGGTAGCAGTCTTGAGTGAGAGAAGTCACGTTGTAGCGGAGACCTTGGATGTTTGATGTTCACACAGTTGGGGATTGGTGGAGGTGCTTAGAGGGTGGGGTGGAGGCTTTGAGGTTGCAGGTTGAGAGGAAGGCTCTGATGGGCTGGGGTGAGGAGGGACGCGTGAAGGGGGCATGAAACTTTGAAGGGGTGGGTGAGGAGGACAGCATAAAGATGGGACATGAAGTGGATGGATGCTGATCGCAAATTCCCAAATTAGACAAACTAAGATAAAGATCATGGAATGGGAGGTAAGATATTTTGTTTAATATATACATACATTAGGGTGATTCTTAACTCTTCAATGCAGGCATCAAAAATCCTACATAAACGCAGCCATTGGGCCTCGGAGGCCCAACGGATGTATTCGTGTAATATATATATATTTTTTGATGGATTTTTTTTTATTCATATCATTTTCAATCAAAGTCGATGCTCATGGATATGTATTTGCTCAGAAAATGTGTGCATCATTGATCCCATTAGTTGGAAAAATCCCATACAAGTAATGAACTTTTTTTTTTTTTTTTTTTTGCAAAAAAGAATTTTGTTCTCTGTTTTTCAACTTTTTTCTCTCTAAAAAGTTGAGGCTCATGGTGGAGTATTTGCTCAAAAAATATGATTCACTAATCCTTTTATTTAGAATGTACATGTCCACAATTGTCAAAAATCCTACACCTATGCAGCCATTGGGCCTCGGAGGCCACACGAATGTATTCGTGTAAAGTTTTTAAATTTTCATATTTTCATCACTGAATTATTTGTAACCAAGTTATAGGAGCATATAATGAGGCTCATATCAATAAAATAATGATATAACATAGTAGTACAACAACATTTATGCGGGGCCTCGAAGGCCCCAGGCCTGCATTCGTGTCGGATTTTCGGGTTATAAGTGAAGAATGAAGATTTTCCCACAAGCCTGAATGAATTTTTTTTTTTATGTCACTGAATTTTGTGTAACAACATTTAAGTCGGTGAAAATGAGGCTCATTCCAAGAAAAAAATTGTACAGCATAGTTTTTGCAACAAAAAAAACCTTGTGGGCCTCCGAGACCCAATCACTGCATCCAAGGGTTAAAAATGAAAGTTAGAAATGTCATGGTGGTAACACTTAAATTTTTTTGTATGTATGAAAAAACCCTTGTGGTGAAAGTTTAAGCCATTTGGACTAAATTTAGGTGTTGCACACGAAGTTTGTAATTTCACATATTTGGCTTGCATAAATGTTTGAAGTTTATTATTTATTCTCCACTGCTATACTTGTGCTTTTGACCATTACAGTTGACCTATGACCTTGCTATGTACTGCACATTTTGAAGTCGTTTTTCAGTTAATTGAATATAGTACAGCTGTACTCTGGTGTATGCAGTTGCTCTCATTGAAGAGTACAATTGTCTCCTGACGAGGGATGAACAGCAAACCCAATATCTGCTTCAAGTTCGGACAACATTACAAGAGGTTTTCCAATTGCAGGAAATCAACGCTTATCGGGCACAAACATTGAGTGGCTGGCAACCATGAGTCACTGCGCAACCCCTAAAACTTGATTTATTCATAAAATATTTCACTGGCAGAAGTTTTACCTCGATACCAAAACAATTAAAGGTTAGGAGTAAAACAATTTTTTTTTTGCCTTGGGTAGCTAAGAACCACCCTAATATATATATATATATATATATATATATATATATATATATATATATATATATATATATATATATATATATATATATATATATATATATATATATATATACACTGAAGTGCCATGGCTTTGTGGATATACATACCGGTGTGTACCCCGGTTTAGAATAGGTACACCGTATCCCTGCGTGTCGTAAGAGGCGACTCAAAGGGTTGGCGTCAGGAAGGGCATCCGGCCATAAAAACATTGCCTCAAACATAGAACCATGACAATTTGGAAAAGATTGTCATGGGGACCGCAAGGCTAACCCCCGCTCTTGCAGGGAAAATGGCCTTAAAATGCCTGTTGTGTTGTGGTATATATATGGGAGCGTACGCTGGATCAGCACGTCGCTGGGTCCTTGGACGATTCCTCAGCACCATCCCCACACACCACCGTGTGTGCTACGGAATGAGGTGTTTTTACGGCGGCCGGAGTGCAAATGCTGCCACCAACCTCCTTGAGAGAGGACCCAGTACCCTGGTACTCATTGCGCCGACCTTGGAAGGATGACAGGCTGAGTCAACCCCATTTGTTATTAATTTAACAGTTGAACGCAATTTGAACTGAGGTCCTTAGGATCTCAAGCCCGCCACCCTAACTATTAGGTCAACACCAGGTATATTTTGTTTAAGACATATATGTATGTGTGTATATATATATATATACAGTCATCCCTCGTTTATCGCGGGGGTTACGTTCCAGAACCCCCCGCGATAGGTGAAAATCCGCGAAGTAGAAACCATATATTAATTTTATTATTTTTATATATTTTAAGCCTTTAAAAACCCTCCCCATACTCTTATAAACCTTTCCCACGCTCTTATAAACCCTTTCTACACTCTTAAACACACTTTTGAGACCCATCCTTACGTATTAGAAAAATATTTGTACGTGTATATATAGCTGTCCAGTATATTTGAAAATACTGTAATAGATACTGGGTAAGTATATCAATAATAGTTTTTACTGTACTGCACAGCAAAGAAGAGCATTACAGCTCTTCTGAAGGCGCCACTTCAGCAGGCGCCTCGTCAGGTGGTGCAGTATCTTCGTCGTCATCCGGAACTTCTTTTCGTGCTGAAGACGTAGGCGTGTCTTCTTTCTTTTTTCGGGTGAGGAACATAGTGATGGGCAGTTGCTGGCGCTGCCTTTTCTTCTGGGCGAGGAGGTTTTTATAGACTTCAATGCCTCCGTCGATTACATTTCTGAACTTCAACAAATGAATCATCTGGGGGTCCCATTCATCAGCCCTTTCCTTAAGTTATTTTGCCATTCTCACTAGGGCTGCGAGGCATTCCAGTGATAGGCCTTCTTCTTCTTCATCCCCTGAACCCTCTTCTTCCTCTTCTTCTTCCTCACTTGCTGACTTCGTCATCTCCGCCAGGTCTTCGTCCGTTAACGGATCTGAGTGGGTCTCGAGCAGCTCCTCAACGTCATCGGGAGTCATATCGTTGAAGCCATCTCCTCCTAGTAATTTTGCCAGCTTCACTGCCTTATCTACTGCAGAGTGGTGGACTTCGTCAGGAGAGAAACCCTTGTACAGTACACGTAATCGTGGACTACTTCTGGCCACAATTTTTTCCAGCAGGCATTCAAAGTTTCTGTCTTCATCTCCTTTATGGCCATCTGAATATTTTGCAGACACGTTGCAATGGTGTACTCACGCCAGTACGCCTTCAGCGAGAAGTTTTTGTCCGAGTCCATAGCCTCGACCAGGTGCTGCAGGGTGTTTCGCGTATAAAGTGCCTTAAATGCGCGAATGACGCCTTGATCCATGGGCTGTATCAGCGATGTGGTGTTTGGCGGTAAGAACTCTATTTGTATACCATCATACGACAGGTCGAGCGCGTGACCTCCTGCATTATCCATGAGCAACAGCACTTTGAACTCGAGTCCTTTTTTCTGCGAGATAAAGCTTGACCTCGGGAATGAAGCACTGGTGGAACCAATCCGATGTGAGGAGTTTCGTAATCCAGGACTTCTGGTTGTGCATCCAAAACACTGGCAGCAGGTTCTTATTTTTGTTTTTGAGGACCCTTGGGTTTTTGGACTTATAAATAAGACCAGGCTTTATCATAAAGCCCGCAGCATTCTCACACATTACTAAAGTCACCCGATCTTTGTGGGCCTTAAATCCAGGGGCTCTGGCTTCCTCGATCCTGATGAAAGTGCGAGACGGCATCCGTTTCCAAAATAAGGCTGTCTCATCCATATTAAAAACTTGTTCAGGCTTATAACCCCCTTCCTCGATGATCGTCCTGAACGTCTCATTCACGTACCCCTCGGCAGCAGCTTTATCAGCAGAAGCAGCTTCTCCATGCAGGACCACGCTCTTTAGCTTAAATCGTTTTTGAAATTTTTCAAACCAACCCTTGCTGGCATCGAATTTGGTTGGTTTGGTGGGAGATGCGGTCGATGGTTCGGATTCGGGGTCGTCGTCGCCAGCGCCTTCAGCAAGCTTGGCGTAAAGCTGCCTGGCCTTCTCACGGATAACGTTGGTATCCAGTGGTATATTCTTCTTCCTGCAGTCACTGATCCAAAGGGCCAATGCAGACTCCATCCTTACAATGGCCTTATTGCATGAAGTTACCACCCTTTTCGCTGACTGGTTGAAGGACACTGATGCCGTCGCCCTTATATTCTTTTCGTCCTTCTTAATGTACCGGACCGTAGATTCATTGAGCCCGTAATGGCGGCCTACAGCCGCAAAGCTTCTCCCTTCCTTTAACATGTCGAGGAGTTTCACCTTCTCTACGATATTAAGCATCTTCCTCTGGCACTTAGGTTCAGTGCCAGAACCCTTAGAAGACGCAGAACGTTTACCCGTCATCGTAGGGCTTGAAACAACTTCACAATTTTACACAAAATGCACAAAAACACAACACCGCAGGATACTGAACAGCGTGCTCTGATTGGTCGCGTCTCATCCATCTGCCAATAGTGTGCCGCGTACGAAATCATCTGGGCAAACGAGCGCAAGCAACCCAAGCTTGGTTTTCCATACGCGCGATTCTTTGTCGACTCATTTATAATGCGTATTTTATTTCGATTTACTGTAATATTCTTTTAATATAGGTTTTAATTAATGTGTTATATTTTTATTTATATTATTATTAATTTTTTAGGCTAGAAAATGCTTATTTTACCGCAAAAATAATTAAAATCTAAAAAAATAAAAATACCTATAGGTCGCAGAATCCCGCGATATAATGAAAAATCCGATATATAATTTTACATATACTAGCGAGAAAAACCCGCGATGTACCGAAGCCGCGAAAAGTGAAGCGTGATATAGTGAGGGATTACTGTATATATATTTATATATATATATATATAAATAAAATGGTGCTGGCAGTGTGGGAGGAGGGTTGGTATAATTACAATTTTATAGCCGAGTTGAAATTCAAACCCAGGCTAAACAGCTTGGAGGCGAGTGTGCGTACATCTAGGCCATCCTGCCAATTCTTGCATGGCATACCACATGGTGTGATACATTATGATTGCCTTGCAATGATTAAGTGATCATCGAATTTATAAAAGAATGCCCATATCTCAATATGGTATTATCCATGAGAGGGAGCAGAGAGGCATTTGTTGGGCGGACAAAATGGCCTAATAAGATTGAAATGCCTAAATTGGTAGATTTCTAGCTATAGGGTCGTGATTTATTTGAGCGTAAATGAGTTTGTTAAAAACTTTTATTTCTGTCTAATGTACTAAATGCATTCCTCGACTTCTCGCCTACAGTGCGAAAGCATGGATTTGCTCAGCGAACTTCCCTCTGTGTACGAGGCAGCAGCGGCGAGCTTACATCTGGCAGGAAACGCATAGAGTTCTGGCAGCCGGAGGAAACCTCTCAGAGCAAACCTGTTGAATTACCTTCCAGACCGGGTCACTTCTTTGTTTTCTGAAGGTTTCCTTTTGTTAAGATTTTGTCTTTGTTCCACCTACACATTAATGTTGAGTGCGTTTTAACACATTCCGATCGGTGATCTCCCAAGGCGATGGTGGTGCATTTTCATTTTGTGCCTTGCTCGCTAATCCATCATCGTGATCTCTATGAGCAGATATTGCTCGACGTGGCTTTGTGGATTAAACGTCAAAAATCACTAACTAGCCTGGTGTTTTCTGAGCATTCCCCAATCGTCATGTACACTCGTCACAAGGAAGATCGGCGTGGGTGCGGTAATGTGACTGAGATGAGAGTATGACTCGGTCGAGGTAGACTGTTGAGCTTTGATCCATTGCATCGGCTTTTTCTCTGCATGAGCTCAACTATGGATTTCATTATTATCATCCGACTTGTTTTGCTTTTTTTGCTATCGTGTTGTTGTACTCCAGCATGTGTGTTTGCTGCTAATCGCATGCAACATGTATGGGGAGTTTGCTCCTCGCCTTTAGTTTTGTGTGACGTTTGTTTAGGCGTCATAATTTCCAGTAAGTTTCCATTCAGAAGTTTGCTTTCAGTTTTTCTTTGTTTCTTTACCTTGATTATTTAGGTGTTGCATTTTGAACTCTTTGTGTCCCACTGATCGGCCAGATCTGGATTCGGACCTGAACCAAAATCGAATCGTCTTGTTCTTGTTTTTCATCTTTGATTTGCAGCGGCGAGCTTGGTTTTGAATTGCATCTTTTAGGACCCACAACATGACCGGTTTGACCCGAAACATCTCAATTTTGAATGCACATTCATTTTCGCAGTATTGAAAACTGTGATGTTGATCCTGAAAACCAGCCCCAAGGTCATCAAACCCGCTTCTGCTCAGTCAATCGTACCATATCCCTACCCGACCTTTTCTAGACAAAAACAATTTGCCTGCTGTCACTTTCAGAGGATGTCAGTGTCTCTAGAACCATCCATAGTGAGGTTATGATTTAAATTTTACTGCTTTGAACAACATCAGATACAGCAATCATAAAAGGTCAAAAATCCTTTGCTTCATATATCCACCAGTGACATTTTGAACGTTGTGGTTGTTTTCAGGCCTGAAGTTTCCACAGGCTGTGTTTGCACTACCAGCTGCCATTTTGTTATGATGAGACATTGTTTTACCTTTGAGGTGATGGAGAAGCTTGTGGTATTTTGGCTCTTTGTTTCCAATTGTTACAATCATTGCATTATTGCTTTAAAATCACACAACAGAGATTATTGTGGAAAGTATATAAACATTATTTGTCATACAGTAGTGTGCAAAAGTCTTCAGCCACCTTGAAAATAAACATTTTTATTGTCAAATTGGCATATTTTGATTTTTAAAAATGTGTTAATGCCTCACTGGAAGGTGTTAAACCTTAGCAGCAGAAATACATCCCCAAACTTGAACAGAGCCTCCACCCTGCTTCACAGGTTATGTTTTGACCCTGTCTGTCTGTCATTGAGCAGGATATCTCAAAAATGTATGGATGGATTCGGATGGGGCAGGATAGGTGTGTGACAAGGACGACTTGATTCGATTTTGGTGAAGATTCGGTTGCAGGTACGATAAAAAATATTTTTAAAAGTGATTTTTCACAATTCAGAGATAGAGCCAAAACAATCTATAGTACAATATATCAGAGTTGTGGACGAGTTATGACGAAACTATGAGTTGGTTAGGCGATGAGAACAAGACAATTTGAATTTGGTTCAGATCCGGCCTATCAGTGGGATACAACGCAAAAACTTTTCAGCCTGGCAGACTGAAACTCCATTGTGTTTTCACATTTTCATTTTCATTTTTTTTCATTTCCATTCCATTTTCATCAGGGCATTAACACATTTTCAGCCTGGCAGAGGTGCTCCAAGTGTCGTATGCTCCACCGAGTGTCGTTCTAGCAATGATCATGTTTTATTACAGAAACAAAAATAAATTTTATGTTATAATACTAATGCATGAAATCCCAGACAGCTTCTATGATGTTACGGTCAGGACTTTGAGGGGGTGATTCTAATAGGTGTTGAGTTCCGATTCTGTTTTTCTTTGTAAATATATTTTAACAACATTTGCAATGTATTTGGGATCTTCGGTATAATCTTAGCAGCAGAAATACATTCCCAAACTTGAACAGAACAGTTTTCTGCCATGATCTTTCCTGGGAAAACCACATTTCCAAGCTGGCCTCCAAAGCCAGTCGCCGACTAGGCATCCTCCGTCGTGCGAAGTCCTTCCTTGGCACACCTGAGCTCCTCACCACATACAAGGCTTTCATCCGCAGCTCAATGGAATACTGTTCTCCCCTCTGGACTGGTGCTCCTGCCTCACACCTAGCTTGGCTTCACGCTGTTGAAACCAAAGCTTTCAGAAACATTGGAATCTCCCGCAATGAAGCTAACTCCGACAGCCTTTGACTCGCTCACCGCAGGCAGGTTGGTGGTCTTCTTTGTTCTACCGACTCCTCTCCTGCCTTGCTCCCCCAGCTCTCTCTGTGCTCTGTCCCCCAAATATTCATACAAGGCGCACAAGATCTGCCAGCAATCTTCTTATGGTTAAACTGTCAAAATCAAGACTCTCGCGTCACCTTCACTCTTTCATTCCTCTTTTCTCCCGCCTCTGGAACAAACTCCCTCTCTCTCTCTTCAATCCCACTCCTCCCTCCAAGTCTTTAAAACAGCTGTTCACCACCATCTCTTATCTTCCCCTAACCCCTTCCAATGCCACCTTCCCCCAAGCCCCCTCCCTCCCACAGATCTCCCGATGTCCTTGTTACCCTCTCCCGAGAAGAGGGTATTGCATTTGAGTGAGTGTGTTTGTTTTCTGTTTGTCTGTCTTGTTTGTTTGCTTGTTTGTTTGTCCGCACAGAATAAATATGATTTTCTCTGCAACCGTTGGGCTGATTGACAGCAAATTTTCACTGCAGGTGCAACTCCACCTGTATAATTTTTTTAAACTGATGACTATGACGTCATAGGTCACGTGGTTCAGCCACCATCTTGGAAAAACCGAAAAACTTTGCAGCTCTATATCTCTGAAAGCACAGCATATAAATTTTTTTTAGACATGGCTCATTGTAAATAACTCTCCATGTGGAATAACATATGTTAATGATGATGTCATAGGTGCCTCCATTATGACATCATAATTCGACAAGTACAAAACATCATCCGATCAAGATGAAATGTCTTGAGCATCATCCAGGGATAAATTGGAGAAAGAAAAAAAAACGATGACGTCTTAGTCACATGGTTCGGCCGCCATATTCGTTTTAACACAAAAGCCTTAAACACCGCTGAAAACACGTCCTGGTGAGGGTCTGCAATCTCTGATTGGTCTTTCTTGTTCTCTGCTGTTGTACTTGTGTGCTTCCCTCTCTCTCCCCATATTATCTCCCGCTCCCTTTAATATATTGTTACGGACGCGGTTAAAGATGTTATTTTGACCGAGCGGTGGTATTACCGCGACCGAACAGTGCTTCCTTGATTAATACCCGATTTGCCCCAAGCTTTGGCCGGATCGCGCCACCGCTATTCAATCGGGAAAACTCTAAAGCGACCGAATACAAAGAGGAAGAAGACGTACAGAAGAGTAATTGGATTTATTATTTACACATATAATCAAGAAGAAAGCAGTCACGTTTATTTACAGACGAGATTAGATACACAGTGCAACGCTAGCTTACCTACAGTCTTAATTAACCCAGGGACAGAACAAACAAGGACAGACTCACGCGGGGAATGATGATAGGACTGGCGGGAGATGGATGGCTGGCCGGATAGGGAGGTCCAACTGGTCCTGCAGCCGATCGACTCGTGGGCAGCCGCCGCTCCTTCGCGGCCCTGCTCCAAACTGCCGTCCAGGCCTCACGCTGCTGTGGCTGCAGTTTCGGTGGCTCCAGCTGCAGCAAATGCAGTTGCGGTGGCTCGAGCTGCAGTTCAACTCTGGACTTCTTGGTTGGACTTCTTGGAGAATTAATAATAATTACTGGTGTTATGTTACTAAAACTTCAAGAGACTCGTTTTAGCAAAATCAATGGTTTATTCACTTTAGAGAATTTGTTGTATACTAAGCCGAGATCTTTAATGAGTCTTTGTTCCAGTCTTTGTTGAAGCTTGTTTGGTAGGTCTTGGTTGAAGCTCGGTCTGTAGGTCTTTTGAAGCTCGTTCAGTTGTTGACAATCTCCAGTTGGTTGATCAGTTCAACTGGTCTTCAGTTTTCACTCCTCTTCAGTTCACTCTCCCAGTCCACTCTCCTCCCCAATCGCAACTTTCTCTTGGTTTTAAAGCCCCAAACTCCTTTGATGTTGCGGAGCATGCAGGGTGTCTCTTGTTCCCTTATCCAAAACCTTATTTGGCTCTCTCTTGGCCAGCTTTCTATGTTGAGCGACTGAGAGCACTTATTTCTGTTCAAGAGGTCAAATGCTCTGACCGGCTCAGGGAGAATTTGCAGCCTGTGTGCAGTGAACTGAACATAGGCTATTTTTGATAGACAGATGGCAGTCCAAGAGCGGTACACATTCTGTCTTGTATTATATTGCTCTTGTCTCATTTGTGTAAAGTAAAACATATTGTTACGGACACGACTTATTAAGATGTTATGCTGGGCCGAGCGGAATGGCTGCCGTGTTCGCACAAGTTACCCGATTATACTCGAACGTTGGCCGAATCGCGCTACGCTAGATCAATGAAGGAAAGGACACAACGGCTGGGTTAAATGACACGACACCAGGGGTACAGTTCTCAAGACCTCCGGAGGAGGATATAATATGGGATATGCAGAACGTTTAGATTACACGGCACAAGAGGTACAGCACAGAAAGGTGGGCACTTATACACGGTCTTATCTTAGCGCCGACAGACCACAGACAAACGGGACAAGGCTGACTCACACAGGGATTGATGGCAAGGAGGGGCAGGTAGTCGATGGCTCAAGGTGCACCTTGGCTCAGGGGCAGAATCGACCCGGTCCGGTCCAGAGAGGCGGGAAGGTATTTCTCAGCGCTCGGAGGTGGCGTCCTTCTTTGTCCAAGCTGAGGCGCATCTGACGTCACCTCCGTCTTCCTGCGCGTATCCAGCGGGGAGTGACACGCCCTCGGCTCGTTAGCTCCGCCCCAGATGGAATCGGTCCGCCGCTTCTTATTGGGTGCGGGGGGTTACCGGGCTCCGCCCTTGACGAGGAGCTGACAGTGAGCCCCTGTGTGGTAACCCCGTCAGAGCACATGGTCAATGGCGGCTAACCAAGCCGGAGTGAGGACGCGCACTCCCCGCGCCGCTGTTGTTGTTGTTGGTGTTGTTGTTTCATGAGGAAGAGATGCGGGGAGGTATTGGGAGGTCCTAAACTTACTACTGGTGCCATACAATCACATTCTGGTGCAACGAAGAGTCAGAATTAATGGAAACGAGTCCTTAACTGACATAGACTAAGAATAACTAGCAAGATGTCCTATAGTTGTCTGCGTGAGATGCGGTGAACCTGGGCACGACATTTAATGGGGGAAAAAGGGGAAGGTCGGGGCTACAGAGTGTTGTTTACAGACAATGGGACTAGGGAATGGGGGATTGGGGATAGTTGGGGAGTATTGGGGAAATAGGGGAATATTTACAAGCGGATATGGATGGAGGCCAAATCCCATATCCGCAACATTGCACCCTTCTCTACCTCGGGGCGTCCCGACCCGATAAATTTTTACCTACTTTAGTGTGGCACTCAGATGTAGTTCCCTCTACTATTAACTCTACCCTGAGTGCGACAGTTTTACAGATGTTCACAAATGAGTAAATATGTCCCCCTGCGACGTTGCACCCTTCTCCTCACAGAAACACACCCACAGGATAACCGAATCGCGGAAAGAATTCTCAAACTAAACATACAGCCGGTAGGGAGCATTATTTACACAAGACTACACTGATATTTACACTATGATCCAGGACCTGTTTTTGGAGGAACACATGCAGATGTTATGCATAGAGAGAGCACGCATGCCAGCATCGATACACCAACCCACGAGTGCTCTGTGGCCCTACGGCCTTTAATAATGTGCAGAGCACCCCTTCCAAGCACCAAAAGCACCACCCCATCATGTACAGTCAGCACCATCCGGTGCACCAATAAAGTGTTCAACAATCACCGGTGGTGTCGCAGCCGGCCGATGTTCTGCCGCTGGTCTTGCCTTCATGTGGTGCACTTGGCCTTCTTGCTTCTTTAAAAATAAAGAAAGGCGCCAACCGCGTCCATTTCTGTATTGTGGTGTCAGGGGGCCAACTATTAGTGGTTCACCTGTATGGCATAGGTGCCACGTTGACCCATAGGTCCATCAACGGGTGGTGCTTGCCCGCAAAAGAACTGCGGTCCATGGTGGGCGGCCACAAAAATTGCGGTCCATATGGTGTATCGATCCAGGCAGCAAGCAGCGAAAGTACAGGCCCACAACTGCGGAGCCAGCACCTCTCTCTCCTCTCTCTCTGCCCCAAAGCCAGATCCTCGGAGGTGGGAGACAAAAGAAGAAGACAAGTGAGTAAGGTGGTAAGGGCGCAAAAGTGCACGCAATACAAGGTGATGCACACTGGGGGCACATGGGAACCAGGTGAGACAGGTACGTTCCTACCGTACGCCCCCCCCCCCCCCCCCCACCAGGTAACCTACATTGCCCCTCCCTTACCCCTTACTGTATCCACAAAACACAACACTACCCATAAACATCTACTTTACAAATCAACAACCGTCCCTACTGTCTTCCCCGTTCCTCCCATAAACCAAATTCGTCTTCTCTCCCTCCTAACCAATCAAATTTGCCATTTCCAACTCTCATCACAATTTGCCATCTCCAACTCAACATCAAAATTTGCCATCACCAATTCATCATCAGTCCCTCCTAAGGAGGGAGAGATGGAATCACCCCAATGTCTTATCCACTTCGTGATGCGTCTCACCAATCCACACAGCAATTCTCATTTCCTGCACACAGAACAAAGAAACACAGGTGTGGAGTCATCATCACCACAGGTAAGTGGCTGCGTATGGTGCGACAGGTTCATCAATCCTAACTATTTCCTACATGACTTTAACAACTTTACATTACCCGGGGTCTTTCTCCTGCCAAACCATTGGCCCTCCTACACTATGGGTTCTAAAAACCAATTCCCATTGACCAAACTGTGGTGCTTTTCAATTTGGGGTCTCACTCCCCCGATTCATCTCCCGGTGCCCTCGCACAATTTCTGGGCCGCGACGTGTAGCTCTCCCAGCAGGTCTACCCACCTGCACACCTCCACCACTGCAGTTGCCTCCGAGCTTACCTGCTCCTTACCCTAACCTAACTACCTGGGGAAGGCCCTCTGGCGCTCTCCCCACTCGGTGCCCTCTCTGGCACTGGGCTACCCGGGTCCGTCCTCCGGATCCTCGGGCCCCACTGACACTAACGGCTCCCAGAGCCCACCTGCGGCCTCACCTGGCCGACATCCTCACAGTGGTGGAGTGCCCAACCAACTACACACACTAACAGGCTACACGCCCAGCCATTTCCACAACACTAATGCACCCATCCAAAGACCATTCTTTCACCCGCACCACAGATGCCAATATCCAACCACAATTTACCTGTACCCTCTACCTAACACTTACACTACCCGCCCTGGGTATCCGTGATGGGGGTCCACTCTTCCCCCATTCACACCTTCGCACCATCCACTCCACTCCATTCCACTTACTCCATGTACTCCACACACCTGTACTTGCACACCTGTGCTCTCACACCTGGTGCCACCTGCACCCTTCTCTCCCCAAGCGCATTCGCGCTGATCCACACACTTACTACTCATACACTGCTCCATACACCTGTTCAGTTGCACACCTGTGCAATCACACCTGTTCCATCCTCACACAGCATCATCTCATCTAACTACTCCCCTCTGAAACTTGCGCTTCCCAGTCGTCCCTTTAAACTATTGCGCTCCCTCGTCATTATCATCCACACTAAACTACCTGCGTCCCCACTACAGGTATCAGGTCTCCTACTTAAATCTTGTCACCTGATGTCATCTTCTAGGGCCCTATCAATATCCTAACCCACCCGGGCTAGTTCTCACTGCCATACACCCCATAATCTATTGCGCATTTGCCCCACACATGGGAAGGGTGGCAGGGATGCCACCCTTACCCACCGTCATACGGCGCGAGTGGGACCTTGTGGGACCACCTCGTATGCGAGTCGTTGCCCGCCTGCCGGACCCCGTGCGTCGCCCCTTGCGGGGTCAGCGCGGGGCCGAACCGGCCGGGCCCCCACAGTACATTACCCCCAAGGGGCTCTCGTGCCTCCCCGGTCCCTCTAACAACTACCCCTGTTGGTGTCGATGCATGGATCACACTTCCGCAACCCGCTACCCATTCCATACCACCACAACCTTGCTCACCCACACCTCGCACCTCTCGTTCCATACCCTCCGGACCAACCATATACCTCACTCTTGGCCTCTCACGAACATCCGGGTCTATCTCGACCCCCAAGCTTATTAAATCACCTGGCGCATCATACGCACGACCATATTGGTCACCACTTACACCGGGTCCTCTTTCTCTTCGCTTCTCCTCCATCACCTGCGAATCCCTCATCCGGTTAATGAGCACATCATCACGATCCGAACACAGACTTTGGACCAATTCTTTTACTTCCTCCTTTATCTCTTTCTTATCCTCTCTCCGTCGCTTCTTAATTTCGCTCACCCCTTCCACTTCTTCTAATTTCTGCTTCACCTCCTCGTGCGCCCCTTTAAGTTCTTCCTTTAACTCCACTTTATTTTTTTCTATGTGCTCCCGCACCTCCCGCTCTTTAACCTCCATCACCTCTACCACTTTGTTCATTTTCCTCGTCAGGTCCTCATGTACCGTCTGACACTCTTTTTTAATTACCCCTACGTCCTTTTTCATCTCCTTCTGTGTCAATTTTAAACCCTCTATTACCGCTGTGTTCTTCTTTACCTGGTCCCCCAACTCCTTTTGTCCCACTGTCAGTTGTTCTACTCCCAGCATCAACTCCTCTATACCCCCTTGCAATTTTACAGTCCCCTTTCTCACCTCCTTCTCCATGCGCTCCTTACAGTGCCTCACCTCCTCGCGCACTCCTCCGACCTCCTCACTCACACCTCTTCTGATCTCTTCTCCCATCACTTGCATCTCCTGCCCAGATGCCACCCTCATCTGCTCCATTTCCTCCCTGTGAGCATCCAGTTTAGTTTCTACCCCCATTCTGACCCCCTCTATCTGCTGCCCCATTTGTTTAACTTCCCTTTCCGCTTGGTCCCTCATGTCCCTCAATTTGCCTTCCATACTGTTTTCTAACCCCTCTAACCCCTTTTGCATTTCCCCTAATCTATTGTCTAATCCCTCTATTCTACTCCCTAACCCTCCGATCTGGGCCCCCATGTCCTCCCTCAATTTCTCGCTATTGGACCCCATTTGGCCCTCCAATCGCTCACCCTGAGCATCCATCCGGTTCCCCATTTGTCCCATACTGCTTTTCAAACCTCTAATTTGGTCTCCCAATTGCTCACTATTCTTTTCCATAAGGGCCGTCATTTGCATAAAAAAAAGGTTCAAATCCACCGGTGGCGCTACTACGGTCGCGGACGCGGTCGCCGTGGCCATGTGCGAGGCGCCATTTTGCGCGCCCGTAACCTCGTGCGCGACGACGCTATTTTGCGAACCTGCCACCCTCACTGCTTCGCTCTCCTCATGTCCCTCATTTTGGTCCTGGATCGACCCTGCCTCACTCTCCTCTACCGGAACCCAGCCGTCTTGGTCTGCCATAGCGCGACTTTCAAAATTCGGGTTTTTATTTTTTTTTGTAAAACACAATTAAATTTCGCCGTTATAATTTCGAGCGCGTGAAACGCGCTCCGGGACCGATCCCACTTCCCGACACCAATTGTTACGGACACGACTTATTAAGATGTTATGCTGGGCCGAGCGGAATGGCCGCCGTGTTCGCACAAGTTACCCGATTATACTCGAACGTTGGCCGAATCACGCTACGCTAGATCAATGAAGGAAAGGACACAACGGCTGGGTTAAATGACACGACACCAGGGGTACAGTTCTCAAGACCTCCGGAGGAGGATATAATATGGGATATGCAGAACGTTTAGATTACACGGCACAAGAGGTACACCACAGAAAGGTGGGCACTTATACACGGTCTTATCTTAGCCCCGACAGACCACAGACAAACGGGACAAGGCTGACTCACACAGGGATTGATGGCAAGGAGGGGCAGGTAGTCGATGGCTCAAGGTGCACCTTGGCTCAGGGGCAGAATCGACCCGGTCCGGTCCAGAGAGGCGGGAAGGTATTTCTCAGCGCTCGGAGGTGGCGTCCTTCTTTGTCCAAGCTGAGGCGCATCTGACGTCACCTCCGTCTTCCTGCGCGTATCCAGCGGGGAGTGACACGCCCTCGGCTCGTTAGCTCCGCCCCAGATGGAATCGGTCCGCCGCTTCTTATTGGGTGCGGGGGGTTACCGGGCTCCGCCCTTGACGAGGAGCTGACAGTGAGCCCCTGTGTGGTAACCCCGTCGGAGCACATGGTCAATGGCGGCTAACCAAGCCGGAGTGAGGACGCGCACTCCCCGCGCCGCTGTTGTTGTTGTTGGTGTTGTTGTTTCATGAGGAAGAGATGCGGGGAGGTATTGGGAGGTCCTAAACTTACTACTGGTGCCATACAATCACATTCTGGTGCAACGAAGAGTCAGAATTAATGGAAACGAGTCCTTAACTGACATAGACTAAGAATAACTAGCAAGATGTCCTATAGTTGTCTGCGTGAGATGCGGTGAACCTGGGCACGACATTTAATGGGGGAAAAAGGGGAAGGTCGGGGCTACAGAGTGTTGTTTACAGACAATGGGACTAGGGAATGGGGGATTGGGGATAGTTGGGGAGTATTGGGGAAATAGGGGAATATTTACAAGCGGATATGGATGGAGGCCAAATCCCATATCCGCAACAATATTCCACTTTAAACAAGATTACATTGAGATATATTCTAGCAATATTGTCAATATGAATATTTATTCCCTGACAATCCCCAGTTTTTTCTTTTATGTTTATATTAACCATTAATCTAAACATTACCACATTAAATATTCAAACCACTAATCTGGTAATTCAATTTCCTAAGGCATACACCGTCATTCTGGAAGAATTTTGATCACAATACATTTCCTTGTTCATTGACTCTTTCTTTGTTGATAATTCAATTCAACTCATTTGCATAAAGATCACAAAACATTTCACCTTCACCAAAACGCAATAATTTCAATTCCTCATTAAAATAATAAAGCATCTGCAACATTTGGCAAAATATTTGCCTTTAATCAAATATTGACTTTCTTTGTTTGAAAAAAAAGGGGCGGATCACTTGTGTTTGAAATTACAGCATGAAACATTTTTTCTTCAAATGTCTTCATAACACCTACACTATTTGCGTAGGATTTTCTGCTGTTGTGATAGCTGGGCAGAGTCATAGACTGACCCTGCTCTCCATGCAGCATCCTTGCCACTCTTGCTGTGAGCCATAGTAGATTTGAACAAGGCCTCCATCCAGTTGTAGTCGACTTGCCTCCTCACTCATCGTGAGCATGGAGCTAGTATTGATGTGATGTTGATTTGTCAACAAGATGTGGAGCAGGGATGCCGGATGCATCCGCAATGATGATGTTGGGACCATGGTACTCAGTTGTCCATGGTCCATACCAGGAGCACACAGCAGAATCGTGCACAGCTGTTGTGAAGGAAAAGGCGCAGACGTTCGCTTGCAGCTCCATGCTGGCTCCCCGGAAGTTGGTGAAGTAATGACACACGTAACCGTATTCCGTAGACGTTGCAGGTAAAAATGTCGTCGTCCTGCAATTACTGATGTGATGAATGTTCGAGGTATTCGAACAAAAGTAAGTGATCGCCCTTTTTCATATGTTGCAGTGTGATCCAGACAAATGGTCACATAATTTTCCCTTGGTGAAGGTAAACATCCATCTTACAAAGGAGTATTTCTTCATCGTTCTTTGAGAAAGAGGGTGTATGCCAGGATTAACTTCATTTTTTTACAAATTGTCCTTTCAAACTCCTTCCCAGATGTCGTTAGCACTCCATTTGGGATGTGATCTGGTCTTCCCTTTACTCAGCCACATTTATATCTGCTCTCCACACAGATTGAATCAGATGGGGTACATTGTAACATGAAATCACTATATTTTATAACAACTTCACACAAATAATATTCAAATCAGACATGTGTTTTTCACTACTAAACTTAGAATAGCATCCCCAATTGCTTTCAGGTTCATATAATTCAAAAATTAAACTCATGCAGGTATTGTAACCCAACTTCAAAGAAAATAAATGCATTAATAATGAGTATATATGATTGAAATCACAAACAGGAATATCTAATTCCCAACAAATCTTGCAAACAAGCAAACTATGCATAATGTATTATTAGCATAGTCCTCCCCGCTTTTTGTTTTTCTTTAACAGCGTATCTTGTGGTGATATGAGTTCATCGATCTTGTAAAACGGACATAGTTCACAACATTTTGTTATGCCCTTATTTTAACTCTACTGTATTCATTTTCAACATTACTTGATTCAATCGTTGAATCTCAGTATTCATGTCGCCATAGAAGTCTTCCTCTTTTGTGGTTCCACATTCATTTCCTCATTTGTTGCTTTGTTTATTTCCTCTTTTGTGGCTGCTTGCACTATCATAGTGTTGTTTGTTATCTTATTCAAACCCACCGTCACTAAGGTTTTCAAGCAAGCCACTACTAAAACTATTGCCAATATAACCACTAATCAAATAAACAAATATTGGAGTATCTCAGCTGCTACTCCTTGTATATGTTCATACCTATAACATAATTATATGTCAATGACATTCAACATTATATACCAAACTAACAAACTTCTTAACATGAGACTAAAGAAAAATCCCTTAATATATAACATAAATCTGATTATTTGCCTTATCCTGATGCCCCTATCTCCTGGGGTCCATATTTGTTTCTATTGTTATCAACTTCCTATGATCTGTGAATTCGTTCCAAAATACCACAACCATAGGTTTTAACAAAGCTCTACCAAACTATGTCCAATGTGAACTCAAAATACTAGTAAAACAATGATGTGAAGAATTAACTTCAAAGGGTCAGCAAATTCATTCTATAACCAGATCTAATTTTCCCATCCAATAGTGTGCCTTGACACATGTCATATTATAACACTTTAATAAACCTTCAGAAATGTTTCCCATTGCAACAACTTCCCTTTTACAAATAGCCATGTGTAAATTACTTATTGAACTACAATTTCCTCTCAATTTATTTGGCCTAAATGGCCGCAAAAGTGGCTGCCAACATGCAGTACCTTTTTTTCTACCAAGGAAGTGCTCGTCCACATAAGACCTCTACCAAAATATTGTTTGTAAAAACAAATCTGGGATTTCTAATTACATGGATGCACACTCTCAGGACATTGCAGGCTGCTGTCAACAATCCATTATGATAAAATAATTCCTTTACCCACAATCAAATAAGTAACACAAATTGAGGATATTATCCCTATCACATTCATTTATAGATTCATTTGGTTCTAATTCTCGCTTTTCCCACTGCTATAAGGAAGAACAGTAGCTCTTATAAGTCTTTGTAATATCTCATTAAATTTACCCAGCATTGAAGAATTTATTTACTATCTATTTCCCTTCTGTTTACCAGTAACTTTGTTTAAACTGCATAACTTAATATGATAAATCCCATGTGTACAGCTACCACTTATTGAAACCCCTACTGTTGTAGAAAATATCCAAATAAGTGGTTGTATACCCCCTTAACTGTTGCTCATCCATTCCTATGCAACTTAGTGAATACTACTGACACCAGTATGCCAATATAGGTGTGGCAGATTAACAAAATATGTTGCAGGTACACGTAACATCGTGTTCTGAGTGTAAAAAAAACATAACAGCGCGTTCACGTCTGCCCCTTGGTTTTAAGATTCACAATGCATTTCGTTTTAAAACTCACAATAGTTCAATTCAACAAAATTGTCTTTACTATCTGCCCATATCATCTATGCCTAAGACACATCCATACATACAGCACAATTTATATGCTGATAAAGGTCAAGTTTATATATGTAAAAATCCATGAGCAGAGTACTCTGGAAAGTCAGTGTAAGACCACTTCCAAATTTGGCTAATTTTGTACTCATTTTGTTTATGAAGCTCCTATCCATAAATAGCTGTTATTCTCATATAAATTCTATCAAAAATGGAATCCCAAAATTACTCACAATTTTACTATTAATTAATGGCTGCTCATAACCTAGCACATCAAATCTGTATATTCCATCGCCCTTGACAAAAGAGATAATGTTCATAATCAAATTATATTCCTATTTTATTTTATGAATTTTCTGGATATTCTTGTAAGATTGACACACAAAACAAAAAAAAACATTGACACACAAACATACACAAACCCAAGCATTATGTATATTTGTTTGCATTGGAACCATCATTAACAGATCAAGATGGGTGTCAATTTTCATTTCAATTTCGTAAAATTTATCAGTTAATGTTAGAAACGCTAATACACAAATGGACAAAAAGTTTATGTTTAGAAAACCCCGATAATGTCACATTGAAATTACCCTTTTTGGTCCCACAATAATTTATCCAAATTTTACAACACCTCTATTTACATGTCAGTCGACCACTGACCTATCAGCATGCAAAACAATAGTCCAAAATTCCCACCTGATGATGATGTGACGCTCGTCACTTGGTTTCCAAAAAATTTTGCAAAGCAATGTTTCACACTTTGGTAATTGTTTTGTTGTAAAAAATTGTTTTGCCCAAAATACTCCCTAAAACGACATTTATAATTGGCAAATATGAGGCTTCCAGAATGAACTCTAATTCTGGATCTTTTAATTCATGTTCCAAAAAAATCCAATTTTGGCATTTAATCAATTAATTATTAATTCGCTAATAAGCAAAAGTAAAATTCATTCTTGCTCCGAAATTTTTTTGAGACAAGAAGCATGAACAATTATTCATGTTGGTCTGATGATTTAATCTGTTGAGGCCTGTCGTCATTTGAGATCTGCAGCAATGAAGGCCTAATCGTTATCTGAGGTACCGGTAAGCACTGGTACCCTTGAACTTGGTTCGTCCTATGAACTAGTCTTCCTATTTGAATATGGCCAACATCGTTTCCAGTGTCCAATATTTCCACAATTAAAACATCGATTTCTGTCATTGGCTGATCTGTTCACCTATTCACTTGTATTTCTAGGCTGCATCTCTTGGTTTCTGGGTTGCCACTCCACTCTCTGGTTATCTCCTACTGCATTGTTGCGTTGTTGCCCAGAAAACCTATCACGTTGATTCGTAGTCATCAGGGCTTGAGTCTGTAGTTGCATCAATTTCTCGGCATTTACAGCACTATTTCTGTCTTGAATCCGCTGATGATGCAACGCGTAATTCAATATTTCTTGAATTGGCTTGCCTTCCCAAGCAATACACTGTCTTTCCACTTCATTCTTCAATTTGGGCAACAGACCATTAATAAAAAGGGGTTTTAAGGCATTTTCAATTTGTGCCCGGTCTATTCCTGAATATAGTCGGAAAACATCTCGCAATCTGTCCAAATAATCGCTAGCATCTTCGCCTGTTTTCTGCTTGCATGTAACCACTTTGTTCCAATCCGTCAGTGGTGACAATTTTTGTATGGCCTCTATCAATTTATTGATCTGTGCCGTTCTAGCCTCCGTGGGCATGTCTACCTGTCCATCTTCCGTATTTACCCAGTTGGCCTCACGCATTAAGTTCCTCAAAGTGGTGGTATTAGGAATTAACCACTTCAAAAGTATTTCCATGTCTCTTGCTGTGGGCAACTGAGTTTCCACAATTAACCGCAGTTCCTCCGCAAATTGAAGTGGATCTGTTTTGATTGATGGCATACTACTCTGCAATGCCTTCAATTGATGTACCTGCCATGGTCTATACATCAGATCTGGGTGTTGCTGATTTGCCCCTGGAAATTGCCGCTGAGGAAAATTCATAACACCACATTGCTCAAACCCTCCTTGTGAGAGAGTCAACTTTTGATAATTCATTAGCCAATCACATTGAGCGTTAGATTGATTGGCATTTATCACACGACCCTTACTCCTTGCATGGTGAAATGGAGAGCATGATAAAGGTATAGCAGCTGGTTGCATCGTTTGCCCACTTTGAGTCGGTTCCTGTGCCCCAATTGCACCCTCTTGGGTAGTTACCTCAAATGGGTCACTTCTTTCACCTGTCCTCTGTTGACTAGAACCAATCGCTGCACTCTGTTCTGGTCTTTCGGCAGGTACAGGTACAGGTACTACCTGTGGCTTTTCCCACACCCCAATCTCACTGATCAGTGTTGCAGATGAGTCTGGATCAGTAAGTCCTGTTGAGGGGGGGTGGGGGGGGGGGGGGGGGGGGTCAAACAAAAATATCCACATAATATAACAAATAAGTACTAGACTCACCATCTTGCTCATCGTCCAAGGTTGTCTGCACATCGATGTTTCACAAATATCTCAAAGCTTCGTTCTTGAAACCGCACTTTTTATTCATCCATCAATGGACTTGATTAAATTAAATTTAAATTAAATCAGATCAGATTAAATCAATCAGATCAGAATCAATCAGATCAAAATCAATCAGATCAAAATCAGAATCAATTCAATTATGCAACTTCAATCAATTTATCAATATTAATTAATAAGATTCTAATAATAATACATAATAAAATATCACAAATGATAATATCACAAGTCACATTTATCAGTCTGATAACTCTATACCTAAGCCTTTTCCCAATGTTGCCAAAACAGTTCCGTCCACTGGCGGAGATATTTGATCATCGTCGGTCGTCACCTTGGACCCATACCTTCCGTCAATTGACAAATAACCGTTCTGCCTCTGGATCATATCTGACATATTTTTTCAATCCTGTGTGGTCATCATATCACAAATTAAAGTTTAACAACCACTGAAGGCAACTCAACCCTTCATTTGTGAGACAATCAACCAAATTGATCAGAGAGATATGAACCAGTTCATTGGGTACCCAAAGTGCTTGATAATTAAAATGTTGTAAGATTCCTGAAATGCCGTACCAATGAATGGCAATTAATTCATAATATTGACCAATGTAATCCAATCACACTGAAAGTGCAACCTTCCAACAAACTTTGTGACCTGTAATACAGCATTTATCCTGCAGGGCTGTAAAGCTATCCTTAAAGCCCATGCAATCGATTTCCATCAAAACCCAATGATGACATGCCTGACATGATGACATGATGACATGCCTGACAATCATAGCAATTTTCATGATTGTAAAACCATTTTCATTGTAAATCATTGTAATTATAAATTGTAAATGTAAATTTACCATAATTGTAAATTGGCAATTATAAATTATAATTGTAAAAAATTGTAAATTGTAATTTGTAATGCATTACCATAATCAGAGTCATACCATAATCAGTCATTTCAACAAACTTTGAGAATGAACAAGACCACTGATCATTAATGATGAAGGGTGGGGAAGGGAGGAGGAGAAGTGGCAGAATGCCAAGGGAGGGATGAGGCTGGGGGGGTGTGGGGCGGGGCTCCCTTAGGGGTATTAATACTATGCGAAATACGACACTCATTGTATTTTTCTAAAAATAACTGTGTATTATTGGCTGCACTTATTCTCCCTTACAAGGCTGTGAGAGATTTCATGGTGGATACTATTGTCCCTCTCGAACTTCTGTGCAAGCCATACACTCATCTGTGTATTATCTAACGATGTAAACTGTGTCGTACCATTTCACAAATTATTTTAGCAGTATTGGGGCCATGGTTTGAGGAGGGGGGGAAGAGGGGTGCAAAAACACATACCCACACACACAAAAAAACAGCAAGACCACATAATGAGGTGATATGCGAAATCAATATGGGATCCACAATCCCATCCAATCCTATACAATCAACACACTCCTATACATGCCTCACAATCTGTAATAACATGACTTGGTGGGGAGGATGATGGCAGGATGGGGTTTAGGATTGGGGTAGAGGGGACAGGAAATGGAAGGGGGGGGGGGGGGGGGAAGGACGTGATGTTAGTTCACCACTTGAAAGGGTCACCAAATCCATTTACCTGTAAATTCACCCATATATATACAGATCTAAGTTTTGTTTCATCAAACAGGTACAATTTTGTGTTTGGGTCCAGTTAATTGCCTTGCCACATGGCATAGTATCTTATTTCAATAAATTCCTGTATGACCCCCCCAATACTCATCTGTAACTTACATATGTAATTACAATTGTCTCCCAAATGTGTTTGGCCTAAATAGCAGTACCTGTTATCTACCAAGGAAGTATGCCTTTACATAAGATCTCTACCAAAAATTGGTGAAAATCTGGGAGCTCCAATTATGTGAATACACATTTCTCAGGATAGGCCAGGGTGCTACCTCCAGGTACACGCAACAGGTACATGTCATTCATTTATGCAATAAACCCTAAAAACATGTATAATGTCCTAATCCGGAGTCAGATCAGATCGGGAAATGTCAATGTTTTCCCTAATCAGGATGTAAAAGGTAAGTTTGGAAAGAAAAAGAAAGGGGAAGGGGATGCAGAAGGGAAGAAAAAATGGGGGGGGGTTTGGATAATAGTTAGATGGGGTAAGGGTAAGGAGTTAGGATGGAGGGGGGGGGGGGAACGGAAGGAGGGAGGGGGAAAGGGCGGTAGTAGGTTGGGGGGTGTAGGGCAGGAGAAGGTGAAAGAGGTTTCATTTTTTTAAAAATCGTTTCTGATCCCATATGTAAGAAGTGGACAGGGACCAAGACGCAACACCAAGCGTTGCCATGGGCAACCTGCCTGCACGCATTTTACAACGTGCTCGGCTGGAAGTGGAAAAGAATGCCTATTCTTAGACCGTCCATCGACTCGTGCAGACTAGCACGTATCGGATTGACTTTTATGAAAATGCTACACCCACTTTTGTACCACAATGGGAATTTATGTTTGAAAATCGAATCCAGCCGATTTTCCCTTAGCACTGTACACTGTATAAAATTAACTTTTTTGTACAAAAATCGCTTAGATGATCATCAATCAAATAGTGTCCATTCTGCAATCTGCTTGTTTATGAATGTCCAACGAAGCGGGATCTCAACCAGTTTTTTTCCAACGGGAAAATCGGCACACTTATAAGTTGTTTAAACACGAAAACGAGCAGATATTTAATGCAGACTATTAAACTGGAAATCATTTTAAAGATATTTACAAAAATGGACGTTCGATTTCAGGAATTCATGACGTTCATGAAATGAACAGGAAATATACAAAAATTAAAAAATTAATTACTTTTTTCTATTTTTTTTTTTTTTTTTTTTTCCTTGGTTCAATTATTTCAGTTGTACATGACAAGACGAATGCAGCACCCCTTGTCTAACGCCCCAGGGGGGTCCGTTAGTGGTTCTTTGAACTCGTATGGACGAATGCAGCACCCCTTGTCTAACGCCCCAGGGGGTTCGTTAGTGGTTCTTTGAACTTGTAAAATGTACCGAAAAAAAACCCTCCAAATTAGTTTTAAAAAACACAAAAAAAAAAAAACAATTTTTTTTTTTGAAAAAGTTGAATCGTCATGACTTCTGAAATTTTACACACCTTACAGACTCCGGGGGGACCAATAATCCACCCACGAAGAGGTACCATGGTTTCTTCCCACCTTCCACATCTCAACAAAAATACACAAAACTCAAACACTAGACAATTATCGCAGATTAACATCATCCTACACAGATAACAACAAAAGCTTACCTTGTTTACCTGGGCAGTTGAGTCCCTACGGGCCACCACTTCTTGGAGAATTAATAATAATTACTGGTGTTATGTTACTAAAACTTCAAGAGACTCGTTTTAGCAAAATCAATGGTTTATTCACTTTAGAGAATTTGTTGTATACTAAGCCGAGATCTTTAATGAGTCTTTGTTCCAGTCTTTGTTGAAGCTTGTTTGGTAGGTCTTGGTTGAAGCTCAGTCTGTAGGTCTTTTGAAGCTCGTTCAGTTGTTGACAATCTCCAGTTGGTTGATCAGTTCAACTGGTCTTCAGTTTTCACTCCTCTTCAGTTCACTCTCCCAGTCCACTCTCCTCCCCAATCGCAACTTTCTCTTGGTTTTAAAGCCCCAAACTCCTTTGATGTTGCGGAGCATGCAGGGTGTCTCTGGTTCCCTTATCCAAAACCTTATTTGGCTCTCTCTTGGCCAGCTTTCTATGTTGAGCGACTGAGAGCACTTATTTCTGTTCAAGAGGTCAAATGCTCTGACCGGCTCAGGGAGAATTTGCAGCCTGTGTGCAGTGAACTGAACATAGGCTATTTTTGATAGACAGATGGCAGTCCAGCGGTACACATTCTGTCTTGTATTATATTGCTCTTGTCTCATTTGTGTAAAGTAAAACATATTCCACTTTAAACAAGATTACATTGAGATATATTCTAGCAATCTATCTATAATTCCAGTAATCTCTGTGTGTGTGTGTGTCTGTCTGTGTGTTTGTTTGTCTGTGACCGCTGTTTCTCGACAACCACGGGTCCGATATACTTGAAACTTGCCAGGTATATTGCTGGGGACCCGAGGATGTGCCTTTTCAAGGTTTCATATTAATCGGACAATTACTTACCGAGCGATGTCCAAAAAACGATTCAACCAATCAGAGAGCAGCGAACTAGCGCGTGTGCCGAACGTGGCGGACACACTCTGCCTCGGATGGCACATTTGAGAGCGTATTCATTTATTTCACGTTTGCAAACTATGTTGGCGCTATGTTGGCGTTAAACGATGTTTTAAAACTAATAAAAACGAATTTGCGATTCATTCGCTTTCCTGCGCGTTTGTGTACGCGATGGCGATTTCTTTACCAAACTCCGGAAGCCGTTCGCTTTGGACCGAACCATTTCATGTAAATAGAGGGGGGGGTTCTGTGGTCGTTGCGAATGGACCAAACCATTCATGTAAATAGAGGGGGGGGATTGTCACTGTACTCGCAAGCCGTTCGCCGTTCGCTTTGGCGTTGCGAATGGACCAAACCATTTCATGTAAATAGAGGGGGGGGATATAATTTTAGATAGATATATAGTACGGGCATATATATAGTACGGGCATGCCCTAGTATTGTCAATATGAATATTTATTCCCTGACAGACTCAACTCCTTGGACTCCCTCTCGTCTCTCGGTAAAGGCTCATCTCTTTTGGACCTCCTCTCGTGTCTCTGTCAAAGCTCATCTCTTTGGACCTCCTCTCGTCTCCCTGTAATGGTTCATCTCCTTTGGGACACGCCCTGCCTGCGGGTTATATAGGCCCCGCCCCTCAACCTTCGCGAACCTCCTCGATGTTTCTCTCCACACCCTCTCCAAGTCCAACCCCTTGTTCGTGGTTGGTTGAGTGGGGCTGACTCACTCCTCCCCTCTATGACGAGGTGGGGACCCGCCTTTCTTCCCCAACCCTGCCTCGTGGTCAATGGCAGATGAAGAGAAAACCGCCCAAAATGCAGTTGGCAATGCGAATGGCAATTGACGAAAAGGGGGAATGGAGGTTTTGGGAATGGGAATGAAGGGAATCTATCTCTTTCACTGGTGCAATGGAGTATTTCAATTAATGGGAGACACAGCCTTACCCTAAAACACATAATAAGATATAACTGTTGAACAGGGGTATTCTATGATTAGCTGTGGTGTGGATGCTTTATGGACTAATTATGGGACGCCCTTTGACCTTTACACAGCTCCGGAGGCAGGAGGCACAGAATAACAATAATAATAATACAGCACACAATCAAAAAAAATACAGTCCTCATATCCACAACACTGCACCCTCCTCCTCTTAGGCACTTCCCGGGCCTACAACTTTTATTTAGTGTGACACGTAGGTGTAGTTCCCTCTACTTTTAACCTGACCCTGAGTGCGACAGTTTTAAAACATAAATAAAGGTGTCCCGCTGCTCCATTGCACCCTGCCTAACAGACTTACGCCCACAGTTAACCGAATTGCGGAATGGTCTTCAAACTACACACTGACGGTGGGGAGCATTATTTACAATGACTCTACTTTTATTTACAAAACTAACCCAGGACCTGTAATTGTTCTTTCTGGGGGGGAAGACAGTCTGCTCTGCATCAATGCACCATGAAAGCACCTATAACGCACCAACACACCCTCAAGCACCAATCGGTGCAGTCACCACAGTTCATCAGTGTTCAATGCATGTTCAATAATAAAAATAAATCAACAACCCCTAACCCTGCAGGTGGTCTCTTGCTCTTCGGCTCCCTCTGCTGGCTATCATTATTTTCCTGGTGTTGTCATCTTCCCTTGCTGGCAGCCTATTTGCAATAAAAGAATGCACCTAATGTGTCCGTTTTTATTTTATTTATGGCCCACAGGGGCCGACTATGTGTGGTTCACCTGTGGGGCATCAGTGCCCTGTGGCCAAGGTCCGCCAGCAAGATTTCGGGCCCTCATGGCCGGTTCCAGCAGAGGGGCCATGCCCCAACCCATGGGGTCCATCAGTGGTGCTCGGCCATAGGCATGTGGTCCATAATGTGGTGCATCGATGCAGACAGCTGGTTCTGGGAATTCCGGGCGCACAATGGAGGACTCACGCACGCTCCCCTCGGCGCCCAATGGCGCACAGGTCATGTGGGAGACAAGAGGGGGACAAGACAAATGAGCGAGGGGTAAGGTCACAAGGGTACACATCAATAAGGCAATGCAAGGCGAAATGCGTACGGAGAGCGAAATGAGAAAGCTCGTCCCTACCGTACGTCACCCCCCCTGTCACCTACACTACCCTTGCCCTTACCCCATATTTACAAAATCTACACATTTACAAATTCATCGCTAATGTCTCGTCTCCTCATATTTCTTCTACACCAAATTCGTCTCCACAATCCCTCTATCCAAAATTTGACATCACCCAATTCGTCATCAATCCTCATAAGGAGGAAGAGATGGAACAACAAAGCACAATGTCACACCCACGTCATGATGCGTCTCACAATCCAAAACATTTGCATCATAAAATAATCAAACAACCTGGCATGGTGTGGAGTACCTGTCACCTCAGGTGAGTGGATGTAGATGGTGCGAGGAGACTTCAATCCTAACTATCCTCTAAATGACATTAACACACTTTACACTACCCGGGGTCTTTCCCTGCCAATCCATTGGCCAACTTACACTATGGGTTCTAAAAACCAATTCCCATTGACCAAACTGTGGTGCTGCTCAATTTGGGGTCTCACTCCCCCGATTCATCTCCCGGTGCCCTTGCACAATTTCTGGGCTGTGACGTGTAGCTCTCCCAGCAGGTCTACCCACCTGCACACCTCCACCACTGCAGTTGCCACCCGAGCTTACCTAGCTCCTCACCCTAACCTAACTAACTGGGGAAGGCCCCTCCTGGCTCTGTCACCCCACTCGGTGCCCTCTGGCACTGGGCTACCCGGGTCCGTCCTCCGGATCCTCGGGCCCCATCCACAACAACTACCGGCTCCCAGAGCCCACCTGCGGCCTCACCTGGCCGACATCCTCACAGTGGTGGAGTGCCCAAACCAACTACACACACTAACAGGCTACACGCCCAGCCATTTCCACAACACTAATGCACCCATCCAAATACCATTCTCTCACCCGCACCACAGATGTCAATATCCAACCACAATTTACCTATACCCTCTACCTCACACTTACACTACCCGCCCCGGGTATTCGTGATGGGGGTCCATTCTTCCCCCATTCACACCTCCGCACCATCCACTCCACTCCACAGTTTCCATCATACTCACTCCACTACCATCCATTCCAATACTCCAGATATTCCACACTACCATTCTCCATACACCTGTTGTTGCACACCTGTGCACTCACACCTGGTGCCACCTGCACCCTCCTTCTCTTCCTGGACCATTCGGTCAGCACAATACACAATCACCTTCACTCACTCATACACTGCTCCACACACCTGTCCAGTTGCACACCTGTGCAATCACACCTGTTTAATCACACCTGTTCAATCTCAAACACACGGCATCATCTCAGCTAACTACTCCCCTCTGAAACTTGCGCTTCCCAGTCGCCCCTTTAAACTATTGCGCTCCCTCGTCATTATCATCCACACTAATCTACCTGCGTCCCCACTACAGGTATCCTTGTCACTAACTAACCTTAACGTTACCTAATGTCATCTTCGCTAGGGCCCTACACACAATATCCTAACCCACCCGGGCTAGTTTTCACTGCCATAAACCCCATAAACCTAGTGCTCCTTTGCCCCCCTTTGTGAGGGATGGTGGATTGGCCATCCCTTCACATGGGGCATCTCCCACTACCATCCCCCCAGTCCTCTGACGCTATGAGCCCCCGTCGCAAGAGGTACTGGGTCCTGCCTCGGCATCTAGAGCCGAGGCGATCCATGAGGGCGCCTGCTCGCCAGCATAAGGTCTTATCCGGTCGGCATGGACGATCCGAGGGGGGGGGGGCGGTGGCCCCATTTTGATTTTAATGACCACGTCACAGATTTGCGACAGGACGACTCCCAGGCCTTGCCAGGGGGAGGTGAGTTTTGGGCACCTGCCCTTCCGCCTCCGGGGATTAAAGAACCAAATCTTCATCCCCGGAGCGTATTGACTCCCCTGGCTCCGGTCGTCGTACCTGCGCTTCATCTTGGCCCCCGCCAGATGGAGCTGGCGGCGGGCGAAGGCATGGACCCGCTCCATGCCTTCCTCCAGGTGACGTGCGTAACCCTCCCTCGGCGGTGTATCCGTGGTGTCTGGCACGGGACCGCATAGCAAGTCGGCGGGAGCCCGTAACTCCCGCCCATACATAAGCAACGCTGGACTGCATGCGGTGGCCCCGTGCTGGCTAGTTCGGTAGGCCATCAACAGGTACGGGAGATGTTCGTCCCAGTCATCCTGACGGGTGATGGTGAACAATGCCAGTTGTTGGATCAATGTTCGATTGAACCGTTCCACCATCCCGTCAGATTGTGGCCGCAAGGGCGTGGTCCTGGTTTTTCGAATTGACAGGAGTCTGCACACATCTTTTAATAATTGACTCTCAAAATTTCGTCCCTGATCGGTGTGCAGCTCCTGTGGAATCCCGTGCCGACATACAAATCCTTCTACGAAGGCCTGCGCCACAACCCCGGCTTCTTGGTTGGGGAGGGCGTAGGCCTCCGGCCACTTGGTGAAATAGTCCATTACAACGAGGATATACTTATTACCTTGGCGGGTGCGGGGCAGCGGTCCTAGAATATCCATAGCCACCCGCTCAAGGGGGGCCCCCACCTGATGTAATTGAAGGGGGGCCCTCATCCTCCGTGCTGGTCCCTTTTTGGCAGAACAGGCATCGCATCTCCGACACCAGTCCTGTATGTCGCGCCCCATATTCACCCAATAGAACCTCCGGCGGACCCGAGATATTGTCTTTGTCCTGCCCAAATGGCCGCCGGAGCGGGTTCCATGCACCTGTTGTAATATGACGTTCTTGAATTTGTCAGGGACTATCACCAGCCAGGAAGTTCTATCAGAGGGAACCTCCACCCACTTGCGATATAAGATGTTGCCTTTCAACTCCAGGGTCTGCCACTGAGCCCAATACGCCTTTGTTTGCGCCCCGAGGGGGGTGACCTCTTCCCCCTTTGGTCTTTGCCCCAATTTGACCCAATTGAACACCGGCCCCAGGACAGGATCCTCCTGCTGGGCCGTGCTCCAAGCCAAATCTCCAAATTCCTCGTCCGCGATTAGTGGCAAAATTGGCCCTCTCACCCGGGTTGCCCGGACGACGAGAATCGGGGCAGAATCGCCCAATTGCTCCCTCTCCTCGTGTCTCGCACAAAATTTGCAGTTTTCCCCCAGACAAGGACGCCGAGAGAGTGCGTCCGCATTACCATGGGCCTTCCCGGCCCTATGGGCCACATCAAAATCGTACTGCTGCAACTTTTCCAACCACCTTGCAATTTGGCCCTCCGGTTCCTTGAACCGAAGGAGCCATTGCAAGGAGGAATGGTCAGTTCTAACCAAAAATTTCCGCCCGTACAAGTACGGGTGGAAATGGTTCATGGCAGCCAGCATAGCCAATAACTCTTTGCGAGTGACACAATAATTTCGCTCGGGCCTACTTAAGGCCCGACTATAGTAACCAATCACTCTCTCCACGCCCTCCTGTGTCTGAGACAAAACTGCGCCCAATCCTTCCTGGCTCGCATCCGTGTCCAGGGTAAATGCCCCGTTGCTAGTGGGGTAAGCTAGAAGGGGTGCGGATGTTAGACACCCCTTCAATTTTTGGAAGGCCTCGTGGCACTCCCGTGTCCAATTAAATCGCGTCCCCTTCTCCGTAAGCCGGTGGAGGGGACGGGCCAACTCCGCAAATTTTGCCACAAAGCGCCGGTAGTAGGAGCAGAGTCCTAAAAATCCCCGCACCTCTTTGATGGTACGTGGTGCGGGCCACTCCTCTACCGCTTTAATTTTGTCTGGATCCGTTTTTACCCCCTCGCGGCCGATCACGTGACCTAGATAGGCCACCTCTCTTGCAAACAAAGTGCACTTACTCGGGTTCAGCTTTAACCCTGCCTGTCTGAGGCACCCGAACACCTGGTCCAAATTAGCTACTGCCTGGGGGAACGTTTTGGCATGTACTAGGACGTCATCCAGGTACACCAGGCATGATTGCCATGGCATGCCGCCTAGTACATGTTCCATCAATCTTTCAAAGGTGGCGGGGGCGTTACACAAACCAAACAAACGGCATCACAGTAAACTGATACAGTCCCTTACCTGTGGAAAATGCCGTTTTCTCCTTCCCTGCCCTATCCATCTCCACCTGCCAATACCCACTCTTGAGGTCCAAAGTTGAGAACCAATTTGAGCCCGCAATGGCATCGAGGGTGTCATCAATCCTTGGCAGGGGATATGAGTCCTTGAGTGTCACGTTGTTTAGCTGGCGATAGTCCACGCAGAACCGCGTTGTCCCATCCTTCTTTTTGACCAGCACAACAGGTGACATCCAAGGACTTCCCGAGGGCTCGATCACGCCTGCGTCGAGCATTTTTTCAACCTGCTCGTCAGCTTCCGCCCTCTTGCTCCAAGGGAGCCGTCGGGCGGCCTGACGAATAGGCCGGGCCTCACCGGTGTGGATCTGATGTTTCACCAGGCCCGTACGTCCAATATCCTCGGTGGACAAGGAGAAGAGGTCCAAATGGGACCCAACCAGTTTGTGTAAGGCCTCCCTCTGGGTACCTCCCAACTCTACACTACTACGATTTACCATCTCGCAAATGGGATCGGGCCAATTCCTAGAACTTATTGAAGGCTCCCCCTGGGGCCGGCTCGGCTGGATGTTCTCGCTCCTCACTGACGCGACTTCTCTAACTGGGGTGCAGCCAGCTATCTTCGTGCCCCTTACTATAGTGCGTGGTTCTGTGCTAATATTAATTACTCGGACGGCCACTACCGGCCCGTCCGTTTTTACAAGGGTGCGGCCCACGATTAAACCAGGTATGGATCGCGCTGCCACCGGTTCGACCAGGCCGCAGGATTCCTGCCATGTCGGGCGGGCTAACCATCGGGCCAGCACTACGGCCTCGGCCCCCGGAGGGATGGTCACGGCCTCAGGAGCCTCCAGCTCCACCCTCTCGGCCGTGCTCACCCCCTCCAATGGTAGCTCCTCCACCCCCCATTGCAGGATCCCCCAGCCCAAGTCGATTTTACAACCGCCGGCAGTCAACAAATCCAACCCTATTAAGCACGGGTCGCACACCTCCGCCACCCAAACCTCTATCTCTTGCTTTACCGATCCCAACTTGAGGGTCACAAAACCACGCCCTATGATCGGAGCCGTTGCCCCGGTAGCCAGCTGCAAGCTATGATTTTCCAGACGCTGGATTTTACCCCAGCCGTCTGCACTCGAATTAAGGACCACGGGGCTGATGATCGTGGCGCTGGCTCCCGTGTCCACCACGGCGTCTACCCCACGCCGGCAATTTTGCACCGAATTGTCAAACTACCCGTTCCAATTTGGCCACAATGAATGACCTGTCGCGTCAACGAGGGCTTCTCCCCATCCCCTACTGCCGAACACCGCCCTGCATGCCCGGCACGTTCTAGTTTCCCGGGCCCTGGCGGGGGGGTGTCTGAGGTCGGCTAGGCCGATCGATACGGGGCGGAGTTGAGGGCATCGGTTGGCGGGGAACGTCCCGGCGCGGAGCTCGACACTCCCACGCACGGTGACCCATCCGAGCACAATTATAGCACCTCACCTGGTAAGGTGCTTGCCTCCGGTATTCCAAATTAGCCCCCCTGTAGGTCCGAATTGGGGTACTCTGTCGGGGACTACCGGGGGCCACCACTGGAGCCGCCTGCCATGGTCCAGGTCCCGCTAGACGCCGATCCACCAGCCTCCGAACCATGCTCTCCAGGTCAGGGCCCCCGTCAGGGGCGGGCCCCCTTAGGGGGCCGCCCCCCAACTCGGGCCCCACCTGACGCACCGCCACTGCATGGCGCTCGCCTCCCCGGGCCAGGGGCCTCGCTGCTTCCCAACGGGCTGCAGCATCGGCCGCCTGACTCATGGTCTGCGGGCGCCACATGGCGAGCTGTTGTCGGAGCTCCAGATCCGGAAGGGCCTGAATAAAGTGATCCAGCGCCAGGCTTTCCTGTTAACTCGCTGCCATGTCCGCGTGTGCAATCCCTACTGCGTGGCGAATATCGTGAGCAAGTTCCCCGATGGTCTCCTGGGGCTTGCGTTTACGCTGTGCAAGTTGAGCTTTAACAAGCTCGCTTTGCTGCTCAATACCGAAACGGTTAATTAAAGCCGCACGGAGAGCTGGCAGGGTGAGAGCATCCGGTGGTAAAGCTGTCAGCACCTCCGCCGCCGCACCGCGCAGTGCCCCTACCAGGTGTACTCCACCTTCGTCCGGATTCCAACCGTTGCCTTTACACACGTACTCAAACTGTGCCAGGTACGCCCTCAAATCACTCTTGCCGTCATACGGCGCGAGTGGGACTTTGTGGGCGCCCGAAGGTCGGACCCCGCGCGTCACTCCCTGCGGGATCAACGCGGGACCAAACCGCTCGGGCTCCCACAGTACGCTATTCCCGGGGGGCTCCCGCGCGTCCCCCGTTCCTCCAAACACTACCCCCCGTGGTGTCGACGCCTGGGTTGCCCTGCCGCAACCCGCTACCCACTCCATACCCGCACATTCTTGCTCACCAGCACCCCCTCACTCCCCATAGCCAGACCTCCTTGTACACCTCCTCTTTCCACACACTCCGGACTAGTCACACACCTCACCATTGGTCCCTCACGAACACCCGGGTCTAAATCAACCCCCAAGCCGACTGAAGCTCCCCTCACATCATATACATTTCCGAATATATCGCCACTCACCTTGACACCTCGTCTCCGCACCTCCTCTGCCACCTGCAAACTCTTTATTTGGTTAGTGAGCACCTCATCACGATTCGAGCACAGACCTTGTACCAATTCCATCACCTCCTCCTTTATTTCCTTTTTAGTTTCCCTTCGTCTCTTCTTAATTTCACTCAACCCTTCTTCCACCTCCTCTAATTTTTCCTTTACTTCCTTCATCTCCCGGTGCGCCCCCTCTATCTCTTCCTCTAACGCCACTTTAACCGTTTCTATGTGCGTCCTCACCTCTCGGTCCTTCGTCTCCATTACTTCTGTCACCTCTTCCAACTTCTTCGTCAACCCCTCATGTACCATCTGACATTCCTTCTGTGTCGCTATCAATTCGTTCTTAATGTCTTTTTGTGTCGCTTTTAACCCCCCGATTATTGCCGTGTTCTTTTCCACTTGGTCCACTAGTTCCTTTTGTCCCACTGTCAGCTGTTCTACTCCCTTCGTCAGACCCTCTATGCCCCCCTGTAACCTCGCCGTATTATTCCTCACCTCTTTCTCCATACGCTTTTCGCCTCGCTTTACCTCCTCGCGTACCCCCGAGACCTCCTCACTTACACCTCGTCGTATCTCCTCCATCTGGTTCCCCATCTGTTCGATTTCCCGGGCGGATTGCTCCCCTATTTCCCGCAATTTGTCTTCCATCCTATTTTCTAACCCAATTAACCCATTTTTCACCCCCTCTAACTGATTCTCCTGGGCAGCCATTCTATTTTCCACCCCCGTTAACCCATTCTTTACCTCTTTTATCCCGTTGTCTAACCCCTCAAATTTAGCTTCGAGCCGTTCCCCCATTTCGCCCATTTTGCCCCCCATTTCGCCCATTTTGCCCCCCATTCCACCCCTCATTGCCCCCATTTGCTCACTCTGAGCCTCCATCCGGTTCCCCATTTCGCTCCCCAATCGCTCACTATCAGCCCTCATTACCCCCAATTGCTCACTCTGAGCCCTTATTTGCTCACTCTGAGCATCCATAAGGGCCTTCATTTGGATCATAAAAAGATTCCAATCCACCAGTGGCGCTGCTACGGTCGCGGGCGCGGCAAAATTTGGTGCCGCTACACCCACGTGCGCGAGGACGCCATTTTGTGCGTCTGATACTCCCTCAACCATATTGCCAATGTTCTCCTCTACTTCGTCCCTCTGATCCTGGGTTACTCCTAACCCCTCCTCTAGCTCACCCACCGGCATCCGATCGCCTTGACCAGCCATGGCGCGATTTCAAAATTCGGGTTTTTCTTTTAAAACACAATTTTTCAGCAGCTTGTAATTTTGAGCGCGTTAAGCGTGCTTCGGGTCCGTATCTCACGCCCAGACACCAATTGTTACGGACGTGGTTAAAGATGTTATTTTGACCGAGCGGTGGTATTACCGCGACCGAACAGTGCTTCCTTGATTAATACCCGATTTGCCCCAAACTTTGGCCGGCTCGCGCCACCGCTATTCAATCGGGAAAACTCTAAAGCGACCGAATACAAAGAGGAAGAAGACGTACAGAAGAGTAATTGGATTTATTATTTACACATATAATCAAGAAGAAAGCAGTCACGTTTATTTACAGACGAGATTAGATACACAGTGCAACGCTAGCTTACCTACAGTCTTAATTAACCCAGGGACAGAACAAACAAGGACAGACTCACGCGGGGAATGATGATAGGACTGGCGGGAGATGGATGGCTGGCCGGATAGGGAGGTCCAACTGGTCCTGCAGCCGATCGACTCGTGGGCAGCCGCCGCTCCTTCGCGGCCCTGCTCCAAACTGCCGTCCAGGCCTCACGCTGCTGTGGCTGCAGTTTCGGTGGCTCCAGCTGCAGCAAATGCAGTTGCAGTGGCTCGAGCTGCAGTTCAACTCTGGACTTCTTGGTTGGACTCAACTCCTTGGACTCCCTCTCGTCTCTCGGTAAAGGCTCATCTCTTTTGGACCTCCTCTCGTGTCTCTGTCAAAGCTCATCTCTTTGGACCTCCTCTCGTCTCCCTGTAATGGTTCATCTCCTTTGGGACACGCCCTGCCTGCGGGTTATATAGGCCCCGCCCCTCAACCTTCACGAACCTCCTCGATGTTTCTCTCCACACCCTCTCCAAGTCCAACCCCTTGTTCGTGGTTGGTTGAGTGGGGCTGACTCACTCCTCCCCTCTATGACGAGGTGGGGACCCGCCTTTCTTCCCCAACCCTGCCTCGTGGTCAATGGCGGATGAAGAGAAAACCGCCCAAAATGCAGTTGGCAATGCGAATGGCAATTGATGAAAAGGGGGAATGGAGGTTTTGGGAATGGGAATGAAGGGAATCTATCTCTTTCACTGGTGCAATGGAGTATTTCAATTAATGGGAGACACAGCCTTACCCTAAAACACATAATAAGATATAACTGTTGAACAGGGGTATTCTATGATTAGCTGTGGTGTGGATGCTTTATGGACTAATTATGGGACGCCTCGTGGTCAATTATGCCTCGTGGTCAATGGCGGATGAAGAGAAAACCGCCCAAAATGCAGTTGGCAATGCGAATGGCAATTGACGAAAAGGGGGAATGGAGGTTTTGGGAATGGGAATGAAGGGAATCTATCTCTTTCACTGGTGCAATGGAGTATTTCAATTAATGGGAGACAGCCTTACCCTAAAACACATAATAAGATATAACTGTTGAACAGGGGTATTCTATGATTAGCTGTGCTGTGGATGCTTTATGGACTAATTATGGGACGCCCTTTGACCTTTACACAGCTCCGGAGGCAGGAGGCGCAGAATAACAATAATAATAATACAGCACACAATCAAAAAAAATACAGTCCTCATATCCGCAACAATATGTTTTATGTGTCCGTTTATGTTTTTTTTTTGTCATTAATGTTAGCCCTTACACGAGCCTCGATCTTGTATACAATATATATATATATATATATATATATATATATATATATATATATATATATATATATATATATATATATATATATATATATATACATATGTGGGGAGCAAACTCCTTGATCGTAACAGAAGTTCACCAACAGATTGAGAATGGCGAATCTTTATTAAATACCAATTAATACAGATCTGGAGGATACGGAGACGTCTACAGCACGAACCACCATCATGCCATGTCTACCTTCCTAAAACACATTGATTCACAGTTCATTTATATAGGGACACGCTTTATCAGGGAATCTCCGAGAGGACAAAGAAACTGGCAAAAGTTCCTCCCACCGTCATCCCCAGTGGGCCGAGCCCCCACCGTCATCCGTCCTTTCATCTTGGGGGAGTGAAGCACGCACCGTCAGGATCCGGACCAGATGTGGTTTCAAGGCTCCGAGGTGACAGAAAATATAACTCACCGAAGGGGGATTGCATTCTTGGTCCTGATAAGACCATAAAGTGTATGAGGCCGTTCTGAAGAGTTCCAGGTGTTAAATGTACCTTCCAGTTCACATTTCTCATTTAAACTTAAATTCAAAGCATATTTATCGTAACTCAAGCGTCACTGTGATTATACAAAATATAGTTAATGTTTTAACAGTTTATCAAAAGGTTTATGCCTACGATCCAAGCATCCTACGTAAAGTTACACATTCCACGCGCATATAATCCGTTTTCCTGCCCGCGGCTTGAGGCGCCGTCTGCGGAGAAGGGAGAAAGTTTACGACTAGGCTTATCTAGCCTTCAAGGGGCGCACGTATCCAACGAGGCCATCTGTTCAGCACAGATGAAGCGAGTATTTTCTCATTTTAAACTATAGCAAAGCGGCAACCTTTTATTAACTTTATGAAATAGCATTTTTAAACAGCATTTATAACATAACATATTAGTCAAACGACATCTATAACAGAGCATTAAGCAGTAACAAATCTGCGACCTGACATCCCTTCCTCTTGTCTCGTCGAGACAAAGTATCTCAAGAGACAACATGCCGCATCGGGCTTTATTGAAAGACAATCGTGTAATGCGGGTATCTCCCAAGGGCATACCGTGCGCCCATAGCGCCTCGCCCGTGCATTTGGGGAACGTGTCGTGTGGTGCGTGCTTGGAACCTGAGGGCTCAGAACATGAAAGTCCATTAACATTTCGGATCCACAACGAAGGCGTCTGGTCCAGATGAGGTTCTGCCCCGCCAGGGGGCCTGCCACCTCCCCTGCGGAACTTGCTCCCCCCACCCTTTGCAGACGCGGTCCTTGCAGATCTTCGAAGTTAATCAACGATCATGCCCATGAGATCTCTCACGTGCTGCTGTTCTGGGGAATACATAATGTTGTCAGTATCTTGTGTCTCATCTTCCTGGTCAGGGTACAGGGCGTTAAAATCCGAATCACTTGAAGCATTTGAACTTAAAACTTTTGAAGCAAAGAGAGGGACTTCCTTTATGTCAAAGTCTCCCATGAACGCCTGGTCGGCTTGCGGGTCTAGGATATCCACGTCGGGTCCCTCGACTGCCAGACCCAGCGTCGCAATCAGATCCATAGTTGGGTCGGAAGGGGGTGTACAGCTGTGAGCTTGTAATACATAAGAGGCGTTAGCCAGTACACGCAAGGGGTTTACAGCACAAGTATCACAGTCATCACAAACATCAATACAGGCAGCAGCCAGTTCCCACATGGGATTTTCAACACAAGTATCACAATCATCACAAAAATCAATGCAATTTTCTGAAGCGCCGGTCACATCTGCCTTGTTGAAGGACCCATTCAGGTCGACGGCCTCTGTGGTCAGAACCATAGTCGTTGTCGGCGGCTTCTTCACTTTCCATCCTGTAAAATACTTTCTCATACAGAGGAGGACTAAAGATTTCATTAGTGCCCCCCAAATTACTACCCCGATTATCACGGCCAGTGTGGTCAATAACCACTTCACTATGGTGCCCGTCCATCCCCGGAACCAGTCAGTGAGCCAGCTAAATTTATAAGAGTTCTCGCGCGCGATCCGATCGATCGTCAGGGCGTGGCTGGTTTCCCTTAGTCTCACTATTGCGGCTGACACTCCTTCGGATGGATCAGGTATGTAAGTGCAACACTTTCCCTCTATTATTCCACATACCCCTCCTTTCTCTGCCAGGAGCATGTCCAAAGCCACCCGATTCTGCATCACCATTGTACGCATGTGAATTACCGTGTCCAATAGTATGTCATGAGCCGTAGCGGTGTCGTTTGCCACCTTTTCTAGGGCCAAAGCCAATTTATCTATCCGGAAGCTGTTCATGGCTGTGCCCGCACCTGGGAAGAAGAAACCTAACACCTTTTCCCATAGGCTCCCGTGTAGTTTAGTGGTTCCATCTTCGTTCATGACTGACCTCTTATGTCGCCTGTCCAAGGACTTTGGGTCTAGCTCATCCAGTATCTCAACGTCAGGAAGGACTGAACCAAGATAACATGTGCCCCCCCAATTATTTGGTAAATAGGGGTAAGCCTTGTCGCCGCATATAAACATTGTCCCATGGGGTGGGACCAGGTGGGTGGATAAGCACTGGAGTCCCTTTATCACCCCATTAATCCTACTAACCCCCCTAGAGAATGTTATAGCCGTTATGTTGTGGTTGTGTTTATCTTGCAGTACTATTCGTAATGTAATCCCCGAGCTCCCTTGTCCCAGCTTCCCGGGGAGAGTGTAGGCGCATTCTGATTCTCCCATACGCAAGTGGCCGGAACCCTGGAGGCAGACCGTCCCTTTCTGTGGTTTGACCTAGACGGGGGCCGGCCTCTCGGCCACATGGGCAATCATTGACGGGCGATAATTAAATTGTCGATTGCAACTCTTGCCGTTGCCAACCCCTTCTCTTTCCAGCGTGGTGACTAAACATGGGGAATCGATAGGTTGTGAGCAAAGGTCGTTGAGGGACAGAGGTAGCACTATCATGTGTATTCCTGTGGTGCCTGCTTGGGGGAAGTGCATGCACGACCAGCAGTGTGTCCTATTTTGAATTGTTGCCACCTCCCTTGCCACTTTCCAATATGTGTTTTCACCCTTCTTTGGGGCCTTATCTTGGGGGTGCGGTGTGAGTATGTATTTGATGCATGGTGGTCGGGGAGTCAATAATTGTATGGTCGTAACTTCACATGTCAATATCAGGGTGGTATTTCTTTCTATACACAAAGAATTAAGTTAAGCACCCCCCCCCGTTTTTTTACAACCTCGCACATTACAAGTTTGTTGTCGTCAAAACAGTGTAATATACCCATGATATTGCTATATTTTCTGGAGAAGTGATATTATGGTCACATAAAAACATAACAATCATGCCGTTTTCAATATTTTATTCTGAATAATTTAAGGTGAAATTTTTCGGGAATTTTAGGCATATTTTCACCTCAATTTAAGTATGGAGCTATAGGTCCATCACGGACAGTGTGGATGACGTTTATGTTTTCTAACGTACAGTCATTGTTCTGAGAAGACCTCTAGCGATCTTTGCGTCAATAACGTGTGTAGGACCCACGTGATCGGATCACTGACTCAACCAATCACTTTTTTTCACTTTGATCACTCAATTTCATCAATGGATAATTGCTAATGTCATACCAATCATTATTTGATCTCACATACCTTAGAATATATGCCAATGTATACATATACACAAAGAATATATATTAGGGGGTGCTTACCTTAATTCGTTGTGTAGGGGTGCTTAACTTAATTCTTTGTGTATAGTAAAGCGTCCGTGGTTAAAGTGTTCGGACCTTTTCCCCATTCGAATCCTGCTCTGGCGGAACTTACTGTTGGTCCAACCTTTCCTCCCCGTTTTACTTGCCTCAGACGAGAGAGGGCAGCTTGTGTTGACTTCGTTCCGTTTGGATTTGTCCTTTCCGCCCTCCACATTATATGTATCCACGGGGGGTCCTTTGGTGGTATTAGACAACATGGTACGTTTATCTTCTGTCCCCAAGTAACGCTTTGATAATGGACGTGAGACTTAGAGGTTATGTTTTCATATAATTCTTCCATATATGCCACCATGTCCGCCCACGTGAGGAGTGGGGTGGTTTGCGCTGTGCTGGCGGGGTGGTATAATCCTAGCAGTGCAAGTGTAATTAGTCCTATATGTCTGTGCAGCTCCTGCCCCATCCTGTGTGACGGTGGGTGTGGGTAGGGCCAACTTACAATGTGTGGTGTGGATCCACGAGGTCTTGCCCTCGCAAAAGACAGCGGTTGGTGTAGTCGGCAATACCTGGAATGGTCCCGTCCATCTTTTCCAGGGCGTTCTTGCAGGTGAAGTGCTCCACGAACACCTGGTCTTTTTCCTCTGGTGGAACACCTGGTCCACAAGCGCCCTGGGAACACCTGGTCACCAATTTCCTAATCCACTTTTTCCAAGTGGATCCAATTTTATCCAATATTCGATTTTAAATTCAATCCAATTTTCTCTAATCCTTCTCTCAGCATCCCATTTGCCTGTTTCCTACATCAATAAACCAATAAAAATAAAAATAAACGAAAATTATTTCAGCTGGAGTTTCAACTAGAATTACCACAAACAAACCACCATTAACCTCCATTAACACAAACAAACCACCATTAACCTCCATGGACCTCCCCCTATTATTTATTTATTTTCACGAATAAACAAATAATAGAAATAACCTGGTCTAATTCCAAAATCCAATTCTGGTCAGTTCTGGTGTCTGGTCACACACAATGTTTTTCTCACCCACTGTGATTCGCTCAAAATAGATTCTCACTGTTGTTATGTCTGAAATTCGTCTCATGAAAACCCATTCAAGAGTCCGGTGTAACAGACAGACAAACACATAGACACGCTGAAGACCCCAGGGTACCCATCAAACTAGCTTGTCTCCAGATCAACAAAACAAAACTTGTAACTTACTCAATTTTTTCTTTTCAATTGTCATCCCAATTGTCATTCCCTGTGCAAATTAGAGCACTCCGGACTATGTCAACAACTGAACTTCCAAGACAACAACGATAACACACACCACCTGTCATTCACAGTAGACAACTGCATCTCCTTCCTTTCATTCATCCAAAGCAAAATTGATGACATCTACAACGGCTCAATCACCACAACCCGCTCTATCCTGACAAACTGTATCACTGAAATAAAATCCTGGCTTCAGATCAACAACAACCGACAACGATCTCAACCACCCATAACTCTGCCCTCAACATTGATGGTTTCCCAGTATCCACCTTCCCTCACATCCGGAATCTTGGCATCATCATTGACCAAACCCTCTCCTTTGACAAATACACTAAACAGATCATAAAGACAGCCTTTTTTCCCCTTAAAAACATCGCCCGTCTCCGTCCATCCCTCTCCTCCATGGCTGCAGAAACCCTCATCCACGCTTTCATCACCTCCGAATCCATCTCCACCACCTCTTACACTTAAACAGATCACAATTACTCACTCATACACTGTTGCATCATCGAAGCTGACTACTCCCTTCTGAGACCTGCGCTTTCCGATGTTTAATCCACTAATCTGCCACGTCCTCCACTACCGGCAACTCTCCCTCGGCGAGCTTACACTGCCATATTTCCATTACCTATAGCTTATTTATGCTATATTTCACACCTTACCTCCATGCAACAATGACGCCTGAGCACTCAATTAGCCCTCCATCGTACCACAGACTTACAATCAGACAGACAGACAGACAAATAACAGAGGCGTGTCACCAGCCTCAGCACAGGACATCACCTCTCCAGACAGGCACAATATAATCCACAGTATCGAAATGCCAACTTCTACCTGGAGCCTCGCAAAGCCAAAAGTCGGGCATGTTCACTGCATTTCACGCAATTGCAACCTCCAACCACACGGGGTGTTGCACCCTGCTCCATGCTTCATGCATGCTCCACGCTCCACGCTCCATGCATGCATGCTCCCCCATGCAAGCCGATCTGTACTTGGTGCGCCCCCCATAATCAGCAAGTTATAATACCCACAATACACCTAGGCACCCACCTCTTGATACCACAACTTAATCCATGTTACTTGCATCTCTTTGCATCCTCCCAAATGGCCTCCCTTTAACATGACTATCCCCAGAGCTCGATCAAACACGTCACTGTACTCGGCCCGGTTAAATTAAATTCAAAGCATACTGTACCTGACGCTTCCGGTCGGCACCGGAAATCTGTTTATTTCTTGAGTCCCCTGAATCGCCTATTGAGACGTCAACGACAATCACAACAACAAAAAACAGAACTCGATATTCTCTGTTCACTAATTACGTACATGATTTCAGTTTTAATCAACAATATTTCTCTGTTCACTAATTACGTACATGATTTCAGTTTTAACCAACAATATATGTCCTTTCTTTCCAGATTTAAGTTCTATATCCTGCCGTTAAAGCAACACCCAGTAGACTGACTCCGCCTGTCGTTCTTCCAAGGTTAGTGAATTACCTCTGACCTCTTTCCCTTGCATATCTCGAACAAAGGTCAAATAAACTTCAAAAGGTCAAACTTCAAACGGAGAAAGGTGGTACAAACGTCGAATTGGGGTAACCAGCGCTTTCATCCCACAAATAATACAAGTCCGGCGACATCCCCGCCTCTGCAAGAACTCCACATCCGGACAGACAAGCGACCATTATTGAGGCTCCACATTGCAAAATGCTAACACCCTACGAATCAAACAACCGTCACAATCCGCCCAGGAACTTCCGTGGGAGGCGTGCTTTACAATGCAGCACCCTCTCTACCTGGTGCACACCTTTCGCACATCCCTCCTTGTTCGCACACTTCATCAACACACCTCCTCGCGCCCACACAACTGCAGCCCCCAGTGCCCACCCAGAGTGCCCAATCCGCGACCCACAATCTTCTCGGGGCACACACCTCCTCCTTGAAATCCATGCCTCAGAAATATAACTCCACAGAACAGACACAGAAATGAAACCACAACCTCCGCTCTCCCTTCAGATCAAAGGTGTGTGTTTCGCACCTCTAACCGCATTTCACACCATGACATAATTTCACACCAGCAAACTGTAATCTTTCTCATTACACGACCCATTGACTCCCAAGGTCACATCGGCCTCAGGGATATACTCATACAATCCACAAGTCACCAATACACAATATAATCGTTAATCGCATAATTCCTGCCATTAAATTCAAGAAACCCTTTGCCAACCATTCACGGACCTCCCACCGTGCGGGGCACATCCTTTTTGAGTAGGCAGGTTATCACCTGCACTCTGAGCAAACTCCGTATTCTAAATTCAACTTCTGAATTCAGTTGAATTGACTGAATTCTACAATCTGTCATTGAATGAACTCTTCAATTCAAGTCAAACACACATTTCGATTCAAATTCTGAATTTAGTTCAACAAATTCCAAATTTCTGCCCGACTGCCAGTCGAAAGACAAAGGCAGCCCATCTTGTAACCATCTCCAAGAAACCGCTTCATATCAACGTTCCTCCGAGTGCTTTCCTGACCCGATTTATATCAAATCGCTCCCAAACACTCCCAAACAAATGAAAATCCGGACTCAGTTAAGGACCTCACCTGGTCCCTCGGATAGACGCTAAAATCGACATTCCCGGCCTGGATTTCCCGCATGTCAAGCAGACCACTTACAAAGCTTCACACCGAAACCCTCTGCTTTGCATATGGCATACAGACAAATACATTGGCCAGATACACACGTCAATTAATATCCCAATATACATTCATTCCTCATTCATATACCAGTGAGTCTCCCAGACTTCGCGCGAAAATCAGATCGACTCAAATCATGCCCCTCCTCCAGTCACTCCCATGTACAATCTTTGCTCATTCATATTACGTCTCTCATTCAAGGAAAAAGGATTCTTGGGACGGGTTGGACGGGGTGGGTTGAGGTGGAACGGGTAGGCAGGGCGGGGGTGTTGGGGTGTTGCCTAGAGCCCCGGGACTGAGCTCAGGTCTTGGGGGGGGGGGGGGGGGTGGTTTGCACGGCCCAATTCTGCGGCTGTGGAGGGGGCCCCTGCATGTTCCAGTTTTGGGGAGGGGGCCCTTTTTTTCCTGGACAAGCATTTGCAACATGTCGTCCTTTACATCGGCCTTCTTATCGTCGCCCATGTTACATTGCTCGGCCGCTTCAATTAATTGGTCGGTTGGCATCAGTGCGGCTGGCATCAGTGCGGTGTATACCCCGGCCAACAATAGGTCGACAAGGGCATTCCAATCGACGAGGGTCTGGGCCACGGTTTGGGCCGGGGTTGGTGCTACATTTGGCCAGCGTGCGTGTAATTTGGCCTGGTCCCACACCCGCGCGGGCAATACAGCCTTCCCCATGTGGCAGACGTCCCGCCAATCTGCGCCTGTATAGTGTATCCACAAACGCATAAATTCCGGTATCTGACCGGGCTCGTCGGCCAGCAAGGCTCTCACCCGCTCCTGCATAGACGCCAAATCTGATTCTCTCCAGGGTACCCTGATGTTAATGGGTGCCCCCCTGTTCAGTCCTATGGTTTTTAAGGGACACATCCCGATTGTAGGCTGTGGGTTCTCCGATTCCGTGAACCCTTCCAATGAGGGGTACAGTACTCCTAGCCCTTCTGGAGGCGCGACCCCGCTGTCCACCCCACTAACTTCTTGTCCTCTAAATGGATTGCCCGGGCTAAGGTGAACCTGAGGAGCGGCTGGTCTAGTTTTCTGGGGGTCTAACCCCTGGGTAAACAGGGGCGGGGGTGGGAGAGGTGGCGCCTGTGGCCCGGGGACAGGGCTCAGGGCTTGGGGGGGTAGAGGCATGGTAGCTACCTCCCCTACCGCGGGGTCTTGGTCTGGATCCTGGACCAGCGGCATCAGCCGCTGATTTACTTGCTTAACTGCTTACTTAATTGTCCTCTGTCCTTGTAGCTTCAATAACTACAGCTGTAATGCTTAAATTTTCAATATTTCAAAAACCACTTCTGTCCTTCCTACCTGTGGTTACCTGGCCCCTTGCTGTGAGCCTATTTATTTTCTCTTGTTCACCTGGTCCTGGTTTGTTTCTATCTGGATTTATGTTGCTTGCTTCCTCTGTCCCTACAGCTTCAGCAACTTTCCTGCCCTCTTGTCTAAAGCTTAGTCTCGAGCTTCCTGGCTTGACCTCGTAGTTGTCACTACCTTCTTGTCAAGCCTACCTGGTACCTGCGCATTTCCCTTTTCCTGGCCATGTCCCTTTGGCCCTCTACGTTAGCCACAGCCCTTCTTTCCCTGGCATGCAATGGCATACCCCATCTTGTCTCTGGGCTGTTCCTTCCTGGAAAGTTCTCGGTCACCGGCGCAGCTTTATGGCTGTCCGACCTCACATTTCCCCCTCCTCCTTGTTAACTGTAACGTTATCCTTACTGATATCCTGCGCAAATTCTACCCTTAGCGTTACCCGTTACCCTCTTAACGTTATCCTGGTGAATTTAACAAAGGCTCGCCATTCTAAGGCTGGTAATTTAGCCTTTACTTACAATTTCTGTTCGGAGAGCAGGCAGTGCAGATGGCAAGGAAACGGACTGTGCCCGTTCGAGGGAGGGAGGTTCGAATTTGGAAAAGTAGCCCTTTGATATAAGACGATGCTCACCTTAAAACAAATCAGCGTGCCGGCGCCGGCCTCAGTCAGCCTCCCTCCGGTCGTTCAGGGTCCACTTCTCTTGTCCCTGCTCTGCTGCATCCGAGTCACGGCACCAAAATTGTGGGGAGCAAACTCCTTGATCGTAACAGAAGTTCACCAACAGATTGAGAATGGCGAATCTTTATTAAATACCAATTAATACAGATCTGGAGGATACGGAGACGTCTACAGCACGAACCACCATCATGCCATGTCTACCTTCCTAAAACACATTGATTCACAGTTCATTTATATAGGGACACGCTTTATCAGGGAATCTCCGAGAGGACAAAGAAACTGGCAAAAGTTCCTCCCACCGTCATCCCCAGTGGGCCGAGCCCCCACCGTCATCCGTCCTTTCATCTTGGGGGAGTGAAGCACGCACCGTCAGGATCCGGACCAGATGTGGTTTCAAGGCTCCGAGGTGACAGAAAATATAACTCACCGAAGGGGGATTGCATTCTTGGTCCTGATAAGACCATAAAGTGTATGAGGCCGTTCTGAAGAGTTCCAGGTGTTAAATGTACCTTCCAGTTCACATTTCTCATTTAAACTTAAATTCAAAGCATATTTATCGTAACTCAAGCGTCACTGTGATTATACAAAATATAGTTAATGTTTTAACAGTTTATCAAAAGGTTTATGCCTACGATCCAAGCATCCTACGTAAAGTTACACATTCCACGCACATATAATCCGTTTTCCTGCCCGCGGCTTTATGCGCCGTCTGCGGAGAAGGGAGAAAGTTTACGACTAGGCTTATCTAGCCTTCAAGGGGCGCACGTATCCAACGAGGCCATCTGTTCAGCACAGATGAAGCGAGTATTTTCTCATTTTAAACTATAGCAAAGCGGCAACCTTTTATTAACAGAATAACAATAATAATAATACAGCACAAAATCAAAAAAAATACAGTCCTCATATCCGCAACAATATGTTTTATGTGTCCGTTTATGTTGTTTTTTTGTCATTAATGTTAGCCCTTACATGAGCCTCGATCTTGTATACAATATATATATATATATATATATATATATATATATATATATATATATATATATATATATATATATATATATATATATATATATACAGTATATATATATATATATATATATATATATATATATATATATATATATATATATATATATATATATATATATATATATATATATATATATATGTATGTATGTATGTATGTATGTATGTGTGTGTGTGTGTTTATAGTATGTATGTATAGTATGTATGTATAGTATGTATATATGTATGTATATGCAGTGCATTCAGAAAGTATTCAGACCCCTTCACTTTTTTTACATTTTGTTATGTTGCAGCCTTATGCTGAAATCGTTTAAATTCTTTTGTTTCCCTCATCAATCTACACTCAATACCCCATAATGACCAAGAGAAAACAGGATTTTAGAAAGTTTTGCAAATTTATTAAAAAGAAAAAACTGAAATATCACATTTACATGAGTATTGCAAGCTCACTTGGAGTTTGCAAAAAAGCACCTAAATCTCCGTGGCAAATCAGCCAGGTAGCAAGGTAGCAAGCCACAGTATTGTATGTCCTGGGGTTGTACTTCAGCAGGGAAAGGATGTGAGGAGGAGAGTGAAATGGCCAGGTATGGGAGAGAATGGATGGAGTGATGTGTGGGGCGCTTCATAGGTTGAAAGGAAGGGTGGAAGATAGATTGAGAAAGATGAATGAGATTGTGTTTGAGTATGCATGTGTCACGTTTGGAGTGAAAGAGTGTGTCGTGAGGGGTGAGAAGGAGGCATGTTTGAGCAGGAGGCAGAGGGAGATCCATGAGTTGAGAATGGAGTTGAGGAGTTTGAATGGAAGATGGAAGAGGGCTGTGGAAGGGGAGAGGAATGGGCTTGAGGTGTTGACTAAGCAGGTGAGGATGAGGTTGGTGAAGTTGAAGAGAGTGGAAAGGATGAGGAGGCGAAGAAAGGAGAGGCAGAGGAAGAGAAAGAGGTTCTTTGAGAAGCCTTTTCAGTTTATGAAGGATCTGTTGGAGCCGTCTCGAGGTGGTGTACTGAAGGCACCAAAGGAAGAGTTGGAAGGTCACCTGCGTGTCACGTATGCAGACACAAGGAGGAACGAAGTGGTGGAGGACATCGAAGGATTGGTGAGACTGACAGAGCCAGGTGTTCCATTTGATTTGTCAGAGCCAAAGATGTCTGAGATTGAGGCAGTTTTGAGGAAGGCACGGGCGGCATCGGCTCCAGGACCAAGTGGAGTGCCATACAAGGTGTTTAAGAGTTGTGAAGGCATCAGGCAGTATCTGTGGAAGGCTCTGAAGGTGGTATGGAGGCAAGGATTGGTGCCCAGTCAATGGACTAGAGCGGAAGGAGTTTATATTCCAAAGCAGGAGGAGGCTGTGACACTGGAGCAGTTCAGACCAATATCATTGCTCGATGTAGATGGGAAGATATTGATGAGTGTCTTTGCGGCACGGCTCTCAGGCTTCATCAGAGGGAATGGTTTTGTGGATGGTCTGTGCAGAAGGCAGGAATACCAGGATCACCAGGATGCATTGAACACGTGGCAATGGTCTGACAAGTGTTACAGGAGGCAAAGAGGCATAGGAAGGATGTGGCGGTGGTATGGCTGGATTTGGAGAATGCATATGGGTCAGTGCCGCATGCCTTGATCAGGTATGCCATGGATTTCTTTTGGGTGCCACAGAGATTTAGGGATTTTTTGATGGCATATTATGATCAGTTTTGGATGCGGTTTGCGACACAGTCCTATGTAACAGAGTGGCAGAAGTTGGAAGTGGGGATCCCGATGGTATGTACCATCTCCCCGATTTTGTTTGTGCTGGTTATGGAGTTATTGATACGTGCGGTGAGTGGACATGGGAAAGAAGTGGAGCTAGCCCCTGGTCAGAGGTTGCCAGCAATGATTGCTTTCATGGATGACCTGACAGTTGTCCAATAGTCCGCTGATGCAGCAGTAGAGGCACTGGGACGACTGGAAAGGTTGATGCAGTGGGCAAGAATGGGATTTAAAGCAAGAAAGTCGAGGAGTGTGGTAGTGAGACGAGGAGTGGTGGATAACATGCACAGGTTTAAGCTGGGAGTGGAGGTGGTTCCATCATTGACAGAGGCCCCTGTGAAGAGTTTGGGAAGATGGTATACAGTGGAGTTGAATGATGTGCGAAGAGTGGAGGAGGTCAGAAACAAGCTTTTGAGAGGTTTGAAGAGGATTGATGGATGTGGTTTGCCAAGTAAGTTGAAGGTATGGTGTTTGAAGTTTGGGTTGATGCCACGAGTATTGTGGCCATTGATGATGTATGATATTGCAATTGGGCATGTAGAGAGGATGGAGGTTGTGGTGAGTGGGTTTGTGAGGAGGTGGTTGGGAGTGCCACACTGTTTGACGAACATTGCCTTTTATGGTCAGGGTGGAAAACTCCAGTTTCCCTTGACATCATTAACCGAGGAGTTTAAAGTGGTGAGGGTGCGGGAGTTCATGATGTTGCGGGATTCGAGTGAATCAGTGGTAAATAATGCTCTCCCAGAGAAGAAGGGAAGTCGGAAGTGGAATGCAAGAGCAGAGGTGGACGAGATGGAGGAGCGGTTGCAACAGGAGGAGGTCATGGGGATGGTACAGCATGGGAAGCATGGCTTGGGGTGGATGAAGCATGAGCGGTGGGGAAAGGCATGTGTGAAAGAGAGGAGGAATATGGTTGAGAGGGAGTTGAGAAGAAAGGAAGAGGAGGGGAGATATGTGAAAGCAGTCGGTTAGGCACAACAAGGTGCTTGGACTAAGTGGGAAGGTGTGCGGGTGAGGATATTGAAGTGGCAAGAGATTTAGAGGATGGAGCCAATATTGTTGAATTTCCTGTTGCGGGCAACGTATGATGTGCTTCCGTCACCAGTAAACCTGAGATTGTGGGGGTTGTTGCAGGAGGAGAGATGTTATTTGTGTGGAGGTGTGGGAACGGTGCAGCATGCACTGAGTGCATGCTCAGTAGCATTGGCAGCAGGAAGATACAGGTGGCGACATGATCAGGTGCTGGCAGTGGTGGTGCAGATGGTGCAACAAGAGGTGCTGAGATCGAGAGAGAGAAGAGTGGAGAAGGAGACTGATGGGGGAGAGGTGTGGTTTGTCAAAGAGGGCCAAGTGGTAAGAGGTGGAAAGAGGAGGAGGTGGAAAGCAAGAGGGCTGTCAGATGCTTGTGATTGGCAGGTGGTGGCAGACCTAAAGCCACAATTGGTATTCCCAGAGGAGATCTGTGTGACAAGGTTGCGGCCTGACATTGTCATTTGGTCAAGTGCAACAAGACAGGTCATCTTAGGAGAGTTGTCGGTACCTTGGGAAGAGAACATGGAGGAGGTGCACGAGAGGAAGAGAGGAAAGTACAGTGAGCTGGAGGCAGAGTGCCGGGAGAAGGGTTGGCGAGTTTCGTGTCAGCCATTTGAGGTGGGGTGTAGAGGGTATATTGGCAATTCCTTTTCTGCATTTCTTGCTAGGCTGGGAGTGTGTGGGACAGAAAGAAGGAGGATGTGTGACAAGGTGGCCCAGGTTGCCTTGAAAGGCTCATTTTGGATATGGAGGAAGTTTATGGAGACACGTCGAACGGTCGGTTTTTTTTGGTTTTTTTGTTACCATTATTAACGCACAGGTTGTAAACCTGGTGCGTTATAGCGTTTGCCTGGGAATTTCGGGCGCTCAAAAGTGAAGCTTTTGAATTCTTAAATTATAAAAGTGAATAAATAAATTATTATTTCTTCTTTTGTGTATATGAGTGAGTGGGTGAGGGTGTGTGTTTTTGCATGAATTCATTTTTGCATGAGTGTGTGTTTTTGTGTGTTGAGTGGTGTATGATGTAAGTGTAGGTGGTTGTTTGGTTGGTGTTCTGTATGTATGGGTGTGTATGTGTGTGTATGAATGATCTGGTGTGTTTTGTTGGTGAGTGGTGATGGGTATAAAGGTGGGTGTTTGAGTGTTCCACCATATTTGTTTGGTGCTGTGGATTCTGGATGTGGAGGTGTTGTTGTTGTTGTTTGCACTGGCTGGGGGTGGGGGTATGTACGCATCCAGGTGCAGTTGCTGCATGTGGATGTGTATGTGCCCCTGCTGGCCCACCTTAGCTGACCGTATCGAGGTTGAAGGGCCGAAACGGGATGATGCTGAGGACCTCGACTGAGGACCCGGTCAGTGCGGCACACTTGTGACCAGGTGTGTTTTGAACTTATATATATATATATATATATGTATGTATATATGTATGTATATACAGTGCATTCAGAAAGTATTCAGACCCCTTCACTTTTTTTACATTTTGTTATGTTGCAGCCTTATGCTGAAATCGTTTAAATTCTTTTTTTTCCCTCATCAATTTACACTCAATACCCCATAATGATCAAGAGAAAACAGGATTTTAGAAAGTTTTGCAAATTTATTAAAAAGAAAAAACTGAAATATCACATTTACATAAGTATTGAAAGCTCACTTGGAGTTTGAAAAAAGCACCCAAAGGACTCTCAGACTGTGACAAACAAGATTTTGTGGGCTTTCATGTGTCTTTCAATGAGGAGAGGCTTCCGTCTGGCCACTCTGCCATAAAGCCCAGATGGGTGGAGTGTTGCAGTGATGGTTGTCCTTCTGGAAGTTTCTCCCATCTCCACACAGGATCTTTGGAGCTCAGCCAGAGTGACCATCGGGTTCTTGGTCACCTCTCTTACCAAGGCCCTTCTCCCCCGATTGCTCAGTTTGGCCGGGCGGCCAGCTCTAGGAAGAGTCCTGGTTGTTCCAAACCTTTTCCATTTAAGAATTATGGTGGCCACTGTGCTCTTGGGAACCTTCAATGCAGCAGAATTTTTTTTGCAGGCTTCCCCAGATCTGTGCCTCGACACAATCCTGTCTCTGAGCTCTGCAGGCAGTTCCTTCGACCTCATGGCTTAGTTTTTGCTCTGATATGTATTGTCAGCTGTGAGACCTTATATGGACAGGTGTGTGCCTTTCCAAATCATGTCCAATCAATTGAATTTACCACAGGTGGACTCCAATTGAGGTGTAGAAACATCTCAAAGATGATCAAGGGAAATGGGAGACACCTGAGCTAAATTTCAAGTGTCATAGCAAAGGGTCTGAATACTTTTTTTTTTTTTTTTGGATACAAGATCGAGGCTCGTGAAAGAGCTAACATTAATCACACAAAAAGACAAACCGACACACAAAACACAAAAAACAAGGGGAGCGGCAGACAAGATGGGGAGAGAGGGGGAAGGACACAAAAGAGAGGGGGAAGAGGGGGAAGGACACAAACACAACATTTGAGAGCAGGGACATCGGGAGGACTTGGGGGGAGGTGGGAGAGGATTAAAACATATGAACACTGCAAGGACTCTGGGGTGAATTACCGGGGGTAGAAAAGATCAAGGTTTTTGATGGGGGACGATAAGAGATGGTGGTGAACAGCTGTTTTAAAGACCTGGAGGGAGGAGTGGGATTGAAGGGAGTGGGGGAGTTTGTTCCAGAGGCGGGAGAAAAGGGGAATGAAAGAGTGAAGGTGAGCAGAGAGCCTAGACTTTGGCAGTTTAACCATAAGAGGGTTGCAGGCAGATCTTGTGCGACCTGAAGGAATATTGGGGGGACAGAGCACAGAGAGAGCTGGGGGAGCAAGGCCGGAGAGGAGTCGGTAGAAGACAGAAAGACCACCAACCTGCCTGCGGTGAGTGAGTGAAAGGCCCTCAGCGTTGACTACATCGCAGGAGATTCCAATGATTCTGAAAGCTTTGGCCTCAACAGCGTGAAGCCGAGCAAGGTGTGAGGCAGGAGCACCAGCCCAGAGGGGGGAACAGTATTTATGTAAATTGTAAAATTTATGTAAATGCAGGAGCACCAGCCCAATTTACTTATGTAAATTTCATTCTTTTCAGCCATTCCTTGGTGGATTTACTGGTATGTTTAGGGTCATTGTCATGTTGCGAGGTCCACCTTCGGTTGAGCCTCAACTTTCCGACAGATGGCCTCACATTATCCTCAAGCACCCTCTGGTCCAATGAAGAAATCATAGTGGATTATATGATGGTGAGCTGCCCAGGCCCTGATGCAGCAAAGCTGCCCCAAACCATATATTTCCACCACCATGCTTTTCAGTTGGTATCAGGTTCTGTGGTCAAATGCTGTCTTTGGTTTTCGCCAAACATGTCTGCTGGTACTGTGGCCAAATAGCTCTACCTTCGACTGATCTCTCCAGAGCACATTGTTCCAGGAGTGCTGGTCTTTGCCTCGGTGTTCATTGGCAAACTTTAGTCTTACCCTGATGTTCTTTCTGGACAGCAAAGGTTTCCTCCTGGCACACCTCCCATGTAGATCAAATTTGTGCAGCCTTTTTCTAATGGTAGACTCGTGCACTTTGACATCAACAGTGGCAAGAGCTACCTGTAGGTCCCGTGATGACATTCTGGGGTTTTTAGAGACTTCTTTCAGCATATTGTCCCCCGTTGCACCGCGGAGCGAAAGGGGGACTATGGTTTTCCCCTCCGTCCGTGTGTGCGTCTGTCCGTGCGTGCGGACGTGCGTGCCTGCGTAAGCGAAGGACCAAATTCTAATTTGGTGTGTGGGTGCAACTCGGCATAAGGAAGAACGCCATTGAAAATTGGGTCGCCACGTCAAACGCCAAGATGGCCACCGCCATGTATGTCTGAACCTTGTGAGCGGAATATCTTGAAAAATAAGCGAAGTACCAACTTCTAATCTGGTGTGTGGGTGTATCTACGCATAAGGAAGAACGCTATTGAAAATTGGGTTGCCACGTCAAAATCCAAGATGGCCACCGCCATGTATGTCTGAACCTTGTGAGTGAATATCTTGAAAAATAAGCGAAGTACCAACTTCTAATCTGGTGTGTGGGTGTATCTACGCATAAGGAAGAACGCTATTGAAAATTGGGTCACCACGTCAAAATCCAAGATGGCCACCTTGCGTCTTCCACTTTGTCAACTCACATCACTTCACCCATGGGGGACCTAGGTGTAACGCTTGTTGCGGTCTGCTTTCGGGGTGAACTTGCTCGGGTGGCCTGGTCTGAACAAGTTGGCAGTTGTTTGGAATCTTCTCCACTTGTAGATGATCTTCCGTACAGTCGAATGATTGATTTCAAATAGTTTGGAGAGTTTTTTAAATCCCTTCCCAGACTCGTAGGCATCTATAACTTTCTTTCTGAATGCCTCAGAGAGCTCTTTTGATCTAGGCATGGTGACGCCGCACACTTCAACAACAACTCCTCTTCCTGTTCAGGCTGGAGTTCCCCAAGGCAGTGTTCTGGGCCCCGTGCTTTTTCTGGTCTTCATCAATGATCTCTCTGACTCTCTCGAAAATCCTCTCTATCTCTTTGCTGAAGACTCCACTCTCTGCCGCTCCATTCCTCTTCCCTCAGATCGGCAGTCTGCTGCCTCCTCACTCTCTGAAGACCTGGACAAAATCACAGACTGGTCAAACAAGTGGAACATGTCTTTCAATCCTGACAAATCTCACACTCTTACTATGTCTCTCCGAAAAGATCGACTGGACAACCCTCCCATCTACTTTCTCAACAATCCTCTCCAAGAAGTTCTGTCGCTCAAGATTTTGGGTCTCACTATCTGCCATGATCTTTCTTGGGAAAACCACATTTCCAAGCTGGCCTCCAAAGCCAGTCGCCGACTGGGCATCCTCCGTCGTGCGAAGTCCTTCCTCGGCACACCTGAGCTCCTCACCACATACAAGGCTTTCATCCGCAGCTCAATGGAATACTGTTCTCCCCTATGGGCCGGTGCTCCTGCCTCACACCTAGCTCGGCTTCACGCTGTTGAAACCAAAGCTTTCAGAATTATTGGAATCTCCCGCGATGAAGCTATCTCTGAGGGCCTTTCACTCACTCACCGCAGGCAGGTAGGTGGTCTTTCTGTCTTCTACCGACTCCTCTCCGGCCTTGCACCCCCAGCTCTCTCTGTGCTCTGTCCCCCAAATATTCCTACAGGTCGCACAAGATCTGCCAGCAACCCTCTGATGGTTAAACTGCCGAAATCTCGGCTCTCCGCTCACCTTCACTCTTTCATTCCTCTTTTCTCCCGCCTCTGGAACAAACTACCTCACTCCCTTCAATCCCACTCCTCCCTCCAGGTCTTTAAAACAGCTGTTCACCACCATCTCTTATCTTCCCCCATCCAAAACCTTGATCTTTTCTACCCCCGCTAATTCACCCCAGATCCACCTTGTTTGAAATTCCAACTTCTTTCCTGGAAGTCCTGGCAGTGTCCATATGTTTTATACCTCTCCCACTGCCCCCTTCCCACGCCCCCCCCCCCCCCAAAGCCCTCGCCCTCTCTCAGATCTCTCGATGTCTCCATGTCTCTCGGTCCCTGCTCTCAAATGTTGTGTTTGTGTCCTTCCCCCTCTCTCCCCATCTTGTCTACCGCTCCCTATGTTATATGTTTTATGTGTCGGTTTGTCTTTCTGTGTGATTAATGTTCGCTCTTTCACGAGCCTCGATCTTGTATACAAAAAAAATAAAAATAAAAAAATAAAAAAATGAGGGACGAAGCAAGGGGTACTAGTGCCCAAATTGGGAAGTTAGACAGCAAATTGGAGGGTTTAGACAATAAATTTGAGGGTTTAGACAATAAATTTGAGGGGTGAGAGAACAGGTTGGAAGGGCTAGAAGGTAAATTGGGGGACCAACTGGAGGACATGGGTGACCAAATCGGGGAAGTAAATGAGGGGTTGGCGAGGGGGCAAGCCACATATGAGGTAAGGGAAGCGGAGAGGGACAGAGACCGCAGGTTGGGCGAGCGGGTCCCAGGGGTACGCGACGAGGTAAAGCGGGTCGAGAAGCGCTGGTTGTGCGAGGCGGAGCAAAGCGCGGGTAAAATGACGGGTATAGAGATCGCGACCCGGGGTATGGAAAAGCCGGCGACCACTGAGGTAGAGGGAATTTTAATAAAGCCAGCGGTCGTCGAGGTGAATAAAGAAAAAGAAGTAGTGGGAATTGAAATTGGAGAGACCAGGGGCTTAGAAAAGCACTCGCGGCAGGGAGGAATGGAAATTGTACAAAGTCTGAATTCGCATCGTGATGCCGTGCTTAATCCTTATAAAGATTTGCAGGTGTCGGAGCAAGGAGGAAGATGAATCCCCCAGGTGAGAAGGGCTGTGTATGGTGCTTAGAGGTTTTTCGGCAAAGTGTTTGGTGCGAAAAGAATTGTCGCGGATCGCGGATCAAATTCAAATTGTTTAGAGATCTTTTTAAATCCCTTCCCAGACTCGTAGGCATCTATAACCTTCTTTCTGAAGGCCTCAGAGAGCTCTTTTGATCTAGGCATGGTGATGCTGCACACTTCAACAACAAAGAACAAACCAAACTAAATGTCTGAGGTTTAAATAAGACGGGTTCCTCCAAGATCCTCTCTAACGATGTTCTAATCATTTGCATCTGAGCTGATGCACCTGATTCTAATTTTAGGTATTTGAAGTAGTGATAAATGTAGTGGTGTACTTACTTTTTCCACATGTGAAATTTGCATTTATGTTTGTTTAAATTATACAATGGACTGCAAAATGTAAATGTTTCATGATATTTGTTATATTATATCACCTTTATCGATCAATATTGTTGAAATGAAGATCAAATAGCTGTATGTTGAAATGTATTGAAAAAGTCCAAACTTTACATGGGGTTTACTTACTTTTTCACGTGACTGTATACATATTGTAACGGTTTTGGGAAACCGTGCACTGTGTTTGTGTAAATGATTGTAAATTTACCCCCTTTTGTAGTTTTTGTAAATGTAATGATTCTTGTAAATACCTCCGTTTCATGTAAACATCAAAGGTCGTCCTTTTAGTTAGTCCATCGCACACACGTAGAGAACCATAGGATCCCTCAATAGTTATATCATTGTTATGTGTTCCAGTTTAAGGCTCTGTTTTCCATTAGTTGATTCTGCATTGCACCAAATCAAATAAGATAGACCCCCTTTCAATTGCCCAAAACCTCCATTGCCGATTGTATTGCCAACTGCATTATTGCCAACTGCATTTGCCTCCATTACGGCGTGGTCAACTCGGAGAAGAAGGGTGTGGCCCACCTCATCATCAGAAGGAGGAGTGAGCCAGCCCCCGATCAACCAACCAAGCATGAGGGGTTTGGCCTGAGATGGCGGAGGAAAGAAACTTCGAGGAGGTTGAAGAAGATTCTAGGGTGTGGCCTATGAAACCCGTTGCCTCAGCCCCCACCGAGAGAGATGTGTAAGAGTTCAGTTGAGGAGGAGTTGAGTTGAGCTGGAGGTTTGAGGAGTGGAGGAGTCCTGTGGAGAGGTTCGGAAACGTTTCTAACGTTCATTAAACGTTCCTAGGAGGTGCGCTGAACCAAGTCAGGCTTGCGGTTCTGCCGAGAGAGACGACGCTGTTCAGCCCCTGTGCGCGCGCAGCTTCGACACGCCGCTACGCGGGAACCAGATTGCGGTGGAATCGGTGGCCGTCCACTTCCAGCCCCGATGTCCCGTGTGGGATCAAGCTCCAGCCTGCGTCCAGCTGAACCTTCCTCTCCCAACCATCGATCCCTGGCATCCATCTTCCCCAGTCGTGTGAGTCTGCTCGTCGTCTGTCCTCTGTGTTGTCTGGGGTTTTAAGTTAAACTTGTTTTAAGGATTTGCTCTGTGTCCTGCTCCTTCCATTTCTTGTATAAATGCCCTTCTTTCATTTCCTCTTATAGATAGCAATAAACCTGTGTTCTTCCCTTACTTTGGTTTCTTCTTTCACATCCGATCGTCTTTGTGATTTCCCACATTGAGTACCTGTGGTGCGATTTTGGCCAAAGCTCAGGATCGGGTTAGTCTTTGTTAATGGCTCGAACTTCGGACTGCTAACCCGCTCGGCAGATAACATCTAGAACCGTGGTTCGAGCAGAAGTTATTCCCTCGTTCCCGGCTGGCGGTAGTAATTAGGTACGTAGCGAACCCCTAGGCCTAACAAACCCTACCTACCGTCGGTCCGGGAAGGACGTTGTAGCTTCCGGATCGGCGATGGCCAGTATAAAGGACAAGGGGTTAACCCCCCTTGGCAAGGGGAGCGCCGTCGGCCCAGATCTGTAACAATTGGTGTCAGGAGTTGGATTTGGACCCGACCCCAATTTTTAAGAACATCAAAAAATTTGGTCAAAATTTGGAGCGGCCGAAATTTCGTGTAAAACATCTAAATTAAATCGTGCCATGGATAATCAAGGTGACCGGATGCCAGTGGGGGTAGAAGAAGAAGGGTTAGAGGCAACCCAGGATCCCGGGGAGCAATGGGAAGAGGAAGGCAATGAGGGTTCCGTCGCGGGGATTTCAGGCGCACAAGATGGCGGCGCCTCGCATGAGGGTAGAGCACAGAATGGCGCCTCGCACGTGGTCGCGACAGTCGAGCCCGCGTTGTCAACGGCCTGGGATCCATTTTTTGCAAATTTGTTGAAATTTTTGACCCAGTGGGATGAGGAAAACAATGTATGCCCAGTGGCTCATATCCACCAGGGAAATTAACGACATGGGTGTTCAAATGACTAAGGAACTAAAATAAATGAATGCAGAGTCAAAAAGGGAGGAATCCAGGCATGACATGGAAAAGATGGGGACGAATTTGGCAATAGGGGAGAACCTTGGGAGCAGATCGGGCGAGAAGGTCCCAAGGGTGCGCGACGGGGTAACGCGACTCGAGGAGCGCAGGTTGAGCGAGTCGGAGCAAGGCACAGGTAACTGGACCGGGGTAGAGATCGCGACCCGGGGTATGGAAAAGCCGGCGACCGCTGAGGTAGAGAAAATTTTATTAGAACCAGCGGCCGTCGAGGGAAAAGACAAAGAAATTAAAGGAAAAGAAATTGGAATCGAAAAGTCCGAATCATTCGAAGCAGTAGTGGAAATTGGAATTGGAGAGACCGGGGACTTAGAAAAGCACTCGCGGCAGGGAGAGATGGATAATGTGCAAAGTCCCTGCTCACATCACGATGCTGTGCTTAATAACACCAATGAAAGTTTGCAGGTGGTGTTGGAGCGAAGGAGAAGAAGCGCCCAGGTGAGTCGTGCTGTATATTGTGCGGGGAGATTTTGTAGAAGGATGTTTGGCGACAAAAGAATTTTCGCGCACTTGGGATCGAGAAAGCATCCGGGCGTTGGTGAAGGGTCCCTTGTGAGTGGGGTGAGTGGAAATGGCGCGCTTGTGGAAATAAAAGTGTGCATCGGGGAATGAGCGTGTTACAAAGCGCGAGTGTGAAACCGAGTGCGAGCGAGAATGCACGTCGGAGTGTACGGAGTGTGACACAGAGAGTGAGTTGGTGGTGGCGAGAGGGCACATCGGAGCGCGAGTGTGAAACCGAGTGCGAGCGAGAATGCACGTCGGAGTGTACGGAGTGTGACACGGAGAGTGAGTTGGTGGTGGCGCGTGTGCGGGAGGGCGCACCGAAACGCGTGATCGGGTGTGCAGAAGAGTGCACACCCATGGTTGTCACAGAGGATGTGACCGAGGAGTGGGCGCGAGGAGGTGTGTTGAGGAAGTGTGCGAACGGCGAGTGTGCGCAAGAGGGTGCGCGAGAGGTGTGGTGTGTAACAGGGAGTACGGTGGTGGAATTGATGAAGTGCATGGGATGTATGAGCAACAAACGGAACGAGTGGTGTGAGCATGTCCGGGAGGCATCGACGTTGACCGGGGCAGCGTTCAGGGCGCTGGGCGACGGATAGCCGACGCGAGCACTCCGTGCCCGGTGCGCTTTGTTTGCAGCGAGGACCAGCCGGGACCGTAAGCGCGTCGCTCTTCGGAGCGTCGTGCGCGATTTGGGCCAGGTCCCGCACCGAATGGTCGGTGCCGCGTCAGAGCGGCGATCGGTGCGATTCCGGGGCCTTTCCTCGCGATTCCGCGATACCGGCCTTCGCCCCCTGGCAGGGACGGGGTTCCGACCGGGCGAGATTGAGCCATCGGGCTGGAGACCGCAATAATCCGCGCCGAGATGGTGCGTGGAATCTCGGCCCGACCAAACCGCCTCCCCTGAACCGAATGCCGGACGGACTCGACCTGCAGGCGACCAAACCACCCAAATTCATTGCTCGGCTTTGCGAAGCCGAGTTTTAATGATGTAACGACACACCGAGGCTCAAGTTAATGGACATTTGGTAGGAATAGGAAATTGGTGATTGGCAAAATTTGATGATTGGTAAATTTGATTGGCAGATGATTGGCAAAGTGATGGGCAGAATTGGAATTTGATAGCAAAATTGATAGTAGAAGATGCCCGATGTGGAGGAATGGTAAATCCACCATCCCTCATATACACCCCGGGGCACATGAACACTAGTTATGGGGTTTGGCAGTGTAAGCTCGCCGAGGGAGGGTTTGGATAAATGTATAGGGATCTAGAGAAATGGCCATAGGTAACTGTAGAGGTAAGGAGCGACATTGCACATACAGGTAGTCGGGGACGTAGAGAGGTAAGAATGGTTGTTAATGACGTGGTATGTGCTTAGTTTAAAGGGAAGACGGGGAGCACCAAGTTAGAAGGGCAACAGGTAGATCAGATGATGCCGTGTGTGTGAGAATCTTTGCCGGTGAGCATGTTGAGCAAATGAGGCAATGCTCGTGAATGGTGCTGTGCCGTGTGTTTGTGTTGAAAGTGTACGGAGTAGTGCATGGGTGAATAATTGTGATTGTGCATTGTATTGAGTGAATGGAGAAGCCTGGGAGGAAGGAGGGTGCAGGAAGCACCAGGTGTGATTGCACAGGTGTGCAAGTGAACAGCTGTATGGAGAATGGTTGTGTGGAATAGATGGTCTGGAATACATGGAGTATGGAATGGATGGTGTGGAGTGAGTATGATGGAAACTGTGGAATGGACTGGTTGGTGCGAAGGGAGTGTATGGGGAGGATGGACCCCATCACGAATACCCGGGGAGGGTAGTTTAAGAGTTAGGTAGAGGGTATAGGTAAATTGTGGTTGGATATTGGCATCTGTGGTGCGTGTGGAAGAATGGTGTTTGGATGGGTGCATTAGTGACGTGGAAATGGCTGGGCGTGTGGCCTGTTAGTGTGTGTAGTTGAATGGGCACTCCGCCACTGTGAGGATGTCGGCCAGGTGAGGCCGCAGGTGGGCTCTGGGTGCCAGTAGAGTTGTTCAGTGGGGCCAGAGGATCCGGAGGATGGACCCGGGTAGCCCAGTGCCAGAGAGGGCACCGAGGAGGGTAAGTGCCAGAGAGGGTCTTCCCCAGTTAGATAGGTTAGGTAAGGAGCAGGTAAGCTCGGAGGCAACTGCAGTGGTGGAGGTGTGCAGGTGGGTAGACCTGCTGGGAGAGCCACACGACCCAGTCCTGAAATTGTGCAAAGGCACAGGGAGTTGAATCGGGGGAGTGAGACCCCAAATCGATGAGCGCCACAGATGGTCAATGGGATTTTGGTTCTTAAAACCGCATAGAGTGCAAGATGGCCAATGGTTTTGCAGGGAAGGACCCCGGGTAGTGTAAAGTGTGTTAAGGTCATTTAGAAGGTAGATAGGATTGAAATCTCCTCGCACCATCTGCATCGACTCACCTGAGGCGATGTAACTCCACACCATGCCATGGGTGTTATTGGTTTTTTTTGTGCATTTGTGGCAATGTGAGACGCATCACGACGTGGGTGTGACATTGTGCTGATGTTCCATCTCTTCCTCCTTAAGAGGGATTGATGAGGAATTGGTGATGGCAAATTTTGGATTCGTGGGATTGTAACGAATTTGGATTAAGGGGAGATATGGGGAAGACGTGACGGTAGTGACGAATTTGTAATTGTAAATTGTTTGTAAATACGGGGAGGGGCAAGGGGGGCAGTGTAGGTCACCTGTGGGGGGCGTACGTAGGGACGAACCTTTCTCAGCTCGCTCCCATGCGCCCCTCATTCTGCATTGCCTTGTTTGATGTGTACCCTTGCACCCTGACCCATGACTCACCTGTCTTCTGTCTTCCTTCTCCCAACCGAGGATCGTGCTCTCTGGGCACTGAGGGGAGCGTGTGGGAGGCCGCGTCCGTGTGCCCAAATCCCCGCAACTAGCTGCCTGCATCCACGCACCACTTTATGGACCACGTTGTTGTGGCCGGGCGCCACCATATGGACCACATGTCTGTGGCCGAGCACCACTCATGGACCCCACGGGTTGGGGCATGGCCCCTCTGCTGGGGCCGGCCAGGTTGGCCGGAGGAAGATCTTGCTTGCGGACCTCGGTGAGGTGCACCAAGCCTATAGGTGAACCACCCATAGTTGGCCCCTGTGGGCCATAAATAAAAACATTGGACACAGTTGTGCTTTTTGTTTTATTTTCACCAAATAGGCCGCAAGCAAAGAACACGACAACATCAGGAAGAACGACAACGGCCAGCAGAGGGAGCAGAAGAGCAAGACCAGTTTTTTTATTTAATTGAACTGTGGTGACTGTGCACTGACTGGTGCTTTATGGTGCTTTGGTGTTTATTGGTGCTGGTGCGTCGATGCAGTGCATGCTGTCTCCTCCCTCCCATAGGATTTTCTTTTTGTTTCTCCTGAAAAAGAAAATGACAGGTCCTGGGTTGCGTTTTGTAAATAATGAAATAGTGTAACTTGTAAATAATGCTCCCCACCCTTCATGTTTAGTTTGAAAACCATTCCGTAATTCGGTTATCCTGTGGGCGTGAATCTGTTAGGCAGGGTGCAATGCAACAGCGGGACATACTTATTTGTGTTTTAAAACTGTCACACTCAGGGTCAGATTAATTGTAGAGGGAATTACACCTACGTGCCACATTAAGTAAAGTTTTATAGGCCCGGGACGTGCCTGGAGGAGGAAGGGGGGCAGTGTAACGGTTTTGGGAAACCGTGCATTGTGTGTGTGTAAATGATTGTAAATATACCCCCTTTTGTAGTTTTTGTAAATGTAATGATTCTTGTAAATACCTCCGTTTCATGTAAAGATCAAAGGTCGTCCTTTTAGTTCGTCCATCGCACACACGTAGAGAACCATAGGATCCCTCAATAGTTATATCATTATTATGTGTTCCAGTTTAAGGCTGTGTTTTCCATTAGTTGACTATGCATTGCACCAAATCAAATAAGATAGACCCCCTTTCAATTGCCCAAAACCTCCGTTGCCGATTGTATTGCCAACTGCATTATTGCCAACTGCATTTGCCTCCATTACGGCGTGGTCAACTTGGAGAAGAAGGGTGTGGCCCCACCTCATCATCAGAAGAAGGAGTGGGCCAGTCCCCGATCAACCAACCAAGCATGAGGGGTTTGGCCTGAGAGGGCGGAGGAAAGAAACTTCGAGGAGGTTCAAGAAGATTCTAGGGTGTGGCCTATAAAACCCGTTGCCTCAGCCCCCACCGAGAGAGATGCGTAAGAGTTCAGTTGAGGAGGAGTTGAGTTGAGCTGGAGGTTTGGAGATTTGAGGAGTGGAGGAGTCCTGTGGAGAGGTTCGGAAACGTTTCTAATGTTCATTAAACGTTCCAAGGGAGGTGCGCTGAACCAAGTCAGGCTTGCGGTTCTGCCGAGAGAGACGACGCTGTTCAGCCCCTGCGCGTGCGCAGCTTTGACGCGCAGCTTCGACACGCCGCTACGCGGGAACCAGATTGCGGTGGAATCGGTTGCCGTCCAGTTCCAGCCCCGATGTCCCGTGCGGGATCAAGCTCCAGCCTGCGTCCAGCTGAACCTTCCTCTCCTTCCAACCATCGATCCCTGGCATCCATCTTCCCCAGTCGTGTGAGTCTGCTCGTCGTCTGTCCTCTGTGTTGTCTGGGGTTTTAAGTTACGCTTGTTTTAAGGATTTGCTCTGTGTCCTGCTCCTTCCATTTCTTGTATAAATGCCCTTCTTTCATTTCCTCTTATAGATAGCAATAAACCTGTGTTCTTCCCTTACTTTGGTTTTTTCTTTCACATCCGATCGCCTTTGTGATTTCCCCCATTGAGTACCTGTGGTGCGATTTTGGCCAACGCTCAGGATCGGGTTAGTCTTTGTTAATGGCTCGAACTTCGGACTGCTAACCCGCTCGGCAGATAACATCTAGAACCGTGGTTCGAGCAGAAGTTATTCCCTCGTTCCCGGCTGGCGGTAGTAATTAGGTACGTAGCGAACCCCTAGGCCTAACAAACCCTACCTACCGTCGGTCCGGGAAGGACGTTGTAGCTTCAGGATAGGCGACGGCCAGTATAAAGGACAAGGGGTTAACCCCCCTTGGCAAGGGGAGTGCCGTCGTCCCAGATCCGTAACAATATGTATATGTGTATATATATGTATACTACTGTGTTCAAAAAGTATCCGACCTTTATTTTTCGTGTGTAAAAAAAAAAAAGAAGCTTGGGAGGCGTTGATTGGTGCAAGTATGTAGGTGATCCTAATGCGCACGCGTGAATTTTTTCCCACCTGCAGAAGCTGTCATTCGACGGCAGACCGCCGATGAGTGAGGACATGTAAGTGAGCGCCGTCGGATTTTCGTTTTTGACAAAATGACGGAAAAACTTGAACAACGCTACTGCATCAAATTTTGTGTAAAGCTTGGCGATTCCCAAGTGGAAACGATCCGCAAGATTCAACACCGTTCATTCCATTATGAAGGAGGATTTGGGCTTCAGGAGAATCTCAGCGAAGTTCGTACCAAAGCTGCTAACGATTGAGCAGAAGCAACTCCGTTTGGAGATCGCACAGGACATGCTGGAGACTGTGAACAGCGATCCCAGCTTCCTCAACACAGTGATCACTGGCGATGAGTCCTGGGTTTATGGGTACGACCCAGAAACCAAGTTGCAGTCATCACAATGGAAGCATCCAACATCCCCGAGGCCAAAAAAAGCAAGGCAGGTCCGCAGCAATGTCAAAGTCATGCTGACCGTCTTCTTCGACTCCAGAGAAGACATCATGCGGAATGCGACGGACCAGCTGCGCGCCATCCCAAAAGAGGCGTTCCAGCGCTGCTTCCGACAGTGGCAGAACCGTTGGGAGAAGTGTGTGGCAGCCCAAGGGGACTACTTTGAACGAGATTATTATAAAAAATTTTTTATCTGGATGCGAGTATCTTTTACGAACAAAGGTCGGATACTTTTTGAACACACTACGTATGTGTATATATATTGTTGCGGACCGCGGATAGGATGTTGTTTTGCCGAGCGGATGGCGCCGCGGCCCTAACAGTTACCCCGACTAACCCGATTCCTGAACGTTGGCCAAAATCGCGCCACAGATATTCAATAGGGAAAAGACAAAGGCGACATGGTTGTGAAGAAGAAGAAGAAGAAGACAAAAAGGGTTTGCAATACGAATATAATTTATTTGCTATTTACAGGACCAAAGAAACCAAGGAAGAAGGAAGGATAATAAAATAATTTACAGAAGAACTCAGAGACACAGTGAAAATCGCTAGCTTACCTAAACAGGCTTAATTAATACCCAGGGACAAGACAAACAGAACAAACTCACGTACACAAATCAGGAAATTGCAGGCAGGAATGACAGGAGGTGGGTGGCTGGAGGGGGAGGAAGGCACGGAGCTGGCTGGAGCTTGATCCCGCACGGGACGTCGGGCTGGACCTCGACGGCCGCCGATGCCACCGATCCTGTCGTGTGCGCAGGATCACGGGTCGGAGCTGCTTGGTGGAGCCGACGCGCTGGTGGGGGGTCTGGCGTGATGGGTTCTCTCCTCTCTCTTTCTTAGTCCAACCCAGTCCAACAACTTCCTCTCTTGCTTAGTCCAACAACAACTTCCAGGCTTTTCGGTGTTCTGATCTCCTCCCTCCTCGACTCTCTCTGGGGGCCTCTGCCTCGGGTTATATAAGCCCCACCCTTGACCGTTTTGCGAACCTCCCCCAAACGTTCTCTCTCCGCCCTCTAAAGCCAACCCCTTGTTCTGGGTTGGTCGGCAAGGGCTGGTTCACTCCTCCCCTCTATGACGAGGTGGAGACACGCCCTTCTTCCCCGACCTTGCCTCGTGGCCAATGGTGGTTTTGGGGGCGATTCGAGCTAGCCCCAGCCAAAGGGCAGCAATGGCGAATGAAGAAAACCGCCCAAAATGCAGTTGGCAATTGCAGCAAAGTGGACGGTAGATGAAATGCAGCAAAGTGGACGGCAGATGAAATGCAGCAAAGTGGCTAAACCTGGCACTTGGAAGATGCCATGTCGGAGGGATCTACTTTATTTAATGCAGTGCAATGGAGTGTCAAATTAATGGAAGACAAATCCTTAGCCTAATACACATAATAAGGATATAACTACTGAACATGGATATATGGTGTCCTTCGTGTATGCTTTATGGAATTAACTACGGGAACGCCCTTTGACCTTTATACAACACTGGAGTAAGGAGGGCGATATTTTTACAACTATTTACACAACAACACAAAAAAAAAAAACCATTCTCATATCCACAACACTGCACCCTCCTCCTCTTAGGCACGTCCCGGGCCTCTTACCTTAACTTTTAGTGTGGCACGTAGGTGTAGTTCCCTCTACATTTAACCTGACCCTGAGTGCGACAGTTTTAAAACATAAATAAATATGTCCCGCTGCTCCATTGCACCCTGCCTAACAGATTCATGCCCACAGCTAACCGAATTGCGGAATGGTCTTCAAACTATACATTTACGGTGGGGGCGCATTATTTACTATGACTATTTTTATTTACAAAACGCAACCCAGGACCTGTGATCGTTCTTTTGGGGGGGAGACAGTCTGCCCTGCATCGATGCACCATGCAAGCACCCAAAAACGCACCAAAGCACTCTCAAGCACCAATCGGTGCAAAGTCATCACTGTTCATGAATAAAAATAACCAAACAACCCCGAACCCTGCTGGTGGTCTCTTGCTCTTCGGCTCCCTCTGCTGGCTATTTGCTTTCTTCCAGTTGTTGTCATCTTCTTTGCTGGCGGCCTATTTGTATTAAAATAAAATGCACCCAACGTGTCCATTTCTTTTATTTATTGCCCATAGGGGGGCCGACTATGTATGGTTCACCTGTGGGGCATCGGTGCCCTGTGGCCAAGGTCCGCCAGCAAGATCTCGGGCCCTCATGGCCGGTTCCAGCAGAGGGGCCATGCCCCAACCCATGGGGTCCATAAGTGGTGCTCAGCTACAGACATGTGGTCCATAATGTGGTGCATCGATGCAAACAGCTGGTTCTGGGAGTCCCGGGCGCACAATGGCAGACTCACGCACGCTCCCCTCGGCGCCCAGTGGCGCACAGGTCCTCATGTGGGAGACAAAGGGGGGAAAAGACAGATGAGCGAGGGGTAAGGTCTCAAGGGTACACATCAAACAAGGCAATGCAAGGCGAAGTGCGTACGGAGAGCGAAGTGAGAAAGCTCGTCCCTACCGTACGTCACCCCCCCTGTCACCTACTCTACCCTTGCCCTTACCCCATATTTACAACAATCTACACATTTACAAATCCGTCGCTACCGTCACATCTTCCCCCTATTTCCCCTATACCAAATTCGTCTCCACAATCCCTCTAACCAAAATTTGCCATCACCCAATGCCCTTTAAACCTTTGCCCTTTAAACCCTAACATCAATCCTCATAAGGAGGGAGAGATGGAACAACAAAGCACAATGTCACACCCACGTCATGATGCGTCTCACAATCCAAAACATTTGCATCATAAAAATAATAAAAACCACCTGGCATGGTGTGGAGGTACGTCATCCCAGGTGAGTGGATGTAGATGGTGCAAGGAGATTCTTCATCCTAACTATCCTCTAAATGACATTAACACACTTTACACTACCCTGGGTCTTTCCCTGCCAATCCATTGGCCAACTTACACTATGGGTTCTAAAAACCAATTCCCATTGACCAAACTGTGGTGCCTTCTCAATTTGGGGTCTCACTCCCCCGATGCAACTCCCTGTGCCCTTGCACAATTTCAGGACTGGGGCGTGTAGCTCTCCCAGCAGGTCTACCCACCTGCACACCTCCACCACTGCAGTTGCCACCCGAGCTTACCTAGCTCCTCACCCTAACCTATCTAATTGGGGAAGGCCCCTCCTGGCTCTGTCACCCCTCGTTGCCCTCTGGCACTGGGCTACCCGGGTCCGTCCTCCGGATCCTCGGGCCCCATCCACAACAACTACCGGCTCCCAGAGCCCACCTGCGGCCTCACCTGGCCGACATCCTCACAGTGGTGGAGTGCCCATTTAACTACACACACACTAACAGGCTACACGCCCAGCCATTTCCACAACACTAGTGCACCCATCCAAGTACCATTCTTCCACCACGCACCACAGATGCCAATATCCAACCACAATTTACCTGTACCCTCTACCTAACTCTTACACTACCCTCCCCGGGTATTCGTGATGGGGTCCATCCTCCTTTCCCCCATCCACACCTTCGCACCATCCACTCCACTCCACAGTCTCCCCCATACTCACTCCATGACCATCCATTCCAATACTCCATACAACATGTCTTCCACACAACCATTCTCCATACACCTGCCATTGCACACCTGTGCAACCACACCTGGTGCCACCTGCACCCTCCTTCTTCCCTGGACCATTTGGTCAGCACAACTCACATCACTATCACTCACTCAAACACTGCTCCATACACCTGTCCAGTGGCACACCTGTGCAATCACACTACAACTCACAATCATTTACTCATACCCTGCTCAATACACTTGAATACACCTCCAACACTCACACGGCATCATCTGAACTACCTGTTGCCCTGCTAACTTAGTGCTCCCCGTCTTCCCTTTAAACTAAGCACATACCACGTCATTATCATCCAATCTAACCTACCTGCGTCCCCACTACAGGTATCATTGTCACTACCTCACCTTATCGTTACCTAAGGTCAATCTTTTCTAGATCCCTACACACAATATCCTAACCCTCCCGAGCTAGTTTTCACTGCCAACCCCATAACACTAGTGCTCCTTTGCCCCCGCTGTGAGAGATGGCAGAGTTGCCATCCCATCACATGGGGCATCTTCCACTACCAATTTTGCTCTCCAAATTCCAACCAATCAAAAATTTTCTATTCCAAAATTTCGAATCCAAAAACAATATCAGTATCACCATCATCACAGTCCGCTATATCCTAGCCTCGGTGCGTCATGAAATCATTAAACTCGGCTTCGCAAAGCCGAGCAATGAATACGGGTGGTTTGGTCGCCTGCAGTTGGATCCGTCCGGCATTCACGACTCTGGGGAGGAGGCATGCTCAGGCCGAGGTTCCACGCATCATCGTGGCTCGGTACCTTGCGGTCCCGGGCCCGATGGCTGAGGCTCGCCCGGTCGGAACCCCGTCCCCACGAGGGGGCTCCGTTCCGCTTCCTCCCACTCGCCCTTGAACCGGACCGGTCGTCTCGCTCGACAAGGCCCGGACTCGACCGTGTGGGGCGGGGCCAAGCCCGAATCGGCAAAAACGCTTCGAAGAGAAGCGGCGCAGCATCGATCCGCGCCGGGCCTGGCATCCAACAAAGCACACCGCGCCCCAAGTGCTCGCATCGGCTATCCGTCGCCCTAAACGCTGCCCCGTTCAACGTCGATGCTTTACTCGCATGCCCACACGCACACGCGACCCTTTTGACACTCACAAAACCCGGCGTTCCAACGCCGTCCGTACATTCCACACACTCCGTCCATTCCACCAACGCACTCCCTGTTACACACCACACCTCTCGCGCACACTCGCCGTTCGCACACTCCCTTAACACACCTCGCTCACCGTCTTGCGCACTCTCCCCCGGTACGTACTCCGTACCACTTACCATGGACGTGCACTCTTGCATCCACCCACTAACGCGCTCACATGGGCTCTCCCACACCCGCGCCATGACCAACTCAGGTGTGCTTCCTCGCACACCCTCAACCATTCCAAGCGTGCATTCTCGCACCCGCTCCACCACCAACTCACTCCTCGTGTCACACTCCGTACACCCCGACGTGCATTCTCGCTCGCACTCGGTTTCACTCCCACACTTTATAACACACCCACTCGCCGACGCACACTTTTTCCTCACACGCGTGCCATTTCCACTCACACGGGACCCTTTACCAACGCCCGGGTGCCATATTGACCCCAATCGCGCGACAATTCTCTTCGCGCCAAACATCCTCCTGCAAAATCTCCCCGCACAATACACAGCATGACTCACCTGGGGGATTCCCTTCTCCACGCGCACCTGCAAATCTTTATAAGGATTAGCAAGTACGGCATCAGGATGTGCATTCAGACTTTGAGCAATTTCCATTCCTTCCTCCAGTTGTTGCTCTTTTAAGTCCCCGGTCTCTCCAATTTCAACTATACCCATAATTTCTTTGTTCACCTCGACGACCGCTGGCTTTAATAAAATCCCCTCTACCTCAGCGGTCGCCGGCTGCCCCAAACCACGTGTCGCGATTTCTACCCCGGTCCAGTTACCTGTGCTTTTCTCCACTTCACTCAACCTGCGCTCCTCGAGTCGCGTTACCTCCTCATGCACCCGTGGGACCTTTTCGCTCAACCTGCGGTTGACCTCATTCTCAGCCTCCCTTACCTCGTATGCGGCTCTGTCCCTCGCCATTCCCTCATTATCGCTTCAATTTTATGACTCAATTTCTCCCTCTCTATTCTCAGCATCTCGGTGAATTGCGCCACGAAGTCCCCCACATCAAAGCCCGCTGCTACGGTCACGGGCGCGGCAAAATTTGGTGCCGCTGTAACCACGTGCGCGAGAGCGCCATTTTGTGCACCTGATACCTCCTCAACCACCTCCTCATTGCTCGCCTCCTTTTCTTCCCTCTGATCCTGGGTTACCCCTAACCCCTCTTCTAGCTCACCCACCTGCATCCGATCGCCTTGACTAGCCATGGCGCGATTTCAAAGTTCGGGTTTTTTTTTTTTAAACAAAACAAATTTCGGCCGCTCGTAATTTGACCGCACGAAGCGCTTCAGGTCCGTTCTCGCTCCTGGCACCAATTGTTACGGCCAATTGTACAATTGTGTCCAAATTTTTGGCTAAATAAATTTAGTCCCAGGTTCGAATCCCAACTCCTGACTACCAATTGTTACGGACCGCGGATAGGATGTTGTTTTGCCGAGCGGATGGCGCCGCGGCCCTAACAGTTACCCCGACTAACCCGATTCCTGAACGTTGGCCAAAATCGCGCCACAGATATTCAATAGGGAAAAGACAAAGGCGACACGGATGTGAAGAAGAAGAAGAAGACAAAAAGGGTTTGCAATACGAATATAATTTATTTGCTATTTACAGGACCAAAGAAACCAAGGAAGAAGGAAGGATAATAAAATAATTTACAGAAGAACTCAGAGACACAGTGAAAATCGCTAGCTTACCTAAACAGGCTTAATTAATACCCAGGGACAAGACAAACAGAACAAACTCATGTACACAAATGAGGAAATTGCAGGCATGAATGACAGGAGGTGGGTGGCTGGAGGGGGAGGAAGGCACGGAGCTGGCTGGAGCTTGATCCCGCACGGGACGTCGGGCTGCACCTCGACGGCCGCCGATGCCACCGATCCTGTCGTGTGCGCGGGATCACGGGTCGGAGCTGCTTGGTGGAGCCGACGTGCTGGTGGGGGGTCTGGCGTGACGGGTTCTCTCCTCTCTCTTTCTTAGTCCAACCCAGTCCAACAACTTCCTCTCTTGCTTAGTCCAACAACAACTTCCAGGCTTTTCGGTGTTCTGATCTCCTCCCTCCTCGACTCTCTCTGGGGGCCTCTGCCTCGGGTTATATAAGCCCCACCCTTGACCCTTTTGCGAACCTCCCCCAAACGTTCTCTCTCCGCCCTCTAAAGCCAACCCCTCGTTCTGGGTTGGTCGGCAAGGGCTGGTTCACTCCTCCCCTCTATGACGAGGTGGAGACACGCCCTTCTTCCCCGACCTTGCCTCGTGGCCAATGGTGGTTTTGGGGGCGATTCGAGCTAGCCCCAGCCAAAGGGCAGCAATGGCGAATGAAGAAAACCGCCCAAAATGCAGTTGGCAATTGCAGCAAAGTGGACGGCAGATGAAATGCAGCAAAGTGGACGGCAGATGAAATGCAGCAAAGTGGCTAAACCTGGCACTTGGAAGATGCCATGTCGGAGGGATCTACTTTATTTAATGCAGTGCAATGGAGTGTCAAATTAATGGAAGACAAATCCTTAGCCTAATACACATAATAAGGATATAACTACTGAACATGGATATATGGTGTCCTTCGTGTATGCTTTATGGAATTAACTACGGGAACGCCCTTTGACCTTTATACAACATTGGAGTAAGGAGGGCGATATTTTTACAACTATTTACACAACAACAACAAAAAAAAAAAACCATTCTCATATCCACAACAATATATATGCGTGTGTGTGTGTGTGTGTGTGTGTGTGTGTGTGTGTGTGTGTGTGTGTGTGTGTGTGTGTGTGTGTGTGTGTGTGTGTGTGTGTAAAAGAGAGAGACTTTGCAGCATGTTTTTAAATTGGAACTGGGTTGGTGTGTTGGTTGTTGACGGCAAACTCTTATTATCAAGCATTTACATCATAGATTGAGGTCTCGAACGGCAGTTTGTGCCCCCCCCCCACCGAGGTTACCCTAATGTCCCCCGATAAGACTTGTGCTGACGCCGAATCTGGCCGTAAGAATTCGGTGATCTGGCATTGGCAGAGGGAGTTGACGTGGGCATGATACTGCTCCTCGTAACCTGCCAGTGCCGTATTAATAAAGGAGAGCACCTTGCTTCACTGTTGATTGTTAAATCTTATCGACGTTTCTATGATAATCACGGTTTTGGTAAATACCTCGCACTGTTGACTCATTTCTCCCAATTTTTTTTCCAACACTTCGCTTTGCTTCACCATTGTCTATCAACTGCACAATTTCGAATTTCTGAGCGTAAGCTAAGTTCTTCCTCTTCTTGATTTCCATTGATTTCTCTTTCCCCACGCTCGGTGATGACGTAGCACCCGGTTCTAGTCGTACCATGCGAGGCCAATGGATGGAATGGACGAGAACAGTCAAATAAGAGGAATAACACGATTTATTATTATTTATGTACAATGATTCGCAGAAGGAAAGGGGACACTGAGCAGAAGCTTAATCAATCTTAACTTATACCCAGACACAGGGCCCACTCACGCACACAGGGAGAAGAAGAGAAGAAGTTTGCACGCCAAACGCGCTTTGCCGTCGGTTGCTCCGGAACAGCTCGCCCGGCGTGGCCCTCTGGCGGTCACGGCACGTATGCAGGCGAAGGCAGGCAGGAGGAAATCACACGTCTGTGGCCCGGCACGGGTCGTCCTCTCGAGTGCGCGATTAATACAGCGCAGGGCACGGGGCACGGGGAATGTTCGTGTACAATCTCGATCACCGGCAATTCAATGCACTCGTTCTGCGGCGCGTGCTCGTGCGTTCTCAAGCTCAACTCAACTCGCTCTCACAGGGAACTCAACTCATCTCATCTCTCGTCTGAACTGAGGTGGAGGGGCTCGGAGCAGGGTTATATGGCTCCGTCCCGGCCTTACTCAAATGTTCCAAATCCCAACTCTCATCGTCGTGGTTAGCCACTCCCCTCGAGCCCTGATTGGCGGCTCGTTGCTTACCGGCCACTCCTCCTGCAGCGCCTCCATTCGGCCTCGCCAGACTTGTTCAGGCCTGCCACGTGGCATGCTAGCGCCAAAAGACCGCCCTACTGACTGGCCTGCTCAACGCAAAACTAACACAGGACAGGACTACGCTTACATTCACTAAGAAATAACTGAACTATCACAAGGCTTCATGTTGTGGTGTGTCTACCTACGAGGGGGAATTATCCTTTATTCCTAAACCACAACAATATATATATATATATATATCTATATATATATAATATATATATATATATATACTGTATATATATATATATATATATATGTATATATATATATATATATATATATATATATATATATATATATATATATATATACACAAAGAATTAAGTTAAGCACCCCTACACAACGAATTAAGGTAAGCACCCCCTAATATATATTCTTTGTGTATATGTATACATTGGCATATATTCTAAGGTATGTGAGATCAAATAATGATTGGTATGACATTAGTTATTGACGTTATTGACGTTATTGACGTCACTTACACGTTATTGACATTACACGTTATTGACGTTATTGACGTTATTGACGTTATTGACGCAAAGATCGCTAGAGGTCTTCTCAGAACAATGACTGTACGTTAGAAAACATAAACGTCATCCACACTGTCCGTGATGGACCTATAGCTCCATACTTAAATTGAGGTGAAAATATGCCTAAAATTCCCAAAAATTTTCACCTTAAATTATTCAGAATAAAATATTGAAAACGGCATGATTGTTATGTTTTTATGTGACCATAATATCACTTCTCCAGAAAATATAGCAATATCATGGGTATATTACACTGTTTTGACGACAACAAACTTGTAATGTGCGAGGTTGTAAAAAAACGGGGGGGGTGCTTAACTTAATTCTTTGTGTATATATACACATATATATATATATATATACATACTGTATATATATATATATATATATACTGTATATATATATATATATATATATATATATATATATATATATATATATATATATATATATATATATATATATATATATATGTCAAGTCGTAGATTCTTTATTGACAATTCAATGTTATGACAGCCGACTGCATGTCCCAACGTGAGGTAAACCCCGCCGTGAACGCGAATAGAGCGGCGTGCAGGGAGTGTTGAGATTCGTGCGGAGGCACGAGGGTGCGCGCCAAGACGGGGGGGGGGGGGGGGGCGGCGTGGCGTCATCGCGTTAAGATGGTTGTGCCAGGTCGATCGGCGATCTCTGAATTTAAATCGGATTTTTGTCATGTGTGTTGTGAAATTAAACGTCTATCCGAGAATCCTGGCAATGTTCGTTTAATTAAAATGTGGTACAAACCTGCGTTTCCGCCGTGCGGCTCCGTGGAAGTTAGAGTAGAGTTATTGTGTGTTCAGGCAAGAGCCGAGCGAGCCGCGAGTCACGGGTGTGCTGTATGAGGTTGCTCGGAGGATGTGTGCCCAAATGCATTGTGGGTCATTGCGACTTTGCTGAATATCGGACGCTGGATGTCGGACGTTCATGCGCGCGTGGAATGTGTAGTTTCAAGCGGAGTGCTCGAATTGCAGATATAAACTTGAAAAACATTAATTATATTCCATATAATCATAGCGGCGCCTGAATTTCAATAAACATGCTTCAGTTTGTGTTTAAAATGAGGTCATGCTGGACAATTGTATACGTGTGCTTTTTTCGAGGCTGGTCGTAAAACCACGCCCACATGCGCGTGTTTTTGCGTAACGCTAGTAGAATGACATAAACCTATCGTTAACCATATATATTTTGTATTAATCACAGCAACGCATGACTCTGTATAAACATGCTTTGAATTACTCATGTAAACAAACCCATAAAATATATGGGTTTGTTTGGCCAAGCATACACTCTCCTCTTTGTGAGTTACATTTCTGTTTTCTCGGAGCCCAGAGAAACATTTGGTCCGAATGATAAGGAAGGGCTGACTCCCCCGAACAGCGGATAACGGTGGGAGGGACTCTCGCCAGTCGCTTTGTTCTCTCGGAGATTTTCTGATAATCGTATTCATATATAAGTGAATGAGAATCAATGCGTTTCCAGGAAGGCTTGACTTGGCATGTTCTTGCTGTAGCTTGCTGTAGATGTCTTGTCTCCTCCGGATCTGTATAAGTTGGTTTTAATAAAAAGCTGCGTCATTTTCCAGGCTATTTGTGGACTTCTTCACCAAACGAAGAGCTGATTCTTCACAGATGGTACCAGGAGTGGGGTGTCAACAGACGCGGAGGACGGGAAGCGGAACCCGGGCGACAGAAGGAAGGCTGCCCGAGGCCGGGACGCTGGCACTCTAATTTGATTAAGGTGAGCAATTGTTTTATACCAGAGGGCTATCTTTCCAAATTTGTACCTTGCTTCTTCGAACGGGTTCAGTCCGCTTCCCTGTCATCCGCGCTGCCTGCACTCGAACAGAAATTGTAAGTAAAGGCTCATTTAGGCCTCAGAATGACGTGGTTTTGTTAAAGCCAGGATAAACAAGTAAGGATACCAGTAAGGACTTAACAGTAAGCTTAAAGTTACAGTTAGCACCAGGAGGGGAAAGTGAGGTCGGACAGCCGTAAAGGTTGAGCCAGGCCGAGAACTTTCCAGGAAGGATCAGCCCAGAGCAATAAGATGGGAAGCAAGCTAACGAAAGAAAGGGAACCCCTTAAGGGAACCCCGGCATCTTTCATGTTTAAGAGGCATCATTTTGCCGCGGTAAGACCATTAAAGGACTGGGCTGTGTTAACTAAAGATTTAAATAGTCCCTGGCCAGAGGAGGGATCGTTTGCACTTGACAAGTTGGAAGTGTTGTACGGAGCTTTGGATAAGCTACAAAGGGAAAAGAAACACTTCCCACCCGATTACTGGAAAGTGTATGGCTGGTGGGAAAAGGAAGGAATGAAGCGACTGGCAGCCTCAAGACAGGCTAGCTTGGCAGGGGAAGTACTGAAGCTTCAGGGCCAAAAGAAACAAGCAGACAGGGTTCAACAGGACAAAACAATTAAGGAGGTAGTTAAGCAAGCAAATCAGCGGCTAATGCCGCTCGTCCATAATCCGGACCAAGACCCCGCGACAGGGGAGGTAGCCACCATGCCTCTACCCCCCCAAGCCCTGAGCCCTGTCCCAGGGCTACAGGCGCCACCTCCCCCACCCCCGCCCCTGTTCCCCCAGGGGTTAGACCCCCATAAAACTAGACCAGCCGCCCCTCAGGTTCACCTTAGCCCGGGCAATCCTTTTAGAGGACAAGAAATTAATGGGGCGGACAGCGGGTTCACGGCCCCAGAGGGGCCAGGAGAACTGTACCCCTCATTGGAAGGGTGCACGGAATCAGAGAACCCACAACCTGCAATTGGGATGTGTCCTTTAAAAACAATAGGACTGAACAGGGGGGCACCCATTAACATCAGGATACCCTGGAGGGAATCAGATTTGGCGTCTATGCAGGAGCGGGTGAGAACCCTGCTGGCTGAACATCCCGGTCAGATACCGGAATTTATGCGGTTGTGGATACAAAATACAGGCGCAGATTGGCGGGACGTCTGCCACATGGGGAAGGCTGTATTGCCCGCGCGGGTGTGGGACCAGGCCAAAGTACACGCACGCTGGCCAAATGTAGCACTGCCCCCGGCCCAAACCGCGGCCCAGACCCTCGCCGATTGGGAGGCCCTGGTCGACTTATTGTTGGCCGGGGTACATACCGCACTGATGCCAGCCGCGGGGCCAGATTGGAATAAAATATACGGCCTAAAACAGAAGCATGGCGAGGCAGCCCTCGATTGGAAAGAGAGGGTAGAACGAGCAGTGTTAAGGTGGGGAGGACTGGGCCAGGTGCGGGCACAAGATCTCCCTCACGCTGTAGTGAACAACTTTTTTGTAGAAGGAATGAGACCGACAGTTAAGAAGCGCATTCAAACGGCTATGATAGGATGGAGAAACACCCCAACCGACCAACTAGTCGAAGCGGCCGAACAATGTGGCGAGGGCGACGAGAAGAAGGCCGATGTTAAGGACGACATGTTGCAAATGCTCGTCCAGGAGAAACGGGACCGACTCAACCAAAATAAGAAGGGAAATCAAGGCCAAGGACGGGCCCAGAATCGGGACACCAGGTTAGAGCCCAACGAAGAGTGGGGGCGCGACGACGAAAACGAAAATGACGCTGATGACAACGACAATGGACGAGTCGACATGCGGACACAAGGGCCCCCTCCCCAAAATTGGAACCCACAAGGGCCCCCTCCCCAAAATTGGAACCCACAAGGGCCCCCTCCCCAAAATTGGAACCCACAAGGGCCCCCTCCCCAAAACTGGAACATGCAGGGGCCCCCTCCACCGCCGCAGAGCTGGGCCATGCAACCACCCCCTCCACAGACCTGGGCAGTACAAACGCCCCCTCCCCAGAACGGGTATCCACAGGGACCCCCTCCCCAAATCGATGGGCCTCCCCCAAGTTATTGGACCCCAAGCGGAGCAAACGGGAATGGGCCGCCACAATGGGGACAGCGGAACCAACAGCCTGCGAGGCGTCCGACGCAACAGGGTCAGCGCAACAGTAACAGGCATCCCGCATCCACCGCTCCACAAGGGGCGTGCTTCCGTTGCGGACGGATGGGACATTGGAAACGTGATTGCCGGGGGCCCCGCCAGGGATACCCGCCACAGAGAAATCAAGTAGCCTATTGACGGGACGCCGGCGGGCCGCCCGTAGAATGCCCCCTCTTGACTATGACACCAACCGAGGAGCCGACCTGGACACTAGACGTGGATGGGCAACCGGTAGATTTTCTCGTAGATACGGGCGCGACTCACAGTACTATTAACGAAGGGCAGCTACCATCTTTGCGCCCCACTGATAGAGATGTTCAGATAGTGGGAGTTTCAGGCTTGCCCCAAGCGCTTCCCATTTCAGAAGAGGTAAGAGTGGTGTGCGGCCCATTAGAGGCTAGACACGCTTTCTTGATGACTACCACCGCCCCGACTAGCTTGTTGGGACGGGATTTACTTTGCCGTTTAGGCTGCCAAATTTCATGTACGGAGCAGGGAGTTTTTGTAGATGTCGCGGAATCCAAACGCGATCTGTTAATGACGGCATTGTCTCGGCCCGGCCCCACCGCATACTGGTGGAGCCTGGAAAAGGGGGCTTTGGCCTCTTGGGCACACGTCCTAGACACAGTATGCTCCCAGAGTGACGGGTTGCGAGATTGGCTGCACGTACACCAAATTACAACAGACATAAAGGATAACCCTCCCCATTGCACGGCCTACTACGATGCTAGGGGCGATGACGACGAGTACCGAGGAAAGATAAAGGGGTCAATAGGTAAGAATTCAGACCTAATATTGTCAAATATATGGGTTGGACGGGAGGGAATAGGCGTCGAGGTAACCCTAACCGCGGAACAGCGGGCGTTGTCTCAGTACCCCGCAGGGGTGGACGCCCATGTTACCCTCACCACCGCCAAAGGATGGCCGGCGGAAAGTATAGGATGGATGATGGGGCGTTTGCGAGAAATTCCGTGCAGCGCCATTTATGAAGTGGACCACTGGACAGTGACGATGCTCGACAATGACGAAGGGTATTTGATCACCCTTGAGGAGCAGAGTATAGAAGGAAAATTTGAAGAGACAGACCTGCCCCCAAAGGGCAACCACGTTGTACGAACGGTGTCTCAGGGCCCGGGCGAGTCCGATGACCTCTTGGAGGAGGTTCCGGCCGATTTGTGGTCCCAACACGACAACGATGTCGGGCGAATTCGCGATGCCAAGCCTCTGGTAATACCGGTCCAACCAGGAATGTCCCTCCCAAACGTGAGACAATATAAATTGCGGCACGAGGCCGATGCGGGCATAGAGCCAGTGATTCAATCTTTGGTGAAACAGAAAATAATTGTAGAAACTAACAGCCAATGCAACACACCAATTTTGCCCGTAAAGAAACCAATGCAGGATAAATGGAGGTTCGTGCAGGATTTGAGGGAAGTGAATAAGGTCATACAAGGCATACACCCAGTGGTACCGAACGCGGAAGGCCTTATGACATCTATTCCACCGGACGCAACACATTTTACCGTCATTGACTTATGCTCGGCCTTTTTCTCCGTACCCATCGCACCCGAGTCACAATACTTGTTCGCCTTCACCTTTAGGGGGCGCCAGTTCACCTGGACGGTGTTACCCCAAGGGTTCTCCGACAGCCCCACCCTGTTCTCCCGAGCGTTGCACCGCGATTTGGCAGACGTGGAACTAAAAGGGGGTTCGGTGTTGTTGCAATACATTGACGACTTGTTGATTTGTTCCCCTTCCAAGGAAGCCTGTGAAGTGGACTCCATGGCCCTGCTAAGAGCCTTGGCGGCCAAGGGCCACAAGGTGGGACGGAGAAAGCTCCAATTTGTACGGAAGGTAGTAACCTATTTGGGTCATGCCATTTCACACGGGAAGCGGGAACTGCATGTTGGACGGGTGACCGCCATCATGGAATCGCCACGGCCAAGTACGCAACGACAGATGTTGCGCTTCCTAGGTATGACGGGTTACTGCCGCTCTTGGATAATTGACTACGCGCTACTTGCTAAACCGCTGTACGAAGCCACTAGAGTAGGAGAACCAAACTACTTGGTTTGGACGGACGAATTGATGCGCTGTTTCGAGGGGCTGAAAAAGGCATTGGTAACGGCACCGACTTTAGGACTCCCCGATTATGCGAAACCATTCACCCTTTACACTCATGCAATAAGGGGTTTTGCTCAGTCCGTTTTGACACAGACTCATGGAGATAAGGAACGACCGGTAGCCTACTTTAGTAAAAAGCTGGAACCAGTCGAGCAAGGGTTTCCGGTGTGCCTGCAAGCCGTGGCAGCGGCTAGGTACGCTGTGGAAAGGACAGCGGACATTGTGATGGGGCACCCGGTAACGCTACAGGTACCGCACTGCGTCACTTCACTGTTACTACAGCGGACAACACAACATTTGTCGACCACTAGATTAATGCATTACGAAACAGCACTGATTACGGCCGCCAACGTCACCATTAAACGTTGCACTACACTCAACCCGGCCTCACTGATGCCCACCCCAGAGGAGGGCGAACCCCACGTATGTGTCGATGTAGTACAGCAAGTCTCCACGGTACGTCCGGACTTGAAGGACGTTCCCCTCAACGACCCCGATCGTGTGTACTACGTCGATGGGTCGGCTAAACGCGGATGGGACGGCTCTTTGCTATCTGGATACGCGGTGTGTTCAGATAGCGAGACGGTAGAAAGTGGGCGCCTTCCGCCCACATTTTCCGCCCAGCAGGCGGAGCTGTGCGCCTTGACTAGAGCATGCAGCTTGGCGGCGGACCTGGCCGTCAACATTTATACAGATTCAGCATACGCGCACGGGGTAGTTCACGACAAAGGGGCAATCTGGAAGATGCGAGGCTTTCTCACATCCGCGGGTTCGGTCATAAAGAACGGCGAACTGGTTGAAGGGCTACTCCAAAGCATCTTGCTTCCCCGCGCTATCGCGGTAATTAAATGTCGCGGCCACCAAAAGACAGACTCTGACGTCGCCCGAGGCAACGCCAGAGCAGACGCAGCGGCAGGAAAAGCGGCCAACCAACAAATAGGACAGAACATGCCGATGGTAACGCGAGCAAAGGGGGCACACACGCAAACTGCCAACGTACCGACCTCAGGACCTACCCCCTCCCCGCAAATTGGGTGCACCATCATCACCGCCTCACCAACTAATGAGGACGTTATAAAACTTCAAAACGCAGCAACAGCAGCCGAACACAATGACTGGGTAAAAAGAGGGGCCACACGCCCCGGACCAAATGCGATGTGGACCCTTCACGGAAAACCGATAGCACCCAAGGAACTACTGCCTTGGCTGGCACGTATGGGACATCAAAATGGCCATGTGTGCCAGAGGGGGGTGATGGAACAGATAAACTATACCTGGGCGGCACCGGGACTGTCGCGAATCGCATCAGAGGTGTGCCGGTCATGCGCGGTTTGCCAACAACACAACAGGGGGGCACCCCCTAGGCACCCACATAATGCGGGCCATCCTCGGCCAATCGGGCCCTTCTGTCATGTCCAGTTCGATTTTATTAACATGGAACCAAGTATGTCGTTCCGATATGTCCTGGTAATCGTGGACATGTTCACAAAATGGGTCGAGGCCTATCCATGCGTCAAGTCAGACGCCCCGACAGTAGCCAAGCGCCTCGTGCGGGATTTCATGTGCAGATTCGGCATCCCTCAGAAAATTTCGTCAGACAAAGGGGGCCACTTCACGGGAGAGGTGATTAAGGGTATCCTAAAGGCACTGGGCGTGAAACAATCTTTCCATTGCGCTTATCACCCACAATCAGCGGGACTTGTGGAACGCACCAATGGGACGCTGAAACTCAAGGTAGCCAAGATCTGTGCAGACACAGGTTTGAAGTGGCCGGAAGCACTCCCGCTGGCGTTAATGAGTATCCGGTCCACCCCGGGCTGCACCACGGGCCTTTCCCCCCACGAGATATTAATGGGACGACCTATGAGTTTGCCTGTTTCGGCACCGATGGACATGTCCAAACTTGACTTGCCTGTGATGGATGACATGCTTTTAAAGTTTTGCAGAGGATTGTCCAACGTGGCACGCAGAATTCACGCCCGGGTACGAGAGGCGTTGCCTGAACCAACAAGCCACGCCATCCACGACTTCCAGACCGGCGATTACGTGCTCGTAAAACACTTCACCCGCGAGAACGCCTTGGAACCAAGGTGGAAGGGACCAGTCCAGGTGTTGCTGACTACACCAACGGCAGTCTTTTGCGAGGGCAAGACTTCGTGGATCCACGCCACGCACTGTAAGTTGGCCATACAAGCACCAGACACTACACCACAGCAACCACAGTAAGGATGGGCCTAATCATAGGTACAATACTATTGATAGCGACAGCAGCTAGGGGAAACTCCGATTCCAATAGATGCGAAAACGAAACCCGACACCTCACCGTAACATGGGGACAGAGAGTATCACTACCATGTTTCGAACAGAAAGCCCTGCACACAAATTGGGTGAACATAAATTGGCTAGCACTGTCGGCAGGGCCTGGACGCATTGGCATGGTACTACAAAAGCAACGAGAGTTACGGGCAAGCTAGCATTAAGACCTTGGCCCAACCAGGATACCAATGGGGAACCCCTGATTTTAAGCTACAAACACGCACACGCCTAGGGAAAGACATGACCATGCAGGTCCGGTGCAGCGTCTGGACCCCTGGCGCGGCCGGTGGCGAAAAGAACTACATACCATGCATCGAATACATACTCACGCCACAACCCCAGAATAAGGCCCCAAAGAAGGGTGAAAACACATATTGGAAAGTGGCCAGGGAGGTGGCAACAATTCAAAATAGGACACACTGCTGGTCGTGCATGCGCTTTCCCCAAGCAGGCACCACAGGAATACACATGATAGTGCTACCTCTGTCCCTCAATGACCTCTGCTCACAACCTATCGATTCCCCATGTTTAGTCACCACGCTGGAAAGAGAAGGGGTTGACAACGGCAAGAGTTGCAATCGACAATTTAATTATCGCCCGTCAATGATTGCCCATGTGGCCGAGAGGCCTGCCCCCGTCTGGGTCAAACCACAGAAAGGGAAGGTCTGCCTCCAGGGTTCCGGCCACTTGCGTATGGGAGAATCAGAATGCGCCTACACTCTCCCCGGGAAGCTGGGACAAGGGAGCTCGGGGATTACATTACGAATAGTACTGCAAGATAAACACAACCACAACATAACGGCTATAACATTCTCTAGGGGGGTTAGTAGGATTAATGGGGTGGTAAAGGGACTCCAGTGCTTATCCACCCACCTGGTCCCACCCCATGGGACAATGTTTATATGCGGCGACAAGGCTTACCCCTATTTACCAAATAATTGGGGGGGCACATGTTATCTGGGTTCAGTTCTTCCTGACGTTGAGATACTGGATGAGCCAGACCCAAAGTCCTTGGACAGGCGTTATAAGAGGTCAGTCATGAACGAAGATGGAACCACTAAACTACACGGGAGTCTATGGGAAAAGGTGTTTGGTTTCTTCTTCCCAGGAGCGGGCACAGTCATGGATAGTTTCCGAATAGACAAATTGGCTTTGACCCTAGAAAAGGTGGCAAACGACACCGCTACGGCTCATGACATACTATTGGACACGGTAATTCACATGCGTACAATGGTGATGCAGAATCGGGTGGCTTTGGACATGCTCCTGGCAGAGAAAGGAGGGGTATGCGGAATTATAGAGGGAAAATGTTGCACTTACATACCCGATCCATCTGAAGGAGTGTCAGCCGCAATAGTGAGACTAAGGGAAACTAGCCACGCCCTGACGATCGATCGGATCGCGCGTGAAAATTCTTATACATTTAGCTGGCTCACTGACTGGTTCCAGGGATGGACGGGCACCATAGTGAAGTGGTTATTGACCGCACTGGCTGTGATAATCGGGGTAGTAATTTGGGGGGCACTAATGAAATCTCTAGTCCTCCTCTGTATGAGAAAGTATTTTACAGGATGGAAAGTGAAAAAGCCGCCGACAACGACTATGGCTCTGACCACAGAGGCCGTCGACCTGAACGGGTCCTTCAACAAGGCAGTTGCGACCGGCGCTCCAGAAAATTGCATTGAATTTTGTAATGACTGTGATACTTGTGCTATAAACCCCTTGCGTGTACTGGCTAACGCTGCTTATGTATTACAAGCTGACAGCTGCACGCCCCCTTCCGACCCAACTATGGATCTGATTGCGACACTGGGTCTGGCGGTCGAGGGACCCGACGCGGATGTCCTAGACCCGCAAGCCGACCAGGCGCCCATGGGAGACTTTGACATAAAGGAAGTTCCTCTCTTTGCTTCATATGTATTAAGTTCAAATGCTTCAAGTGAATCGGATTTTTACGCTCTGTACCCTGACCAGGAAATTGAGACACAAGATACTGACAATACTATGTATTCCCCAGAACAGCAGCACGTGAGGGACCTCATGGGCATGATCGTTGATTAACTTCGAAGATCTGCAAGGACTGAGTCTGCAAAGGGTGGGGGGAGCAAGTTCCGCAGGGGAGGTGACGGGCCCTCTGGCGGAGCAGAACCTCATCTGGACCAGACACCTTCGTTGTGGATCCGAAACGTTAATGGACTTTCATGTTCTGAGCCCTCAGGTTCCAAGCACGCACCGCACGACACGCTCGCCAAATCGCCAGGCGAGGCGCTTTGGGCGCACGATATGCCCTTGGGAGATACCCGCATTACAATTATTTTTTCAATACCCGCATTACACAATTATTTTTCAATAAAGCCCGATGTGGCACGTTGTCTCTTAAGATACTTTGTCTCGACGAGACAAGAGGAAGGAATGTCAAGTCGTAGATTCTTTATTGACAATTCAATGTTATGACAGCCGACTGCATGTCCCAACGTGAGGTAAACCCCGCCGTGAACGCGAATAGAGCGGCGTGCAGGGAGTGTTGAGATTCGTGCGGAGGCACGAGGGTGCGCGCCAAGACGGGGGGGGCGGCGTGGCGTCATCGCGTTAAGATGGTTGTGCCAGGTCGATCGGCGATCTCTGAATTTAAATCGGATTTTTGTCATGTGTGTTGTGAAATTAAACGTCTATCCGAGAATCCTGGCAATGTTCGTTTAATTAAAATGTGGTACAAACCTGCGTTTCCGCCGTGCGGCTCCGTGGAAGTTAGAGTAGAGTTATTGTGTGTTCAGGCAAGAGCCGAGCGAGCCGCGAGTCACGGGTGTGCTGTATGAGGTTGCTCGGAGGATGTGTGCCCAAATGCATTGTGGGTCATTGCGACTTTGCTGAATATCGGACGCTGGATGTCGGACGTTCATGCGCGCGTGGAATGTGTAGTTTCAAGCGGAGTGCTCGAATTGCAGATATAAACTTGAAAAACATTAATTATATTCCATATAATCATAGCGGCGCCTGAATTTCAATAAACATGCTTCAGTTTGTGTTTAAAATGAGGTCATGCTGGACAATTGTATACGTGTGCTTTTTTCGAGGCTGGTCGTAAAACCACGCCCACATGCGCGTGTTTTTGCGTAACGCTAGTAGAATGACATAAACCTATCGTTAACCATATATATTTTGTATTAATCACAGCAACGCATGACTCTGTATAAACATGCTTTGAATTACTCATGTAAACAAACCCATAAAATATATGGGTTTGTTTGGCCAAGCATACACTCTCCTCTTTGTGAGTTACATTTCTGTTTTCTCGGAGCCCAGAGAAACATTTGGTCCGAATGATAAGGAAGGGCTGACTCCCCCGAACAGCGGATAACGGTGGGAGGGACTCTCGCCAGTCGCTTTGTTCTCTCGGAGATTTTCTGATAATCGTATTCATATATAAGTGAATGAGAATCAATGCGTTTCCAGGAAGGCTTGACTTGGCATGTTCTTGCTGTAGCTTGCTGTAGATGTCTTGTCTCCTCCGGATCTGTATAAGTTGGTTTTAATAAAAAGCTGCGTCATTTTCCAGGCTATTTGTGGACTTCTTCACCAAACGAAGAGCTGATTCTTCACATATATATATATATATATATATATATATATATATGTATATATATATCTATATATATATATATATATATATATATATATATTATATATATATATATATATATATATATATATATATATATATATATATATATTATATATATATATATAGTATATATATATACACATACAAACATACACACACACACACACACACACACACACACACACACACACACACACACAGTCTCCACCATGATTCGCAGAAGACTGTAAGGCACATCATATCCTTATACTTCTCACCAACCCACATTCTGACATACCACCTTCTCTTTGCTCCAAACATTTCAAACTTTGACTATTCACTCCAAAGTACCTTTCCCACTGATTAGCATCCCAACTCTGGTGTTCTTGGACATACATCGGTCTTGTGGCTTTCTTTACGCATAAAAGGATTTTTGACATCAACATGCCCATGGAGACCACTTTTGATAAGAGACCTTCTGACAGTAGACACTTGAATAAGTCACTTGAACCTCTTAATGTCTGTGCCAGTTCTTGTGTAAGTTCAGCATTTAATTTTTTTTTTCTTAAGCAACTTAGCTTGAGTCGTGCTCATCTGTTTTGCTGAGTTTATTTGGCCTTCCAATCTGTTTTCCTTCTTTAACTCCGGTTATGTGATGCCTCTGTATTGTTGCTTGAATTCCATATCTATGAATACCTATTTTGTGGGACATTTCTCTCTGGGAATTGCCTTCTTGGTGTAAAACTATTATTTTCAGTTCTCGTCGAGTTTGAATTGGTATGGTTTTATATTACCTGCAAGAGAGGTTACAAATTGGTGAAAAAATGTGGAAGCCTAAGACTTTTTCACAGTACTCTGTGTGTATTTATTTAATTTTATTTTCCACATTGTTAAATGTGTTCCTACTGAGTAACTAACCCGATTGGAAGAGTTTTGTTTGACGGAGAAAAATTGCTTTCACTTGTAGAATCGGTCGAGAATATTGCATATTCAATGGAGCATATGAGCTGCTCTAAATGATTGGATTTGAGTCATTCAAACACTTTGGCTGTTATATATAAATATATTGCTACGGTTTTGAGATTTGGCCAGTGAGCTTAATAAATGTTAAAGGTTTGCCCCCCATAGATAGTCACACGTGCAACATGTAGCCTCGTTTGTAGTATAGTTATGTCTTAGTATGTGTGAGAGTAGGCCCCTTCAAGTGTTAATCCTGCGTTGTGTAAAGACAGGAGAATAGGTCCTACTTCGGCAAACCATTCCACCTCTGTGGGCGCAATCCAGTTTGTTAAGCATTGGTTGTTCATTAGTCGAGCTAACACGAGGTAGGCCTAAAAAGGTGGGGGTGGCGTTGAGGTCGGGAGCGGCAGAGGCGATGACGGTAAGCATGAGCCGCCAATCAGGGTTCAGAGATGGTGGCGTCAGAGGGCGTGGTGAGAAGAGTCTGGTGAGTTCCAGAAGGCTCGCGGGGCGGGGCTATATAACCCGATGCGCAAAGCCCTCGACAGGACTCGCAGAGGGGGACGTGTGGCAAAGAGGACTTGAACAGGACTTGCCTGGAGAAGAGGACTTGCATCACTCGCACTGTATGAACTTGGCTAGCACTTGAGATACGCGGGTGCAGCCAGGGCATTTATAACTTGCGCATTCCAGCCAAGCGAGTGAACGAAGCTGCGTAACCGCCCTTTGCCATCAAAGCCCTCCCTGCCGTTCACCCCGAGATATATCGCTTCACTCAAGAGACGCGCTGCGTGGCCTTGTCTTCGCCTATCTCCATCTACACGGACGTGCCGGGGACCGTGGAGAGTTCCACGAGAACCATCCTGGGATGCGCTGGGGAACACCTGACCATCTGCAATACCCCGTGTGAGTGTGGGTGAGACGGGCCCGTTGTCTTTGGGAATTAAGAATAAGACTGTATAAGGATTTCCCTGTGTCTCTTCGTCCTGAACTGCATATACGTGTGATACCCATTAAATCAATCTGTTCTTCCTTTCTTCTGAATTCGATCGTTCCCGTGATTTCTCCATTGACTAAGCGTGGCACGAATAAGATCGCTCCAATCGGGTTCCATTAGTTATAACTGCGTAGATCACATGTACGCAAACCGCTCGGCGTATTCCAATCTCACGTGGTTCGTGCGGGGCTTGTTTCCTCGCTTCCAGGGCAGCGCGAATACTTAGGTACGAGCGAGAATTTGGTCCCGAAACCCTATTCTGCGCTGTCCGGAAGGGACGTAATAGGTCTCGGTTCGTGCCAGGTCAGTAAAGACAAGGGGATTAATCCCCCATTGATAAGGGGTGAAGGCCGGCAGCAGAACCATAACAATATGATCTCTGTGGGCATCTCCCACAGAAGCAGAAGCACAGGGGTCATTGCTCTCTCTCATCGCAAAGAGGCCTCTGTTTTGTACCCCATCTCCTTGGGTATTGCTCCCCCTACTCTTTCATCCCTCAATCCTTCCAGGTCACACGTGTCCTTCCAGCATTCCTTCCTTGTGAAACTTCTGAAATGCAGGTTCACTGCTCACCTCCACTCCGTCATTCCTTCCCCTCCTGCTTTTGCAGAATCTGCTTCCTTGGTGTGTTTAATTCCACTCTTCCATCCAAGACTTCAGGTTGGCGATGCACCACTACCACTACCACAGGTCATTCTCCATATTACACCTGCCATGTGCAGTTTTCTCTCCTCTTTACCTCTCCCTACGTACTTACAGGCTGCCTTTTCCTTTTCTTTCTCCTCCTCCTTGATCATTCCCTTGCTGTGTCCACGAGTTGTTACACTGCCACTGCATTCCCTTCTACCCCCTATCCACTTGCTCTTTCACCACCCTAGATTTTGTATCCAAAAACGATTTGTCTGCCGTTGCTTTCAGGGGATGTCAGTGTCTCGAAAGTTTTATTATTGAAATGGCTCTCACATGTCTGTCTGAACGATTGTTAGTGGCAGAAATGTGTGTGGCTTTGAGACTAGTTGTTCAAGTGGTGGATTTGTGCTGTGCTGAAGATTTGTGCCACCGACAGTAATTGCCATTCACTTGTGGAAAAGCAGGCTGAGGTCTCGGGAAAGGCTGCCTCTCTATGTGCTGTTCCAAGACAGCTGAATTGATTCTAATTACTGCTGAGGTGTGGCTTGCCAATGGCATTTCGACAGGCCTGCTTGCAAGTGGGTCGTGGATCTCACACTCCTTTGTTGTGCGGAAGATGGCGTGTGCGTTTTATCATCCTTTCTTGTCTTGCTGTGATTGCACTTCGAATTTCCTGTATACTGTCTCATGAATATTTTAGTTTCATGATTCTTTGTCTTTTAGTTTTATTTGCAATTAATCCGTTTCAACCTGCCGTCAGCCACTTGTTCAAAATGGCGCTTTGTAATTGGCTGTGAAAGGCTGTGCTTCATTTGCTAACATTATAAGTTAGTTTTTCAGAAAGGCAGTGCCCAACGGCATAAAATGGAGGTATTTTGCCTGCCTCGAGTTATGTACTCTGGGTTTCATTCCAGACCCGGCTCGAAACAGTCGTGTCACAGCTTCGCTGGCAGAGTGTTTGCGTCAGTTAAGTGCGCTGTCCCTCGGATGCATGTTAATGCTTCTAAATCTTCCAGTATCCTAGCGTTGGTTTGCTGCTGGTGGCGGTTAAAGATCCCAAAGTGTCTTCTGACGAAGAGTAGGTGAGTTTCCACCGGCACCTGACCAAATTCCAAATTCCTGCCAAAATCGGCTCCAGTCGAACATTGGGCTGGTCCAGCTGGTTCGTTAAACTTCATCCAGGGTGGTTGAATAATTTATGACAATGGACGATCTATGATGGAATCGGAGACGGACTTTATCTGCCTTATTGCGTTTAAGGTTCCTGGATTTGCTGGCGAGATTGAGATTTACAAGCCGGTGTGTGCACTTGCTGTGATTGTAAATCCAGGTGAAGGAATGTATACAGCCCTTGTCGAATGTACGTTTACTTCCATCTTGGTAATGACTGCGATTTCGGGCATGTAGCCATTTCATTGGTATCCATTAATGAAATGGTAGTTTATGAAAGCAGGAATTCGATAATCCCAATGCTCTACTGTATTTTTTTTCAGTAAGCACCTAGTCGAGCTCTTACAGGTATGTAAAGAGTAGAGAGGCCTGCAGGGGAGCATGAAATGCATTTTCTATACAATCTTCCTGGATTTATTTTTTGAAATCTATTTTATAAACCTGTCAAATTCCAATTTGCAAAGGATGAAATCTCGCATTATTTTCGTTCTTATGGGCAAGAATTTCATGCAACGGAGATGTTACAAAAAAATTCTCAAGTCAGGGGTCAATTGTCTGCACAAAGGTCATAACCCTGAGAGATCCCTTGAGGATGAACTCCCGAAATGATTGGAACCTCTGCTTCGTGAGTGGAAGATACAAACTGAAGATTCTTAATCCCGAGCCAGTGTCTGGTTGTTTAAATGAATTGGTCGGTTTTGTTTACCTTGATTGTGGACTGTGACAACGACACTGAGGAGTAGGAATAGGTTTTATTTTCCATCTTGTCGGCCTTTTCCCTTTCACGCCCCGTGTTGTAATTACCCGGCACACAGAGTTAGCAGGAGGTTCACTCTGTCTATCAGAGGATCAGTCTAATTCTATGATTGAGGAACTACTTCATTTCATATGAATGTTGTATTTTGAACACTGTTGAACACAAATTGAAACACAAGCCTGCAGTTTAGTACACTTTGGAAGTCTCAAGTGCACAGAGAAGCAAGGTAATTGTGTTAGTCTGCCTGTCTGGCAGTCGTACAAAATTGGAAATCATTCCAAACAGGAAACGAACTGTTTTTAGAGACGTCATAAAGGACACAAACGAGAGGAATGAATAACTAATGTAATGCGTTAAATAAGGTGGTGCAAAAGACGCTGCACCAACGGTGGTAAACTTCTGAAAAAATGTTTTTTTGTTCTACAGCCTTTAAAATATTTATTTCATTTCAATTAATTACATACTTGAACAATACAGAACACAAATTGCCTTGTTTGCACTTTCAAAAACCTCCAGTTCAGCTGTACTTGGAAAAAATATTACGCCATCTTTCACTATCTCGAACGATCAAATTTGGCACTCGCTTTTTCAGTGTTGGGGAATATCCAGATTCAGACAAAATTGTTGCTCATATGAAATATGGATTGTGCTCGGAAACGCAAAGCAAGAGTTTCCGAAGACCCTTCCCATGTCCTTTTTCTCAAGACTGTGTGGGGTAACTGTCTAGTTAGCTCACCTGGAACGAAGTTCAGGGGAGCTTATGCGATGGTGCGTCAGTCCGTCCGTAAACACCTGGGTAAACCACATTTTCAAGCTGGCCTCCAAAGCCAGTCGCCGACTGGGCATCCTCCGTCTTGCGAAGTCCTTACTTTGACACACCTGAGCTCCTCACCACATACAAGGCTTTCATCCACAGCTCAATGGAATACTGTTCTCCCCTCTGGGCTGGTGCTCCTGTCTCACACCTTGCTCGGCTTCATGCTGTTGAAACCAAAGCTTTCAGAATCATTGGACTCTCTGCTCACCTTCACTCTTTCATTCCACTTTTCTCTTGCCTCTGGAACAAACCCCCTCTCTCTCTTCAATCCCACTCCTCCCTCCAGGTCTTTAAAACAGCTGTTCACCACCATCTCTTATGGTTCACCATCCATCTCTAATCCCACTCCCCATCCAAAACCTTGATCTTTCTACCCCTGATAATTCACCCCAGATGCACTTTTTTGAAATACCGACTTTTTTCCTGGAAGTTCTAGCAATGTCCATGTGTTTAAACCTCTTGCACCTCCCCCCCCCCCCTTCCCATGCCTCCTCCCCCCAAGCCCTCACCCTCCCACAGATCTCCAGGTGTCCCTGTTCTCTACGATGTCCCAGTTCCCTCTCTCTCCCCATCTTTTCTCCCGCTTCCTTTATCTTATGTTTTATGTGTTAGCTTGTTTTTTTTGTGATTAATGTTAGCTCTTACACGAGGCTCGATTTTGTTTCCAAAAAAAACAAAAAAACTTCTCCGAAACCTGATGGGATTGCGACAAAATTTGGCACAAATGATATTTGTTGTGTTGTGACTAAAGTTTGTTCATGGCATTAAAAAAAATCAGGGTCTAAGGTGGTTTACCGGGGTTAAAGTGGGTCCAGATTTGATCCCCTCAAAATAGGAATTTGCTTTTTCCTCTGAAACTACATACACTATTTCGATGAAACCTGACAACAACCTTCATCACCCTTGATGTACCGAAGTTTGTTCATAGTACTAAGAAAATCGAAGTCTACATGGTCAAGGTGGGTCCAGGTTTGACTCCCCAAATATGTATTTGCTTTCTTCTCTGAAACTACACACACTATTTTGATGAAACTTGACCACAACCTTCACCACCCGTGTTGTACCAACGTTTTAGTCAGTGCAGTATACTGTTTATTCTGCCAGGGGTATTGCCCCTATGTTTTTTTTAAATGGTATGAGAATTCTAATTGCTTTGCACTTGATTTGGCAGGATATATTGGAGGTAGGAGCATTTACCTTTGAGCTGTCTAGCCTGGGTTTGAATCCCACCCAGCTATAAACTCTCATACTGATGTTTCTCCTGCAGGGCGAGGCATCAATGACAATGTGTGCACCGTCCATCGGACGGACGTTAAACAGGAGGATCCGTGTGCTTCCACTGGTCGTTGGTGGACGTTAAAGATCCCATAGTGTCTTTCACAAAGAGTAGCCGAGTTATCTCTGGCACCCTGAATAAATTACAAACTCTTACCGAACAAATATCATCTTCAGTCGAATCTCAGGCTGGTCAGCCAGCCAGTTAGAGAAAGAGAAAGAGAAAGAGAGTGCAAATAAGACCTCTAACTTCGATAAGATAAGACCAAAGCTGATGGTAAGGTTTTTAAGCCTCCCCCACCCTTCCCAGGGGTGATCTTTGACCGGTCGAGGGTTAAGCATGACCATCCCCCCCCCTCCACGCGTCAACACAGAGTGCCATTTCCTGTGTGTTGTTTCTTTTTACGGTGATGGCTTCACATAGGAGTGATAAGCTTGAACTGAGTCCTCCTGAACCAGAGTTTCTGCTGCTCTGGATTTTTGTTATTCCTTGCTTTTTTTCTTCTTCTTTTTCTACTTTTATCTTCCTGTCCTGCCTTTTTTCTTCTTGTATCTTCCTTTTTCTACCTGCCTCTCCTTCCTTCTTCATCATATTTTTTTTTTCATTGTTTCTCCTGTCTTCCTCCTGTGTTCCTGTCTTTCTTCTCTTTCCTCTTTCTGCCTTCTTCTTCAGCAATGAGGATTTTGCATCACATTTTTTCTTTCAAATTTTATCACTCTTTGACTTTTTTTGTCCTTGTAGAGCTTCAGGATAGACAATGTTGCATGTTTTTCCATGTGGTGCCAAAGACTCCCTCCGAACCTTAACTCTGTCCTCCCTTCTCCCCTCCCCTCCTTCTGTTCTAAGTTTGAAGTTGCATTACTTGGAACCTCATCAATAAACGACTATCTCGGTATTCTGGTGTTTTTTGTGTGACTGACTGTGAATAAAGCGTTTTTAACCTTGTTTGCGGAAAAATCAATAACTAAGATAAACCCGCTTTTGATTCCTACCAACCTGGGTTTCGTCGCTTCTAACTTGCCACGTGTCGTGTCAAAATCTGCACCCGTGACGGAAGATTCATTGATATGGCCGAAATAAGTCATGGTGTAGTTTTTTTTATCCTCTTCACCATGTAATGGATCTGGGGTGTGTTCAGTTATCACGTTTCTTGTGGATTGCTCGCCAAGTGGCTTAAGCACCCAAGGAAGGCCTCCATTCAAAACTGTTGATAAGGAACGGACGACTGGCTTGGCAAGCGCAAGCTAGCTGCTTGGTAACTGAACGAACACACACGTGGACATCTCTGACAACATACAGTACATACAAAATGCTGACAAAAGCAGTTAAAAAAAAAAATTAAACACTTCAAATGTTAATCATGACTATTTTCCATGTAATGAAAACGTAGCTTGTCTAGTTTTCCATGCAGGTTCCCCCCCCCCCCCCCCCCCCAAGTACAACACAAAAACTCAAGAGGTGAGGTTGAGTGTTCAAAAGTGGGCGTGTATATACCATATACCTTTAAAGTGTACATGGCCGATTTTTCAGCAGGCCGACACAAAATGGAGGCTTCTGCAAGGTGAAAGCGGGCTGCCCGAGTTGGCGCGCCACCATTTTGGTAAGGTTTTTTTGGTTTTTGATGATGAGCACCCCATTAATTGTGTTTAAATTTACCCAAATACCAAGTTTTCATTCATGATCTCCTTTGAAGTTTCCTTGGTATGCCTGCACAGTTTTGGGGTGCTATGTTTCATGGTTTTTGAGTTGTGGAGGAGACACACACACCCTCCAAAGTGAGGAAGAACATCACCTTGTGAAGAGACATGATTATGCACCAAAGCAAGAAGCTGTAAAGGTGCTTACTGTCTTGCCACCATCAAATACAACATCCCAGAGAAGAAAACGACTAACGGAAACCTGGAGTGTTGAGGAGAAAGAGATAATCCTCCAATGCAAAATGTATTCCATACATGGGACATGGCGATGGAAAGGTAAGGGTGAGCGGTTCAAATCATCACAGAAGTGATGCACCATCACCTAACCCTTCAAGGAGGTTTAGAGGCAGAACAAAAGGGATGTAATAGAGGTTGTTATGAAACAAGTGACCACCTACTACTGAACAAGGCCATACTTGAAAATTGCAAGATATGAAGAACCAAATTGTCGACCCCTGGATAGGCTCTTGTGTTGTCTGGCTTTGGGCCCATTGACTAGCCTCATTAACAAGCAAGGACACAGATACACCCCAACAACCAATAGAAGAACATTCAAAGAAATAGGAGAGGTGACACATCTACTGTGTATGGATGATTTAAGTCACCGAGACGAGAGGGTGGGAAACATAACCTCTGTCTGTCCAACTTTGGTGGCGGAAGTAACAAATGCGAGTGAAGAACATAACTTGGCAAACCAAAATAGAATATAAGAAGGATATGGCCAAATATACAGTTGTGGCCAAACCTATTGGCACCCTTGCACTTTTTTCAAATAACTCACAATTTTGTCGAAAAATAAATTGAAATTGACAAAAGTATTTTGTCTCCACAATTCTTTATTTCACTGTTATAACTGAACCTTCATTTTTAACTCAACTGGACTACCGTCCAGTTGAGTTCATCACATACTGAACCCTCCAGCGTCCGTCGTCGTCGTCGTCGTCGTCGTCTGTCGTCCGTTAACTTTTCGACGTTAACACTCCAGCGTCTACTCCCTCCTCCGGTATGATAGACCTGAGCCTCGTCCTGGGGGTGGGGTTGCTATCTTCATCAAAAACTCTCTTCCTCACTCGCCCTGCACTGCACTCTCTCCACCTCACGCCCAGGAATACCTCTGGCTACGGCTTCCCCTTCGCTCCCACCTCTTGTTCATATGTGTGTTGTACCGTCCACCAAACAGTGATGACTCCATCTACATCTCGCTGTCTGATAATATGGACCAACTTCTATCTACTCATCCCAACTCTCTCTTCCTCATATGTGGTGATTTCAATTGTCACCATGCCAGTTGGCTGCGTGTGGGTACCTCTCTCACCAGCCATGGCTCCTCAGCAAAGGACTTCTGCGACTCATTGGGACTGACACAATCTGTCAATTTTCCGACCCGGATCTCAGTCAACGGAGCATCTTCTCTTCTGGACTTGGTTATGACTAACTTCCCTGAAAATGTCTGCTGCTCTTCTTCTGCTCCAATCGGCTCATCTGATAATGTGCTTGTTAAAGTGGACATCTCTCTGACCATTCTCAGGGAGGCTTCTCAGCGTCGACGAGTCTGGCATTTCACTCAGGCCAACTGGCACGGTCTTCAAGCAGCCATCAATCATCTGGACTGGTCTCCCATCTCTACCACCTCTGACATCAACTCATCCTGGGAATTCTTCCAAAGCAAATTGCTCTCTCTCATGCACAGATTTATCCCATCTCGTCTTCAGTTGTCATACCCTTCCTCCCGTCCATGGTACACGGAATCTTGTGGTGAGGCTGTTGCCCAGAAACAACTTGCCTTCGTCTCCTGGAAAGCAAATCCAATGGAAGGAAATCTCATTTCCTTTCGCAAAGCCCGAAACAAGTGTGTTGTCCACCCTCAGGAGAACCAGGAAACAATATCTCTCCGTTCTCAAGACCGAAATCTCTTATCTGTCTCCCTCTTCCAAATCCTGGTGGTGTCTGGTCAAATCTGTTTCTAGTGTTTGTTCCCCCTCCATCCCCTCCCTTACCTCAAACGGCTACACAGCTGAATCCGCACGTGAAAAAGCTGAATGCCTCAACTCTGCGTTTGCCTCTAAATCTTGTGTCCCAAACCCACCCCTCTCTGTACCCAGTCGTACCCAGCTGCTCCTGGACTCAGTGTCCTTTCCTCCTGACAAGGTGGAAAAGTTTCTGTCAACCCTCGACTCTGATTCTGCAACTGGACCTGACGGCATCAGCCCACGGGTCCTAAAATCCTGTTCTTCCGCTCTTTCACTCCATCTCTCTGTTCTCTTCACCGCTTCCGGTCCCTCGAGCGATGGGGCTTGCTTTGATCTCTCCACGGCATCAAGGTTTGAGTGTTTTCCCGTTCGTTTCTTTGTTAAATTTCCGCTGCATATTTTGTTGTGTATGTGTTATTGTGTGTTTCTATTTGGTTTTGGTTTTGTAGTTGTTGCAAATTTGTGTGTAATTAGTCGTTTCTTTGTCCGTGCCTCGTGCGGCCTGGTGTCTCGTGCGGCCTCCTCGTCTCGACTTGTGCCCTGCCCCCTATATTCTCGTTTGTTCTTTCACCTCTGCTCCTGCTTTCTCAAATCCACGTTCTCAATTAGAGACTTTTCCCAGATTGTTTTCATGGTTTTGTTTAAATATTTATTTAAATATGTTTAAACCGCAGCGGTGACCCCCCCCCCCCCCCCCAGGATTTCCATGTTTTAAACGTTTCCCAGTGTATACCCTGGATAAGAATAGGTACGCTGTATCCCTGCGTGTCGTAGGAGGCGACTAAGAGGGTTGGCGTCAGGAAGGGCATCCGGCCATAAAAAACATTACCTCAAAAAGAGAACCATGACAATTACAACTGCATGTGGGCAGGGTACAGCCCGAAGTGGAGATCGGTTTCTGAGGTTTGGGACATGGAATGTAGGGACAATGACAGGGAGATCAGGAGAAGTGGTTGAAGTATTGGTCAGAAGAAGAGTGGACATATGTTGTGTGCAAGAGATGAGATGGAAGGGAAGTGGTGTGAGAATGGTGAAGGGTAGGCAGGGACAGAAATACAAGTTTGTGTGGCAAGGGTGCCTGGAGGGCGTGAATGGTGTTGGTGTCCTGTTTTCTGAGGAGTTTGTAGACAGTGTGGTGAGTGTGACTAGAGTGAGTGATAGGTTGATGATGGTGAAAATGATGATTGGAAAGCTCTTGGTCAGCGTTTCTCAACCTTTGATGGCCCATGGCCCCCCTACCGAGTCGCTTAACATTCGTGGCCCCCTGCCCTTCAATAAAAGATGCAGATTCCTTTTTATGAAATTTATTTACTCAGTCTTAAAAGATAAATCAAAGTAAACATTTTTCTAAGCAATACAATCAATGAGACACTTGCTGTTGGGCTTGTCTGACGAGGCCTCTTATGTCCGGCTCCGTCTTGGACACAGCAAGGCGAATATCGTTCCCAACGTCAAGACGGTTTCTGGACTTCGTTTTAATGGTCGCAAGGTCAGAAAATCCAGATTCGCAAAGATATGTTGTGGCGAATTGAATGAGCATTACGGATGCCTTCTTGCTGAGTAGTGGATACGCATCCTGAACAGACAACCAGAAGGTGGAGAGGTCTTCTTTGTTACTGAAGACCAGCTTCATTGCTTTTGAAACCTTCAACTCTGCCAGCTCCTCTGCTTCGTCTTCAGTAGGTTCAATTTTGGCGTTGAACGGGTCTTTGTGCCACGGAACATCCAACGGTGCATCGTCGAAATACGATTTGAACTCAGCGGAGAGATTGTCGAGATGTCTAGTGATGCAATCTTTGATGCCGACGGGAAGCTCAATCCTCTGCGTCTGCAGGTGCTCGTCCAAGAAAGGAAACGAGGCAGTGGACCCGGCCTTGATTCGTGCCTGCCAGACTTCCATTCTAGCAAACAGTCCGGCAAGCTTGTCTTGAATGTCACTGACTGTCACATCATGGCCTTGCAAGGACTGGTTCATTTCGTTGAGTTGGCCGAATATATCGGCCAGGTAGGTGAGCATCATGACGAACTCTTCATTGTCGAAGTGGACATGGAGGTTGTTTTCGTTGTCTCGCAGGAAGATTTCCACCTCAACCCGGAGTTCATACAGCCGAGAGAGGCATTTCCCCCTCGATAGCCAACGGACTTTGGTGTGGAACAGAAGTCCAACATGTTCCGCTCCCATTTCGTTGGCCAGTAGTTGGAAGAGCCGATGATTTTTGGCCTTCGCACGAATGAAGTTGATCACTTTGACCGCGACGTCCATGACTTCCAGCAAACGAGGCGGAAGAGTCTTTGACGCAAGAGCGTATCGGTGTAGCGAACAGTGGGAGGACGTCACATGGGGCCATTCGTTCTTCACAAGCGTGACGAACCCTCTGACGCCGACCATCGCTGGGGCACCATCAGTACAAATGTGCTTGAAATTCTGCCAACCGTGTCCGTTAGCTTCAAAAAAAGAGTCCACAATAGCTTTGATATCTGCCGCTGTCGTTGTGGTTGGTAGGGTATTGCAGAACAAGAACTCTTCCTTCATCTTTCCCTTTCTCTCGTAGCGAGCGAAGGCGATCAACTGGCTCTCCAGGGCGGTGTCGGTAGACTCGTCTAATTGAAGGCTAGCCTGGAGCGTGCTTTGTTTGATTTCGGAGCAAACTTGACGGCACACATCAGCAGTCATGTCGTCAATCCGTCGTCGGATCGTGTCATTAGAGAGCGAAACTTGCTGGATCTTCTTTTTCGCCTCTGGTCCGATCATCAATTCCACCATTTTCTCTGTACATGGCTTGATAAGGTCCTCAGCAATAGTGTGCGGCTTCTTGCACTTCACAATTCGGTATGCTACTTCGTAGCTGGATTGAAGAGCAGGTTTTTCTTCTGGCCGGAATCCAAATTTGGGAAGTGTCGCTTCACGGTCATATCGTGATCGTTTCGCAGACAGAGCGTCGATATTATCTTCCTTCCTTCCGGGATGCATCTTGTCGCGATGGTTTGAAAGTTTGGAAGGACGTAGTGACGCATTTGACATCACGACCGAGCAGTGCAGACATTGCGCGCAGTCCACGCCATCTCGACTGACATTCGTGAATCCAAACTTGACATAGCTGTCATTCCATTTTCGAGCCTTCGACATCTGAGAAAAAAATTGCAAATACGAATTAATTACTTTTGTAACGGTAATACAGTAAGGTTGAAAATTAGGTTTAGAAAAGTGCTCTGGAGGGAAGGAGAAGAAAGGAAGTAGAGATGTAAAGAAGCAGAAAGAGATGGAAAGAAACTCATCTACCCTTTTTTAGAGAAGGTTAAACTCATCTACCCTTTTTACTTTGACACTATGACCAGAGACTCGTCACCTTAATTGTACATTACAAGCTTCTGCATTCTGAATCGCAGTTTTTCGGCGTCCGCTCGTGGCCCCCCGGTCGAAGGCCCGTGGCCCCCTTGGGGGGCCACGGGCCCCCGGTTGAGAAACGCTGCTCTTGGTGAACTCATCTCGGGATATGCTCCGCAGGTTGGTCGGAGCGATGAAGAGAAGGACAAGTTCTGGTGTGCGATAGAGAAGCTGATGGAAAACGTGAAAGATGAGGAAGTTGTTGTGGTAGGAGGAGACCTAAATGGACATGTGGGAAGGAGTATGGATGGTCTTGACGGAGTTCATGGGGGTTACGGATATGGTGTGAGAAATGGAGAAGGTGAAAGGATTTTGGAGTTTGCTGATGGAGCTGATTTGTTGATTTGTAATACTCAGTTCCAGAAAGAGGATAATAAGCTTGTTACATACACGTCAGGTGGGTCGACGACAACCGTTGACTACCTGATGGTGCGTAGGCGAGATAGGGGGCACCTCCGAGACACAAAGGTGATCCCGGGGGAGGAGGCTGTTTCACAGCACCACTTGGTTGTCTGCGACGTAAGGGTGAAAGGTGCGAGGAGAGCTCAGCGGGTGAAGTACCAACCGAGAATGAAGGTGTGGAGGTTGAAAGAGGTGACAGTAAGGGAGGCATTAAAAGAGAGGCTGAGTAGGGTCGAGGATGATGTGGTTGAGCTTGAAAGTGGTTGGATGTCAATGAAAGCTAGTCTGTTGGGAGCCGTTGGTGAGGTATGTGGATGGACAAAAGGACCACCGAGGCACTCGGAAACATGATGGTGGGATGATGAAGTTGGAAAGAGGATTGACGAGAAGAGGAAGAAGTTCAAGGAGTGGCAGAAGGCGAAGGGTACGGGAGCAGAAACAGCAGAGCATGAAAGTTATAAGGCAGCCAGGAAGTCTGCAAAGAAAGAGGTAGCAAAGGCACAGGAGGCATGTAGGAAAATGTTCGGAGAACGCTTGGATTCGGAAGAGGGTCAGAAAGCAGTATTCAGGATTGCAAAGCAGATAGCGAAGGAGAGGTGTGATGTGATGGGGGTGAGCTGCTTGAAGGATGAAGTGGGACAAATCGTTGTCGACCCAGATGGAATTAAAGGAAGATGGAAAAGATATATGGAAATGCTGTTGAATACAGAGAATGAATGGGATGGCAACATAGAGAGTAACCCAGTTTTAGGACCGGCAGAGAAGATAACTGAGAAGGAAGTTGAGGAAGCGATAAAAGCAATGAAGGGTAGAAAAGCGGGAGGGCCGACGGGAGTTGTGGGAGATATGTTGAAGGCAGCAGGAAGTTGGGGTGTGAAGAGAATGACAGTGATCTGTAATCTGGTGGTGAAAGAAGGCCGCATTCCAGTGGATTGGGAACTGAGTACCCTCGTCCCTCTATACAAGGGGAAAGGTGACCCTCTGGAGTGTGGCTCGTACCGAGCGATAAAGTTATTGGAGCATGGAATGAAGGTATTGGAAAGGGTGTTGTAGAGGAGGATAAGGAAGAAAGTGAAGATCGACGAAATGCAGTTTGGATTTATGCCAGGAAGAGGAACGACAGACGCTCTTTTCATTGTGAGGCAGTTGCAGGAGAAATACATGGAGAAGAGGAAGAAGTTGTTTCTTGGGTTTGTTGATCTGGAGAAAGCATTCGATCGGGTTCCACGCAAAGTATTGACATGGGCATTGAGGAAGTTAGGAGTGGAGGAATGGTTGATCAGAGTAGTGATGGCAATGTACAAAAGAGCGCGCACAGCTGTAAGGACGAAGGACGGGAACAGTGGTGAGTTTGAGGTGAAGGTGGGAGTGCATCAGGGGTCGGTACTAAGTCCACTACTATTTGTAGCTGTGATGGAGGTGCTGGCTCAGAACGTAAAGGAGGGTTTACCGTGGGAGTTGTTGTATGCAGATGATCTGGTGTTGATTGCGGAAAGTATGGATGGACTGAAGGAAAAGATGAACACGTGGAAGGAATGTATGGAGACAAAAGGTCTGAAGGTGAATATCGGAAAGACGAAGGTGATGGCAAGTGGTAAAGCATGTGGTGAGGTGGAAAGAACTGGGAAGTGGCCCTGTGCTGTGTGTAGGAACGGTGTCGGAGTGAACTCCATTCAGTGTACAATGTGCGCTGAGTGGGTTCATCAAAAATGTAGTGGTCTGAGAGGGTCATTAACCAGTGTGGCAGCTACATTCAAATGTAAGGTGTGCACAGAGGGAGCTGCAGATGGAGGAAATGTTGAGTTGGATCTTGGAGACGGCGTGAAGCTGGAAGGTGTGAAAACATTTTGCTACCTCGGAGACATGCTGAATGGAGAAGGTGGATCAGACTCGGCAACGGTTGCTCGAGTGAGATGTGCATGGAAGAAGTTTCGGGAATTGAGTGGCGTGCTGATGATGAGGGGAGTGTCGTTGAAGCTGAAGGGAAAGGTGTATGCTGCATGTGTGAGAAGTGTTATGATTTATGGGAGCGAGACATGGGTAATGAACGTAGAGCAGCAACGAAGGTTGGAAAGGGTGGAAATGCGAATGGTTCAACGGATGTGCGGAGTATCGTTGAGAGAGAGGAAGACAAATGATGAATTGCGAAAGATGATGGGAATATAGCCTGTGATTGATGCTGTGAAGAGGAACAGGTTGAGATGGTTTGGTCATGTGTTGAGGAAGGATGAAAGTGACTGGTTGAGAAGAGTGATGGAAATGAATGTAGAAGGAAGTAGAAGACGGGGAAGACCGAGAAAGACTTGGCTAAAGATGGTGGAAGAAGAAATGCGGGCAAGGGGGTTAACAAGGAGAGATGCAGAAAATAGGGCAAAATGGAGAAGATTGTCATGGGGACCGCAAGGCTAACCCCTGCTCTAGCAGGGAAAATGGCCTTTAAAATGCATGTTGTGTTGTTGTTGTCTCTGTTCTCTTCACCCTCTCTTTTGCTCAAGGTCAACTGCCATCTGCTTGGAAATCAGCCAACATCACCGCTTTACACAAAAAGGTGCAAAAACAGATCCTAGCAACTACAGCCTTCTCCCAATTATCAGCAAAGTCATGGAATCCATCATTGCTTCGGATATGAAATCTTTCCTCTTCTCCAATGGCTTGATCTCTGATCATCAATTTGGTTTCAGACCAGGTCACTCTACTCTGGACATGCTGCTTCTGCTGTCTCAACAATGGATGGAGGTCCTCAATGCCAAACAGGAAATTAGAGCTGTCTCCCTCGACATATCACGTGCCTTCGATACGGTCTGGCACCCCGCTCTGCTCACCAAACTCTCCTCCTTTGGTATCCATGGAAATCTCCACGCATGGCTGGCGGACTTCCTCTCTAGTCGTAGTCAACGTGTGGCCTTGAATGGGTTTCTCTCATCTCCTCTTCCTGTTCAGGCTGGAGTTCCCCAAGGCAGTGTTCTGGGCCCTGTGATTTTTCTGGTCTTCATCAATGATCTCTCTGACTCTTTTGAAAATCCTCTCTATCTCTTTGCTGATGACTCCACTCTCTGACACTCCATTCCTCATCCCTCAGTTCGGCAGTCTGCAGCCTCCTCACTCTCTGCAGACCTGGATAAAATCACAGACTGGGCAAACAAGTGGAACATGACTTTCAATCCTGACAAATCTCGCACTCTTACGATGTCTCTCCGAAAAGACCGACTGGACAACCCTCCCATCCACTTTCTGAATAATCCTCTCCAAGAAGTTCTGTCACTCAAGCTTTTGGGTCTCACTATCTGCCATGATCTTTCCTGGGAAAACCACATTTCCAAGCTGCCCTCCAAAGCCAGTCGCCGACTGGGAGGAGTGCCGTCATGTGAAGTCCTTCCTTGGCACACCTGAGCTCCTCACCACATACAAGGCTTTCATCCGCAGCTCAATGGAGTATTGCTCTCCCCTCTGGGCTGGTGCTCCTGCCTCACACCTCGCTCGTCTTCACGCTGTTGAAACCAAAGCGTTCAGAATCATTGGAATCTCCCGCGATGACGCTATCTCCGAGGGCCTTTCACTTACTCACCGCAGGCAGGTTGGTGGTCTTTCCGTCTTCTACCGACTCCTCTCCAGTCTAGCCCCCCCTAGGCTGGAGTCTGTGCTCTGTCCCCCAAATATTCCTACAGGTCGCACAAGATCTGCCTGCAAACCTCTTATGGTTAAACTGCCAAAATCAAGACTCTCTGCTCACCTTCACTCCTTCATTTCCTCTTTTCTCCCGCCTCTGGAACAAACTCCCTCACTCTCTTCAATCCCACTCCTCCCTCTAGGTCTTTAAAACAGCTGTTCACCACCATCTATTATCTTCCCCAATCCAAAACCTTGATCTTTTCTACCCCTGCTAATTTCACCCCAAATCCACTTTTTTGAAATACCAACTTCTTTCCTGGAAGTCCTTGGTGTTCTTGCGTTTTATACCTATCCTGCCTCCCCCCAAGTCCTCTCCCTCCCACACATCTCCCGATGTCCCTGCTCTCAAATGTTGTGTTTGTGTGCTTCCTCCCCTTTCCTCCCCATCTTGTCTACCGCTCCCCTTTTTATATACTTTGTTTGCTTGCTTGTTTGTTTGATTTGTTTGTTTGATAAATGTTAGCTCTTTCACGAGCCTCGATTCTGTATCCAAAAAAAAAATAAAAGCTTCCACAAATATCAACCGATTCAGATCAAACTTGACATGCAGCATCCTTACCCCAAGGACCAGGTTGGTATTACATTTAAGCCCGATCCGTTGAAAAATGGCGGACTTAGGCGACCATTGTGCTTTTGGTCATGAAAACGACGTTAACACTCTAGCGTCCACAAATATTAACAGATTTTGATCAAACTTGGAATGTTTAACCCTTACTACACAAGGTAGGTTGCTATTGCATTCCAACCCGATCCGTCACAAAATGGCCACCATATTGTTTTCAGCTCCGAAACGACGTTAAGACTTTAACATCCACAAATATTTATGGATTTTGATCAAACCTTGTTGGCTTTTCATTGAAGTCAAATCTAGTACAGACAACTGACCTACTTTAAAGTTGTCCAGTCAGTTCAGTTGAGTTCTGCTTCCCTGGGAGCTCTAGTTTATTTAGGACTTAATATTTCCTTTTAAATCAGAAAATAAAAATAAATGGCATTGACAAAATTAATGATACCATACACTTAACATTTGGTAGTCCATCCTTTGGACAAAATAACTGAGGTCAAGCGCATCCTATAGCCATGAATGAGCTTCCTACACCTCTCTATTGGCAGTTTGGTTCACTCTTCTTGGGCAAACTGCTCAAGTTCTCCCAGATTTGAAGGGTGCCTTCTCCCAACTGCTGTTTTCACATCTTACCACAGGTGTTCAGTGGGATTTAGATCTGGACTCATTGCTGGCCACTTAAGAACAGTCCAGTGTTTTGTCTGGAACCATTCCTGGTGCTTTTTGAAGTGTGTTTGGGGTCATTTTCCTGCTGCATGACCCATGACCTTCGACGGGGACCCAGCTTTCTGACACTGGGTTGAACATTGTGCTCCAAATGCCTTGTTAATCTCCTGATTTCATGATGCCATGTACACATTTAAGGTACCCAGTGCCAGGGGCAGCACAGCATCCCCAAAACATCACTGAACCTCCTCTATATTTCACTGTAGGGAAAGTGTTCTTTTCTTTGAAGGCTTCATTTTGTTTTCTGTAAACAGAGCTTTTGGGCTTTCTTATGTCTTTCTCTTTCTCTTTCTCTTTCTCTCTCCAGTGGGGTCCTCCATATAACCCCCTTTCATAGAGTTGGCGACATGGTGTTAGTTGAAACTGTTGTACCTTGTGTCTGAAGGTCAGCTTGGATCGGTTTGGCAGTTGATTGAGGTGCTTTCTCCGCCATTTGAACAATGCTTCGCTGTAATCTTCGATCAAGTTTGCACTTGCGGCCACATCCATGGAGATTGGCTGCAGTGCCATGGGCCCTAAACTTCATGATAATATTGCATACGGTGGACACAGGACCATCAACCTCTCTGGAGATGGACTTGTCGCCTTGAGATTGTCCATGCTTTGCTACAATCTTGTGTCTGACTGTTATGGATTCGTCACTTCCGCCTTTGTGGTTATTATATACTTGTAGGATTTTTAGTTTCAGGTAATATTATTGTTAAGATTTCTGTGTGAAATGGACATGACTTTAGGAAAAGGTCAAAATAAATGTTTGTGGAGGAAAACGAAAAACGTGGAAAAGAAACCGGAAGAGGAGGAAAATCAACGGGGAAAGAGACGGCCGTGAGTTGCATCGAGGCGGCGAGCGGACTTCCGCGATATTGGTCGCGAATGAATTGAGGCTTCCCGTGAAAGGGATTGCCTGCGACATCGTCCCATATTGCAATTGCAATTAAACCTGCATCTCAGTTTTTGCTACAGAGCGTGAACTATTGTTGGTGGGAAAGCAAGGGCCTCCATTACAGGCCGATCTGCCATTTTTCCTTGAAGAGGCCGTCTGCCTTGAGCATCGTGTTTTGTCGTTGGGATTCCCATATCGACATCATCATGTGGATCGCTGTTGGTTCACATATCTGCTTAATTCCCATATCGACCTCTCACCTCGTAACTCCTCATCTGCAGCCGCGCAGATACCTGCCTGTTGTTCTTGCTGTTCTGTACGACTTCGACCTTCACTCTGCGTGGGGATTCGTGCACGCACTTTGGCATTGTTACATTCCACTCACGTTTGGCGTATCGTGAGTTTATTGCTTTGAGAGCATTGGGGAATGATGGTACCATCATATGTATTGTTCATGAGATGCAAGTGATATTTTCATGGTACTTTCGTAAAGTGTTATTATTGTGTGTGTGAGAGTTCTTAATACAATTACTTATTTTGTTCGACACAATTGCATTGGTGTGGTTTTACCATGGTTTATTAGAACACTCAAAATAACAAATCTTTATGCCGCGTTCCCTCTCGAGACTCTGTTGGGCACCGACCGCAACCGGAGTTTGCGGAGGTAACACGTAAAACTGACCTCAGACAATTATCTGATTTTCTTTCTTTTCTCCAACCGGAAGAGGAGGAGGAAAGTTGAAACTTTTTGCGGTACACACAGTGACACAAAACAGCAGAATGTCTCCTTTTCTCTATTCAAACTGGTTGAATGAGTGGTTTTTATATTGCAATCACCTGCAACTCTCACTACAGGTGAGTTCAATTCCAAAGTAAAGGAGAATCACCTGCTTGAAATCTAATTATTTCTAACAACTTCTAAAGGGTGCCAATAATATTGTCCGGGCCATTTTAGGATTTCTGTGTGGAATAAGCTAAGATTTAGTAATTGTTTCACCTTTTTTGGTTTTGTTCCACTGCAAACGAAAGGAATACATATGTGGATACCAAAATATTTTTTAATTGTCCCCCGTTGCACCACGGAGCGAAAGGGGACTATGGTTTTCCCCTCCGTCTGACTTTGGGCTTTCTTATGTCTTTCTCTTTCTCTTTCTCTTTCTCTCTCCAGTGGGGTCCTCCATATAACCCCCTTTCATAGAGTTGGCGAAGTAAGCGAAGGACCGAATTCTAATTTGGTGTGTGGGTGCAACCCACGTCAAAATCCAAGATGGCCGCCGCCATTTATGTCTGACGCCATGTATGTCTGAACCTTGTGAGCGGAATATCTTGAAAAATAAGCGAAGTACCAACTTCTAATCTGGTGTGTCGGTGTATCTTGGCATAAGGAAGAACGCTATTGAAAATTGGGTCGCCACGTCAAAATCCAAGATGGCCGCCGCCATGTGTCTGAACCTTGTGAGCGGAATATCTTGAAAAATAAGCGAAGTACCAACTTCTAGTCTGGTGTATGGGTGTATCCAGGCATTAGGAAGAACGCTATTGAAAATTGGGTCGCCATGTCAAAATCCAAGATGGCCACCACCATGTATGTCTGAACCTTGTGAGCGAAATATCTTCAAAAATAAACGAACTACTAACTTCTAATCTGGTGTATGGGTGTATCTACACATAAGGAAGAACGCTATTGAAAATTGAGTCGCCACGTCAAAATCCAAGATGGCCGTCTTGCGTCTTCCACTTTGTCAACTCACATCACTTCAACGACAGGGGACCGAGGCGTAACGCTTGTTTCAACAATTTTCTGGAAGAAATTGTGCATTATTTATAAAACGTGCAATGGTGCCAATATCTTTGGCCACAACTGTATTCACCAAAGTAACAAGGAATTATTTACATAAATACACAAGGGAAATTAACAGGTTAAGACAAATGTGAGCCCACGAGGAATAGCACAAGGAGAGTGGTTAGTGATTAAAGTGAGATGGGAGGCTTATTAAATAATTATTTTGCTTCAACCTTTTGCACAATAACAACGAGGGCAGTTCGCAATAGCTGAGAGAACAGAGCAGCTTCATGTGATGTTAATCAGGCAGATAAGTATGATGTTAACAAAGCAGATAAATGTTATGTTAACAGAGTAGATAAATGTTATGGTTACAGAGCAGATAAGTGTGATGCTCACATAACAGACAAGTGTGATGTTAACAGCACAGACAAGTGTGATGTTAACAGCACAGACAAGTGTGATGTTAACAGAACAGACAAGTGTGATGTTAACAGCACAGGCAAGTGTGATGTTAACAGCACAGGCAAGTGTGATGTTAACAGCACAGACAAGTGTGATGTTAACAGCACAGACAAGTGTGATGTTAACAGAACAGACAAGTGTGATGTTAACATAACAGACAAGTGTGATGTTGACAGAACAGACAAGTGTGATGTTGACAGAACAGACAAGTGTGATGTTAACATAACAGACAAGCGTGATGTTAACATAACAGACAAGCGTGATGTTAACAGCACAGACAAGTGTGATTTTAACAGCACAGACAAGTGTGATGTTAACAGCACAGACAAGTGTGATGTTAACATAACAGACAAGTGTGATGTTAACAGAACAGACAAGTGTGATGTTAACAGAACAGACAAGTGTGATGTTAACATAACAGACAAGTGTGATGTTAACATAACAGACAAGTGTGATGTTAACATAACAGACAAGTGTGATGTTAACATAACAGACAAGTGTGATGTTAACATAACAGACAAGTGTGATGTTAACATAACAGACGAGTGTGATGTTAACATAACAGACGAGTGCGATGTTAACATAACAGACGAGTGCGATGTTAACATAACAGACGAGTGCGATGTTAACATAAAGCCTGAACAGCTCATTGGTGTCAGGACAGGTACTCTAGAGGATTGGAGAGTAGCAAATGTCGCACTATTATAACGGTTTGTACTACCTTTACAATTGAACTCTACTATACTGCCATTTGTTGTTTATACCACGCTGTGTTGACACTGTGTTGGAGGCATTTTGTGTTCTCCAAGAGAAGTGCTCTTATTGTCACAGTTCCTAACGTCTTGACATTTGATCAAGTATGATGTTGAGGTGATGGGCCAGGTGTAGTGTGAGGTCAACAAGTGTTGGCTCCCCTGGGTTTGATAAGTTCATTATGCCAGTGAATCTTCTCCTTGTTTGATTTTTCCACCTGTTCATATTGGCATTGTCTTTTGATACCTGATTGTTCAAAATGGCACTTTGTGAACACTCAGTATATCAAATGGCCAAGCAGTCGATATATTTTTCTGAATGATTACAGGAATTATTGAATTCACTTAGCTTCCATACCTCAATCATTTAACCCGTCATCAATTTCACATCCAATTTTCTCATTCTATGCAAATGCTTTATTTGAGCATTTTACTTATTTACAATGCCTAGAGAAAGTCTACACACTCTTTCAAAAATTTCACATTTTGTTGCCTTACAACCTGGAATGAAAATGCATTAAATCAGACTTTTTCCACCTTTATTTACCACATGGTAACCCAGAACTTCCAAGTGAAAAACAAATTCTACAAGTTTCAGAAAATTAATTACAAATACAAAACTAGAATATTTTGGTTGGATAAGTGTCCACCCACCTTATAATAGCAATTGTAAATTAGCTCAGGTGTAAGCAATCACCTTCAAAATCACACACCAAGTTAATTGGCCTCCACCTTTGTTAAATTGAAGTGATTCTGATCTTTTCAGAATAAAATTAGCTGTTCCTGTAGGTTTCCCTTGCTGGGTAGTGCATTTCACATGAAAGACTCCACCATGAGCACCAAAGAACTTTCAAAAGACCTCCGGGATAAAGTTGTGGAAAGGCACAGATCAGGGGATGGGTATAAAAATATTTCAAAGGCCTTGAATATCCCTTGGAGCACACTCAAGCCAATCATTGAGAAGTGGAAGGCATATGGTACCACCAAGACCCTGCCGAGGTCAGGCCTTCCCTCCAAACTGGATGACCAAGCAAGGAGGAGACTGAACGGAGGCCACCAAGAGGCCAATGGCAACTTTGAAAGAGCTGCAGGCCTTTATGGCAAAGACTGGTCACTGTGTGCATGTGACAACAATATCCCAAACACTCCACAAGTCTGCCCTGTACGGTAGGGTCAAGAAGGAAGCCATTACTCAAAAACGCCCCCCTTGAATCCCGTTTGAGGTATGCAAAATACCACTCCAGAGATTCTGAAGCCATGTCGCAAAAACGTTTGTGGTCTGACCAAAACCAGGATGGAACTTTTTGGCCTTGATGAAAAACGTTACGTTTGCTGCAAACCCAACACAGCACATCACCCAAAGAACACCATCCATACTGTGAAGCATGGTAGGGGCAGCATCATGTTATGGGGATGTTTCTCATCAGCAGGGCCTGGGCTCTTGTCAGGATAGAAGGGAAAATGGATGGAGCAAAATACAGAAAAATCATAGAGGAAAACCTGCTCCCCTTTGCAAGAAAGTTGAAATTGGGACGGAAGTTCACCTTTCACCATGACAACGACCCGAAGCACACAGCCAAAGCTACACTGGAGTGGATAAGGAACAAAAAGATAAACATCCTTGAGTGGCCCCGTCAGAGCCCCGACCGAAATCCAATCGAAGATCTGTGGCATTATGTGAGTATTGCTGTCCATCAACGCCATCCATGTAACTTGACTGAGCTTGAACAGTTTTGTACAGAAGAATGGACAAATATTGCTCAATCAAGGTGTGTAAAGTTGGTAGAGACCTATCCCAATAGATTCACAGGTGTAATTACTGTCAAAGGTGCTTCCACCAAGTATCAACTCAGGGGGTGCACACTTATCCAACCAAGATATTCGAGTTTTGTGTTTTAAATTAATTTTTTGAAGTTTGTAGAATTTGTTTTTCATTTGGAAGTTGTGGGTTACGATACTTAAATAAAGGTGGGAAAAGTCTGATTTAATGCATTTCAATCCCAGGCTACAAGGCAACAAAAGGTGAAAAATTGAAAGGGGGTGTTAGACTTTTTATAGGCACTAAGTGGAAATATACCATGATGGGTTTCATTTTTACGTCCAAAAGTGGATACGTTATACATATTTGGACGGTCAGCTTCACATTCCCTTCGAAAAAGTGACATCTACAAAGCACCGTCTATTTGCGAACCACATTTGTGACGTCATAGTAGATTAAGGCTTTGATCTGTCATTTTCATCCATTTCTTTCTGTCAAGCCCCCACCCAGTCATATATTTGATGTCATTTGCATCCCGTTATACCTGTGACATAATTGTTCCCCTCACACCTGTGATGTAATTTTCTCCTCTCATACCTGTGACGTCATTTTCATCGTCTTACCTGTGACGTCATTTGCTCCCAAGTCATATCTGTGACGTCATTTGCATCCGGTCAGATCTGTTGTCATTTGCACGTTATTTCTGTGACATCAGCATCCCTTTGGGACCCACGTCCGTGACGTCATAGTTACCCAGCTCAGGCGTTGCAAATTCGGTAGTTTAAAAGCAATCCGTTTTTTCGAAGCCAGAGCCCTGTGATGTTTACCTTTCGTTGAAGGATAACGTGAGTCGTTTTGAGCATTTCAGGTGAACATCCTTGCTCTGAGGTTAGTTGATCTTGCACTGTGAGAGTATTTCTGGTGTACAGGTATTTAAATACATCGACCCCTCCACGGTCGGGACTACACGATCCACTGTTGTCGGTGTTGTTAAATGTTCCTCAAATAATGGCATTTGTTGAGGTATTTCCCTTGGAGGTGCACTTTAATGATTCATTATGGCCCCTTATTACATTATTCCTTCAGGGATAAACTTCAGCTTTATTAAATTTATCGAATCAATCTCAGACCATCCTTAGATTGCCGAAAGCAAATGCAATTTCAATGACACGCCATTGTCTGTGCAGGATTAGAATGCAAACCTGCAGTCGTGTTTGCAAAACGTCTCAAGGACAATACTGTGTCCGCGATCTTTGTACTGTGGCTGTGTCCCAATGGTGATGTAGTTTGCATTCCATACCTTACTGGTGAAACGTGATGTGGTGACACTACTACTACCACTACCACTACGATTACTACCACTACTACGACGCCATTTTTCTGCTCCTCGAGTTGTGCTACTTTTCGACATTTCCTCTTCCGTTTTCGTTTGTATTTTTGTTTTGTTTTGGTTTTCTGAACCGAGTTGGTTCATTTCTTATTTTATTTTGACGTTCCATTTGATTTAATTCGTCCCTTTGTGTTCAGGCCTAGCCTCGCCCGTCTGGGACTAGTTACGCCTTATTGCGGCGATATCGTTAAAGTACTTATGCTTCAGTCACATTTGGCTCGGCGGCCGTAGGGTCTAAAAAATCTACGGCCACTAGCAATTATAGGGCGGCCGCAGTATTTCCACGGCCACACAATGTAGCAGTCACATATGTTTTTATTTTTCGGGTAGCCGCACGGGGTATTTAGAAATTGTGGAGACCGAAAACGTGGGGGTGCCATACGGTCTTTGATTTGATGTCGCACGGTGACCTTAGGGCGTCCCTGCAGCGGCCATATAATTTTCAAGGCAGACGCAAGGTAGCCTCAAGGTGCCCGCAAGGCGACCGCAGGGGGGCCCTAAGGCGAACGTGCGGCCAGACGGACGGTAACGAGTGGGTATATATACCAGTTCTTTTTCATATGTATAACAGCACTTACAGTTGTCATGGCTACGGCTTGTCGAATTGCTACGGCCACCCAAGAAATGAAAAAAGTTATAACTCCGCGCTATAATTCCACGGCGACCCCTACGGCCTGTAAAAGATAGCCATACGCCCTAGGGCCACCCTGAGGCCACCTCAGAAACTCTGCGGCCGCCGCACGTTTCTGTCAATTTAGGGGGGGTACGGCCGCCGTATCCTAGCTGTAGAGCAAATGTGACTGATGCTTTAGCGACCCTTTTGTTCTTTGGTTTAATCATAGCTTAGTGTGCTGAAGTTGCACACTGTGGTGAGCGGGTGTGTGAGTGAGTGTTATTTGATTAATAACGTGTTTTTGTTACCTTGGTTCTAAGAGGACAATTAATTATTTTTGAATCATGCCGATGAATCATGCATCATCATCATAGACTGATGTCGCTGCGGCCACTTCTGGTGCATGTGTGGGGAAAAAAGCACACCCGTTTCAGTCTTTGACAAGGAAACATGGTGTGAGATGCGAGTTGGGACAAACTACCCAAATGGAAGCGTATGTGAGTGCAATGTCCATTGTGGTAGGTTCATCAGTAATAGTTGCAGCCTCTAAAATGTACGGAAGAGCTGTGTTCTTTCTTAAATCCGAGGCTGCAGCGAATAAGGTGATAGAGAAAGGCATTGTTGTTGGAGGGTTATTTGTAAAAGTAGAACCACTTTCGAGCCTTGGAACACCAATCATACTCTCTAACATGCCTCCCTTTATTGCTGATCATGTGGCTGTGCCATTCTTGGAGCGATTGGTGGTGCTAAGATCACACATTAGGCCTGTGCCTCTTGGATGTCGTGAGCCTGCACTACATCATATCTTGTCTTTTGAAAGATAAGTTTCCATTGAACTGTACAATGAAACGGAATTGGAGGGATCCTTTGTCATTCCGTTTGAAGGCAAGAATTATAAGGTATTTTACATGACTAATTAGCAGAAGTACCCGGCGTTGCTGGGCAGGGGAGGGGGAGAGGAGGAAGGGGATGAAGGGGAGGGGGGGGAGGCAGGAGAGGAAGGGGGTTCATATACGTATATGCTGGTGGGTGATGCCGATCAGGAAGAGGAAGAAGCCGTACTACCAACTTCGTACACTTCCGGAATTGTTTGATTTATTTATATTCAAATGTCGTGATTGTTTTGTATTTATTTATGTGAATGTGTACTTGTATATAACTGTCATTAATTTAAAAAGGTTTCGGCACTATCGAGGGATTCTTTTTTTTTTAAAATAATTTTTTTTAACTCCAATAAACCGAACTTTTTTATTCCAATTTTTTGTTTTTTGCCTAAAACACTCCCAGGCACTCACTAATGAACTTCTGAAAGTTTGAAGATCCGTTCAGCCATCTCTGAATAAAATGCGGACACACACAGACAACTCACGTTTATATATATGGCTCGGCTCGCTCCGCTCACCTCACCAAGCGTCGTTACTGAGGAACGGGCTTATTGTCCCCCGTCGCACCGCGGAGCGAAAGGGGGACTATGGTTTTCTCCTCCGTCTGTGTGTGCGTGTGTGCGTGCGTTGAACCTTGTGAGCGGAATATATATACATGAATGATCGTTTTAAGGCCATTTTCCCCGCTAGAACGGGGGTTAGCCTTGCGGGCCCCATGACAATCATGGTTCCCTGTTTGAGGCAATGTTTTTATGGCCGGATGCTCTTCCTGACGCCAACCCTTGGTCGCCTCTTACGACGCGCAGGGATACGGTGTACCTATTCTAAATCGGGGTACACACCGTGATCATTCATCCCAGCAAGCTGGTGCTCAATTTGCCGATCTCGGAAGGATGACAGGCTGAGTCAACCCCCCGGCATTAATTCAGCGATCGACCGGGATTCGAACCCAGGATCCTCGGAATATCTTGAAAAATAAATGAACTACTAACTTCTAATCTGGTGTGTGGGTGTATCTGCGCATAAGGAAGAACGCTATTGAAAATTGGGTTGCCACGTCAAAATCCAAGATGGCCGCCGCCATGTATGTCTGAACCTTGTGAGTGGAATATCCTGAAATATAAGCGAAGTACCAACTTTTAATCTGGTGCGTGGGTGTATCTCCAACCCACTCGCGAATATTCTCGATTTTTTTTTTTTTTTTTTTTGTATACAAAATCAAGGCTCGTGTAAGAGCTAACATTAATGACCAAAAAAAACCCCGACACATAAGACAAAATAAAGGGAGCGGGAGACAAGATGGGGAGAGAGGGGGAAGCACACAAGCACAACATTTGAGAGCAGGGACATCGAGAGATCTGTGGGAGGGAGAGGGCTTGGGGGGAGGAGGCGTGGGAAGGGGGGTGGGGGTGGGAGAGGTAAAAAAAACACATGGACACAGCTAGGACTTCCAGGAAAGAAGTCGGTATTTCAGAAAAGTGGATCTGGGGTGAATTAACGGGGGTAGAAAAGATCAAGGTTTGGGATGGGGGAAGATATAATAGATGGTGGTGAACAGCTGTTTTAAAGACCTGGAGGAATGAGTGGGATTGAAGAGAGTGGGGGAGTTTGTTCCATGTTTTCTTCCATGTTTCCTGCGTCTTCCACTTTATCAACTCACATCACTTCACCGACGGGGGACCTAGGCGTAACGCTTGTTTTAGCTGAGGATAATGACTGTACCTGAGTTGCTGTGTTGTCATGATTTTCACCAATCATAATACAAACAATTATTTTGCACAAATGTATTTGTTGTGTTTGTGATATTACATTTTTATCGGCAATTTAGATTGAATGTTTTTTTTTCAAGAAAGAACCCCTCAGCACATACATAGGGGAGGGGTCGGTGCAGACCTGGAAGTTTGGGACGATTACACCTCACCACCAAGTAATTCAAAACACCTCACCACCAAGTAATTCAAAACACCGCACCACCAAGTAATTCAAAACACCTCACCACCAAGTAATTCAAAACACCGCACCACCAAGTAATTCAAAACACCTCACCACCAAGTAATTCAAAACACCGCACCACCAAGTAATTCAAAACACCTCACCACCAAGTAATTCAAAACACCGCACCACCAAGTAATTCAAAACACCTCACCACCAAGTAATTCAAAACACCGCACCACCAAGTAATTCAAAACACCTCACCACCAAGTAATTCAAAACACCTCACCACCAAGTAATTCAAAACACCGCACCACCAAGTAATTCAAAACACCTCACCACCAAGTAATTCAAAACACCGCACCACCAAGTAATTCAAAACACCGCACCACCAAGTAATTCAAAACACCTCACCACCAAGTAATTCAAAACACCGCACCACCAAGTAATTCAAAACACTGCACCACCAAGTAATTCAAAACACCTCACCACCAAGTAATTCAAAACACCTCACCACCAAGTAATTTTAAACATCTCACCACCAAGTAATTCAAAACACCTCACCACCAAGTAATTCAAAACACCTCACCACCAAGTAATTCAAAACACCTCACCACCACGTAATTCAAAACACCTCACCACCAAGTAATTCAAAACACCTCACCACCAAGTAATTTTAAACACCTCACCACCAAGTAATTCAAAACACCTCACCACCAAGTAATTCAAAACACCTCACCACCACGTAATTCAAAACACCTCACCACCACGTAATTCAAAACACCTCACCACCAAGTAATTCAAAACACCTCACCACCAAGTAATTTAAAACACCTCACACCCATAAAACACGTAATAAAAACACCTCACCACCACGAAATTAAAAACACCTCACCACCACGAAATTGAAAACACCTCACAGTCATAAAACATGTAATAAAAACACCTCACAACCACGAAATTCAAAACACCTCACCACCACGTAATTCAGAACACCTCACCACCATGTGATATAAAAACACCTCACCACCACATCGTTTAAAAACACCTCACCACCATGTGATTTAAAAACACCTCACCACCATGTGATTTAAAAACACCTCACCACCATGTGATTTAAAAACACCTCACCACCATGTGATTTAAAAACACCTCACCACCATGTGCTTTAAAAACACCTCACCACCATGTGATTTAAAAACACCTCACCACCACATCGTTTAAAAACACCTCACCACCATGTGCTTTAAAAACACCTCACCACCATGTGATTTAAAAACACCTCACCACCATGTGCTTTAAAAACACCTCACCACCATGTGATTTAAAAACACCACCACCATGTGATTTAAAAACACCTCACCACCATGTGATTTAAAAACACCTCACCACCACATAATTCAAAACACCTCACCACCACGTGATTCAAAACCACCACAACGTTATTAAAAACATTTCACAACCACGGAAACAAAAGTTTGAGGGAGTCGTTAAGTGACAACACAGACAATGCCCAGATGTGTAGATATATAGATAAATGACTGTACCTGAGTTGCCGTTTTGTCATGGTTTAAACCAATCCTAATTCAAACAATTATTTTGCACAAATGCATATGTAATATACGTGATATCACATTTTATAAACAATTGAAGTTGAAAATTTTTTTTTTCCCCCACCCAAAAAGTGGAAATTATTTCAAACAAATACCCTTAGAACATACCGACGGGAGAGATATGTGCATACCAGAAGTTTGGTACGATTTCACAATAGTTTGAGAAAGTAGTTCAGTGACAACACAACACAAGACAGCACAACACAGACACTGCACAGATATATATAAAGACATAAATGGCAAAAAAAAGAAACGCAAGTTTTTATGTCAAACCCTACCCTAACCATAACCCTACCCTAACCCCCACCCAACTCTAACCCTACCCTAACCCTCCCCTAACAACTCGTGGCATTGTCATCTGCTGAGTGAATTCGTTTTTAGTTTTTTTTTGTTGTTTTTTTGTATACAGAGTCGAGGCTCGTGAAAGAGCTAACATTTATCAAACAAACAAGCAAACAAAGTATATAAAAAGTGGAGCGGTCGACAAGATGGGGAGAGAAGGGGAGGAAGCACACAAACAACATTTGAGAGCAGGGACATCGGGAGATGTGTGGGAGGGAGAGGGCCTGGGGGGAGGCAGGATAGGCATAAAACGCAAGGACACCAAGGACTTCCAGGAAAGAAGACAAAAGTCACCTCAAAAAAGTGGATTTGGGGTGAAATTAGCGGGGGTAGAAAAGATCAAGGTTTTGGATGGGGGAAGATAAGAGATGGTGGTGAACAGCCGTTTTAAAGACCTGGAGGGTGGAGTGGGATTGAAGAGAGTGAGGGAGTTTGTTCCAGAGGCGGGAGAAAAGAGGAATGAAGGAGTGAAGGTGAGCAGAGTCTTGATTTTGCCAGTTTAACCATCAGAGGGTTGCTGGCAGATCTCTTGCGACCTGTAGGAATATTTGGGGGACAGAGCACAGACAGGGCTGGGGGGGGGGGGGGGGTAGGCCGGAGAGGAGTCAGTAGAACACGGAAAGACCACCAACCTGCCTGCGGTGAGTAAGTGAAAGGCCCTCGGAGATAGCGTCATCGCGGGAGATTCCAATGATTCTGAACGCTTTGGTTTCAACAGCGTGAAGACGAGCTAGGTGTGAGGCAGGAGCACCAGCCCAGAGGGGAGAGCAGTACTCCATTGAGCTGCGGATGAAAGCCTTGTATGTGGTGAGGAGCTCAGGTGTGCCAAGGAAGGACTTCGCACGACGGAGGATGTCCAGTCGGCGACTGGCTTTGGAGGCCAGCTTGGAAATGTGGTTTTCCCAGGAAAGACCATGGCAGATAGTGAGACCCAAAAGCTTGAGTGACAGAACTTCTTGGAGAGGATTATTCAGAAAGTAGATGGGAGGGTTGTCCAGTCGGTCTTTTCGGAGAGACCGTAAGAGTGTGACATTTGTCAGGATTGAAAGACATGTTCCACTTGTTTGCCCAGTCTGTGATTTTTGTCCAGGTCTGCAGAGAGTGAGGAGGCTGTGAGTGAGTGAGGTTCAAGCCTCCATGGACCATAGACTATCACAGGAACATCAATATTCTTATGCAATTTAGCCTTGGAAGCCACAGTAAGTGATTGTTTGAAAATCCATTCAACCCCCATTGTGGTGGTTCAGTGAGGCATGACGCTCAAGAAATGTGGTTGAAAATACAGGTGCTTAAAATGGTATTACAAATCTTTGTCATTGATAATTTGTGCACAACAATGCACATTAAAAATATACGTCTTATCAACTTGCGTTTCTTTTTTTGCCAAGTATAGATGAGCCTTGTTGTCATATTTGTAAGGCAAAGGATCACTTGAGAGCAGACTGTCCCACTGTCTCAAAGAAAGTGTCTGCTCCTCGGAGCCTTGAACAGCAAAAGGAAAATGAGATTATCACTCCAGGTATCAGTAAAGAAGTATCTGCTCTTCCATGTCCAGAAGAGTCGAAAGAGGAGGAAAGTAGTACTTCAGAGGTTTCTGTGCCGTGTCCTGGCCCTAGCTTACCCTCAGACATAGACCAATGGAAAATGGTAAAGTTAGGAAAAGAGCACAGAAGAGAAAATCTGAGCCAGAAGCTAAGGGGAATGGTGATCATATACCAACTTCTGAAGATACAACTGATAAGGACATGGCAAAACGATCAACAGTCGGGTGCTCTGAAAAAAATAGAGATCGTTACAGAACCTGAACAAATGGAAGAAGAAATAGGTACTCATCCTCAAGTACCAGATCATGAATGTGATCGGCTGCCAAGTGCAGCTAATGATCTGCAAAAGAGCGAACAGAGAAGCAAAGTATCTATAACTAAAGCCAGTGCGGTAATGACGACCGACCTGGTGACATCTCCTGATTTGGCAGAGGTAAAGGAGACTGAGAGGTCTGTTGTGGAGATGGTACATCCCACTGCACCAACAACAGCTGGAAAGAAGCTTCGCAATACGCAAATTGAAACTACATCCACAGTGGAACTTCCTCAAAGAAAAAACACCACCGAATGCTCAAATAAAACTGTGGAGTCCATACAGTCACGTGAAAAAGTAAGTACACCCCATGTAAAGTTTTGACTTTTTCAACATATTTCAACATGCAGCTATTTGATCTTCATTTCGACAATATTGATAGATAAAGGTGATATAATATAACAAATATCATGAAACATTTACATTTTGTAGTCCATTGTATAATTTAAATAAACATAAATGCAAATTTCGCATGTGGAAAAAGTAAGTACACCCCTACATTTATCACTACTTCAAAAACTTAAAATTAGAATCAGGTGCACCAGCTCAGGTGCAAATGATTAGAACATCGTGAGAGAGGATCTTGGAGGAACCTGTCTTATTTAAACCTCAGACATTTAGTTTGGTTTGCTCTTTGTTGTTTAAGTGTGCGACATCACCATGCCTAGATCAAAAGAGCTCTCTGATGCCTTCAGAAAGAAGGTTATAGATGCCTACGAGTCTGGGAAGGGATTTAAAAAGATCTCCAAACAATTTGAAATCAATCATTCGACTGTCCGGAAGATCATCTACAAGTGGAGAAGATTCCAAACAACTGCCAACTTGTTCAGGCCAGGCCGCCCCAGCAAGTTCAGCCCGAGAGCAGACCGCAAGATGCTGAAAGATGTCTCTAAGAACCCCAGAATGTCATCATGGGACCTACAGGTAGCTCTTGCCACTGTTGATGTCAAAGTGCACGAGTCTACCATTGGAAAGAGGCTGCACAAATGTGATCTACATGGGAGGTGTGCCAGGAGGAAACCTTTGCTGTCCAGAAAGAACATCAGGGCAAGACTAAAGTTTGCCAATGAACACCCTCGGCAAAGACCAACACTTCTGGAACAATGTGGTCTGGACAGATGAGTCAAAGGTAGAGCTATTTGGCCACAGTACCAGAAGACATGTTTGGCGAAAACCAAAGACAGCATTTGACCACAAGAACCTGATACCAACTGTAAAGCATGGTGGTGGAAATATTATGGTTTGGGGCAGCTTTGCTGCATCAGGGTCTGGGCAGCTCACCATCATAGAATCCACTATGAATTCTTCATTGTAACAGAGGGTGCTTGAGGATAATGTGAGGCCATCTGTCAGAAAGTTGAAGCTCAACCGAAGGTGGACCTTGCAACATGACAATGACCCTAAACATACCAGTAAATCCACCAAGGAATGGCTGAAAAGAAAGAAATGGAGGGTTCTGGAATGGCCAAGTCAAAGCCCGGATCTAAATCCCATCGAGATGTTGTGGGGGGATTTGAAACGAGCTTGTGCATGCAAGAAAACCCTCAAACATCGCACAGCTGAAAGAATTCTGCATGGAGGAGTGGGCAAAAATTCTCCCAGTCGATGTCGGAGACTGGTAGACAGTTATAGGCTATGAGCCGAGGGGTCGACCATGCTCAGTCAGAGGGAGGATGGCTAACAGTTATTTTTGGCAAGGCCAAGGTCCCTAGTGCTGAAAAAAATGTGATAGCAGTGTGAAACTCTTAGCCGTATCTGTGTTATCATCACATTTGTCAGATCACCCATTTATCGCTTTTCGGGTCATTTTTCCCACTTAAGATTTAGGGGGTGGGGTTAGTTTTTTGGCTCTCAAATAATATCACGTGTATATATCAGCTAGTGTGGTATATCAGGTAAAAGGTTATTGAATTACCTTTCAAATGATGTATAGAAAGTGCCTGTGTGATCTATAGTAACCTCTTTATAATGATTATTAAAACATAATTATTTCCACCAACTCTCAAAACTTCATCACAAAATCCCCAATTTTAGGAACAAAAATAGGCAAAAATCAAAAGGTATGTAAAAGGTATGTTTCGATTTGAGACACACATACAGTATAATTAGAGTCAATATCCTCACACATATGATCATGATGTGCTATGAAATTCAATGCAATATGTGTAGACATGCTAATACGAATGTTGTCATCAATGTCAATATTTTCATTATATTTTAGGTGATTTGCAACCATGACAGCGGTGCACGACATCTAATGTATTTCTCTTTGTAGATTTGTTGGTGCAGAATACATTTTTAAGCAACTATAGCAACTGATGCTAATTTGTAGTAGTGGTGGTGGTGGTGGTCTCATTCGATATTATGTGTCTTTCCAGGTGAGACGGTGGTGGTGATATTGGTGGTGGTGAAACAGAGTGTACCGCAGATAGACAATTGAACAAATACTTGCAATGGAGATTGCGATCACTCAGAAAGTTCCCAAGGACGTTTGTATCATTCATAAGCTATCGTTTGATGTCAAACCAGAAGATCCACTCATAAGCCCTCAAACATTTGATTCGTGGACTACATTGCTGGATGCGGCCAAAATACGGAACCATGCACCCATTCTCGACCTTGCTCAGTCGCTGCCAGAGAAGGAGATTCCCCGAGTATTCTACCACAGGCAGTGCAGGAGCGTGTTCACCATGAAGCGAGATTTGGAAGCACTGAAACGAAAAGCTGAATCCGATTTAACCGACGATGCTGCTGCAACATGTTCAGCGAGCAAGAGACAAGCCAGAAGGGCATCTTCGGAATCACGCATCTATGAACCGGATTGTATATTCTGTGGAAAGACCAAGTGGTGCAAGGGAACGTCATCCCGTGAAATCTGGAGCAGTGAAGCGCTACTATGTCACATCCGAACACAGGAGTGCGTTTCTCCGCCAGATGAGGGAAATGGTGAATGTGAGCAACACACACGTACAACACGCGGATCTGCAGCAAACACGGATCAAGAAAGATGAGGACGCTGTATCATCACCTGATAACTCTGATCCAGAGTTGGGTGAACCCATTCACTATGGCCAGCTCTCTCATCAGTATTTCCACCGCACGCGCAGCCCCTCCAAATATTGCCAAGGATCTGGAGAAAGCATGGGAAGTCGGACACAAGTGCTACACAAACTTCAAGATTGAGCGACTTGAGAGCAACCCACCAATCAAGAAATTCCACGACCCTTTGCAACTGAACAAGCTGAAGACTTTCAGCAACCTCACTAAGAAGAAGGAATGCAGAAGCAATGGCAGGGCAGTAATTCTTCAAGCAGACAGAGCTCTATTTGGTAGAATTATCGTGATGGCACAGGGCCGAGATCTTCACATGGCAGAGGTGCTATCTCATCCTCTAGGTCCCTTGCCATGGGCCCTGGCGACACCCTAAGGCCTTCTACGGAAAACCAACAAAGCTGCCCTAGCCACGGCCTTGCAAAGGACTGTGACCCCGGCTGAAAGGATACCCGACAATTCGGCAACAATTATTGACGGGATGCTCCTTATACAGAAGGTGGCAGGTGATCAAACTACATTTGCCGAAGTGGCCATGATTGTCCTATCCATGGCCCTGAAGGATGGATGCAGTAGCCAGAGGATCGATGTCGTCTTTGACACCTACAAGGAGACTTCCATCAAAAACAGCGAACGGTTAACCAGGGGGGAAGAACTTGGACTTGAGCTGAAAAACATCACGGCATCTCAAATTGTAAGGCAATGGCGCAAGTTTCTCAGCTATGTTGGGAACAAGTCAAGTCTTATCATGTTCCTGGTCGAAGAGTGGAAGAAACCAGAGTACATCAGACGCCTACAGGGAAAGGTTCTCTTTGTAACATGCGATGACAAGTGTTATCAGATCACATCTGATGCTAGCCAAGAAGTAATGGCCCTGGAAAGCACACATGAGGAAGCAGATGGTCGTCTGTTCTTGCATGCTGCCCATGCTGCCGCACATGGATACCAGTCTGTGCTTATTAGCTCAGATGACACCGACGTACTTGTCATTGGCTTGGCATTTCATACCAAGATTCATGCCAAGTTGTTTCAGAAATGTGGCACCAAAGCAAGGGCTAAAATCCTCGACATAGGGAAAATAGGAAAGTCAGTCGGCACAAATGTATGTCAGGCCCTAATTGGAATGCATGCCTATACCGGATGCGACACAGTCAGCACGTTTGCTGGACGAGGAAAACTGACTGCACTAAAACTCATCAGAACCAACAAAGATGTGCAGGATGCATGTACACAGCTGGGAGAGGACTGGGACGTCAGTGAGGAACTGATGGATAAATTGGAGAACTTCACTTGTCTCATGTACGCACCGAAGTCGGGGACAGTGAAGGTGAATGACTTGAGATATCACCTGTTCTGTGCCAAGAGGGGAGAGATCGACAGTCACCAGCTACCTCCGTGCAAAGACTGCTTAACCAAACATGCACAGCGAGCCAACTATCAAGCCGCTATTTGGAAGAGGAGTCTCAAGATGGATCCAGCAGTACCGAGTCCAATCGGGAAAGGATGGCACTGGGATACCCAGGATGGTCGCGTGCAGCTGGCAGTCGACTGGATGCAAGGACAGCCCGCACCACAGGCGGTTCTGGATTTACTGGCATGCACCTGTTCGAAAAGATGCACACTACCCATGTGTGTCTGCATGGCCAGTGGTTTGAAGTGCACAGACATGTGCAAACTCACCACATGTGACAACCAGAGAGTGTATGGTGAGAGTGATGACAGTTCGGCAGAAGACGATGAAGAAGACGACGACGATGACGAGGATAACTTCTGAATTGTAGAACTGTATGGAGAAAGATCATGTACATATGTGTAACAAATATGGTGTACGCTGAATTGATAACTCGTGTACTTTATGGTATGATGTCTATAAATATATGTTGCTTAAATAGAAAGTACATTGTTTTCCTTTGGTTTACTTTATGTATAGCTGGTAATATAAGAGAACCATACAACACTACAAGACTAAAAACGTTTGCATGAATATGATGTAAATTATCTCGCCAACTTAGGGTACATCAGGATACATACATATACATGGAGTAGGTTAATCATCACATGCATCATACGTCTGTGGTATATTCAAGAACACCACATACAGTTTGGTCATAATGCCTTCATATTTTTAGAATTAGACATTTCTGACACCAATTTCAGTACTTTTTGGCCTATATATAGCTGACATCCCAATATTATATATACTATTTTTAGACCAATAATGGTATACAAACTATATACATGCTGTCGGTCAAAAATCGTAAAATGTAAATCAATATATCATAAGAGCGGAAAGATATACATTTATGGATTTTAGGTCATGGTTACAGCAACTACTGTATATTGGATTTTCTCATCTTTATCAAGGTGTATGAGATTTAAGGCCCAAATTTGACTTTAATCATACTGTGTGTTTCTCAAATTCAAAAATTCATTTAATATCCGCCAAACTGAATTTTTGCCTAATTTTGTTTTCATTGGGGATTTTGTGATAAATTTTTGAGGGTTGGCGGAAATAATTATGTTTTAATGATCATAAAGAGGTTACTATATATCACACAGGCACTTTCTATACATCATGTGAAAGATAATTCAATTACCTTTCACCTGGTATACAACACTAACTGATACATATAGGAGATATTATTTGAAAGCCCCAAAACGAACCCTACCCCCTAAATCTTAGGCGGAAGAATTACCGAAAGCGTTATTGGGGTGGTCTGACAAATGTGATGATAACACAGATACGGCTAAGAGTTTCACACTGCTATCACATTTTTTTCAGCACTAGGGTCCCTGGCCTTGCCAAAAATAACTGTTAGCCATCCTCCCTCTGATTGAGCATAATGTCGAAAATTTGAGGGTCTGGCTCATAGCCTATTATAAGAAACACCTACTTGAGGTTGTTTCTGCCAAAGGGGGCAATACCACCTATTAGAGCCAAGGGTGTACTTACTTTTTCCACATGCGAAATTTGCATTTATGTTTATTTAAATTATACAATGGACTACAAAATGTAAATGTTTCATGATATTTGTAATATTATATCACCTTTATCTATCAATATTGTTGATATGAAGATTAAATAGCTGTATGCTGAAATATTTTGAAAAAGTCAGAACTTTACATGGGGTGTACTTACTTTTTCACGTGACTGTATATGTATATATATATATATATATATATATATATATATATATATATATATATATATATATATATATATATATATATATATATTGTTGCGGATATGAGGACTATATTTTTTTGATTGTGTGAATTATTATTATTGTTTATTCTGCGCCTCCTGCCTCCGGAGCTGTGTAAAGGTCAAAGGGCATCCCATAATTAGTCCATAAAGCATCCACACCACAGCCAATCATAGAATACCCCTGTTCAATAGTTATATCTTATTATGTGTTTTAGGGTAAGGCTGTGTCTCCCATTAATTGAAATACTCCATTGCACCAGTGAAAGAGATAGATTCCCTTCATTCCCACTCCCAACACTTCCATTCCCCCCTTTTCGTCAATTGCAATTCGCATTGCCAACTGCATGTTGGGCGGTTTTCCCTTCATCCGCCATTGACCACGAGGCAGGGTTGGGGAAGAAAGGCGGGTCCCCACCTCGTCATAGAGGGGAGGAGTGAGTCAGCCCCACTCAACCAACCACGAACAAGGGGTTGGACTTGGAGAGGGTGTGGAGAGAAACATCGAGGAGGTTCGCGAAGGTTGAGGGGCGGGGCCTATATAACCCGCAGGCAGGGCGTGTCCAAGGCAGATGAGCTTTGACGGGATGAGCTACGACAAGAGCGGAGTGTGTGGTTTTTTTGGTCAGAGCTGGGCTGGTCATCAGTGGTGGTCAGTGTTTGCGGAGAGTGGAGGGGTTGCGTTGAGTTGTCGGTGGTGAGGAAGAGTTGGACTAAGCAAGAGAGAAAGAGTCCTGGAGTTAGTAAGAGAGAGAACCCGTCACGCGAGAGAACCCATCACGCCAGACCCCCCACCAGCAGCGTTGGCTTGGCTCCACCAAGCAGCTCCGACCCGCTACCCCGCGCACACGACAGGATCGGTGGCATCGGCGGCCGTCGAGGTCCAGCCCGACGTCCTGTGCGGGATCAAACTCCAGCCAGCTCCGGGCCTTCCTCCAGCCACCCACCTCCTGTCATTCCTGCCTGCAATTTCCATCCATTTGCGTACGTGAGTTTGTTTTGTTCGTGCTGTCCTGGGTAGTAACAATAAGTCTGTATAAGCTAAAGATTGCACTGTGTCACCTGCGTCTCATGTCCCTGTAAATAAACGTGACTGCTTGCTTCCTACTTATATGTGTAAATAATAAATCCAATTACTCTTCTGTCCGTATTCTCGTCTTATTCCTTTTCCTCTTTGCATTCGGTCGTTTTAGAGTTTTCCAGATTGGGCAGCTGCGGTGCGATACGGCCAAAGTTTGGGGTGAATCGGGTGAGTTGGGGAAGAATCGGGGGAACTGTTAGGTCGCGGTAATACACCACCGCTCGGTCAAAATAACATCTTGTCTGCGACCCGTAACAATTGGTGTCTGGGAGTGAGATACGGATCCGAAGCGCGCTTAACCCGCTCAAAATTACAAGCTGCTGGAAAATTGTGTTTTAAAAGAAAAACCCGAATTTTGAAATCGCGCCATGGCTGGTCAAGGCGATCGGATGCCAGTGGGTGAGCTAGAGGAGGGGTTAGGAGTAACCCAGGATCAGAGGGACGAAGTAGAGGAGAACATTGGCAATATGGTTGAGGGGGTATCAGACGCACAAAATGGCGCTCTCGCGCACGAGGTTTCAGGCGCGCAAAAAGTCGCCTCGCACGAGCGCGCGGTAGCCGAGTCCGCTGTATCAACGAGCTTTAACATGCAGCCGATTGACATGCAGGCCCTCATTGCGCAGCTACAGGCAGCTGTACAGATGAGTATGGGGAGCCAAATTGAGCGATTGGGTGAGCGATTGGAGGGCCAAATGGGGGTAATGAGGGACGAAGCGAGGGCTCAGAGTGAGCAATTGGGGGTAATGAGGGAGGAAGCGAGGGGTACCGGTGAGGGGTTAGACAACGGGATAAAAGAGGTAAAGAATGGGTTAACGGGGGTGGAAAATAGAATGGCTGCCCAGGAGAATCAGTTAGAGGGGGTAAAAAATGGGTTCATGGGGTTAGAAAATAGGATGGAAGACAAATTGCGGGAAATAGGGGAGCAATCCGCCCGGGAAATCGAACAGATGGGGAACCGGATAGAGGAGGTGAAAATCGGGTTAGAAAGTAAATTGGATGCTCAGAGGGATGAATTGGGACAGATGAGGGTGGCATCTACAAAAGAGAGGGAGGAGATGAAAGAGGAAATACGATGAGGTGTAAGTGAGGAGGTCTCGGGGGTACGCGACGAGGTAAAGCGAGGCGAAAAGCGTATAGAGAAAGAGGTGAGGAATAATACGGCTAGGTTACAGGGGGGCATAGAGGGTCTGACGAAGGGAGTAGAACAGCTGACAGTAGGACAAAGGGAACTAGCGGACCAAGTGGAAAAGAACACGGCAATAATCGGGGGGTTAAAAGCGACACAAAAAGACATTAAGAACGAATTAATAGCGACACAGAAGCAATGTCAGATGGTACGTGAGGGACTGACAATGAGGGTGGACGAGGTGACAGAGATAATGGAGACGAAGGACCGAGAGGTGAGGATGCACATAGAGACGGTCACGGTAGCCTTAGACGACGAACCTGAGGAGACGCACCGGGAAATAAAAGAGGTGAAGCAAAAATTAGAGGAAGTGGAAGAAGAGGTGAGTGAAATTAAGAAGAGACGGACAGAAACTAAGAGAGAAATACAGGAGGAGGTGATGGAATATGTACAAGGTCGGTGCTCAACTCATGATGTGCTGCTCACTAACCAAATAAAGAGTTTGCAGGTGGCAAAAGAGGTGCGGAGACGAGGTGCCAAGGTGAGTGGCGAAATATTCGGCAATGTATATGATGTGAGGAAAGCTTCAGTCGGCTTGGGGGTTGCTATGGATCCGGGTGTTCGTGAGAGGCCGTTGGTGAAGTGTGTGACAGGTCAGGTGTGCGAAAAAAGAGGTGTGCGAGAATGTCCGACCATGGGGTGTGTGAGGAAAAAGTGCGCGCCGACCAGTGAGTGTGCTGTCGAGAGTGAGTCGGTCATAGTGCGTGTGCGAGGGGGTACATGGAAGCGCGGTGTGGTAAGTGTTACGGAGGAAGTAACGAAAGAGTGTGCGCAAGAGGATGCGCGAGAAAGGTGTGTAACGGACAGGTGCATGGGGAAAGAGTGCGCTGTCAAGAGTAAGGAAGGATGCACACCTGTGGTGAGTGTTACAGAGGATGTAACGGGAGAGGATGCGCGAGAAAGGTGTGTAACGGACAGGTGCATGAGGAAAGAGTGCGCTGTCGAGAGTAAGGGTGAGTGCGTTGTCAAGAGTGGTGGTGAGAGTAGTGAGAGTGGCACGGAGCGTGAGTTAGATGTGACAGGTGAGCGAGGATGTACACCTGGAATGGAAGGATGCACACCTGGAATGGTAGAGCATGTGTGGGAATGCACACTTGAGTTGGTCGTGAGGCACGTGGTTGGGTGTGCGAGTGAAAGCACACCTGTGATTGTCACAGAGGAGGTGACCGAGGAAGGGGCGCGAAGAGGTGTGTTGGTGAGGTGTGCGAACGACGAATGTGTGCCAAAGTGTTCGGTGGTCAGGTGTGTGACCAAGTCTGTGAGCGGAATGAGTGTACCGAGGTGTGTAAGGAAAGGTACGAGGAGCATGGGAACAGCTGGAGGTATGAGCAAGAAAGGGGTAGCGTATGCGTGTAAGCATGCAGGTGAGGCATCGACGGTAACCGGGTTAGCGGTTAGAGCGACTTATAGCCGAATCGGGCCCTCGGTGCGTGCCGGGCTTCGCGTGCCGCGAGAACCAGCGGGGATCCGAGCCACGGCGGGTTCAAAAGGACAGCCGTACGCGATCCACGCTGGGCCGTGCTGGGAACGGCCGCGTCCGTGCTCCACTAGGCGGAGCGGGCAGCCCGATAGGAAGGGTCGTCATGGCGACCACGTTTTGTTGAGACGTGCCGGCAGGTCGAGATCGGGACATTGGATGGCTCCACGCCGAGGTGGTGCGTGGGATCTCGGCCCGGGTAAGCCCCCGTCCCTGCCCCGAATGCGGGACGTATCCAGCCGCTGGCACAAAACAACCCGCATTCATTGCTCGGCTGTACGAAGCCGAGCTTTAGAAGGGAATTGGCGCACCGAGAGGATCTAATAAGTAGACGAGTGATGAGGTTAGTGTTTTGGACCCAAAATTAGAAAAAGGCAAAATTTGATGATTGGTACGGTGATTATCAGTAAATGACAAATTTTTGATTTGTTGGATTTGGACGAGCGAAATTGATAGTAGGACCTCCCCGATGTGGTGGGATGGCAAATCCACCATCCCTCACAGGGGGGGGCAAAGGAGCACTAGTTTATGGGGTTGATGGCAGTGAAAACTAGCCCGGGTGGGTTAGGATATTGTGTGTAGGGCCCTAGAAGATGACATTAGGTAACGTTAAGATTAGTTAGTGACTGATACCTGTAGTGGGGACGCAGGTAGTTTAGTGTGGATGATAATGACGTGGGAGCGCAATAGTTTAAAGGGACGACTGGGAAGCGCAAGTTTCAGAGGGGAGTAGTTAGATGAGATGATGCCGTGTGTTTGAGGATTGAACAGGTGTGATTGCACAGGTGTGCAACTGAACAGGTGTGTGGAGCAGTGTATGAATGAGTGAAGGTGATTGTGTATTGTGCTGACCCAATGGTCCAGGAAGAGGAGGAGGGTGCAGGTGGCACCAGGTGTGAGTGCACAGGTGTGCAACAACAGGTATGGAGAATGGTAGTGTGGAATAAATGAAGTATTGGAATGGATGGTCGTGGAGTGAGTATGGTGGAAAACTGTGGAGTGGAGTGGATGGTGCGAAGGTGTGAATGGGGGAAGGATGGACCCCCATCACGGATACCCGGGGCGGGTAGTGTAAGTGTTAGGTAAGAGGGTATAGGTAAATTGTGGTTGGATATTGGCATCTGTGGTGCGAGTGGAAGAATGGTATTTGGATGGGTGCATTAGTGTTGTGGAAATGGCTGGGCGTGTAGCCTGTTAGTGTGTGTAGTTGGTTTGAGCACTCCACCACTGTGAGGATGTCGGCCAGGTGAGGCCGCAGGTGGGCTCTGGGAGCCGGTAGTTGTGGATGGGGCCCGAGGATCCGGAGGACGGACCCGGGTAGCCCAGTGCCAGAGGGCACCGAGTGGGGTGACAGAGCCAGGAGGGGCCTTCCCCAGTTAGTTAGGTTAGGGTGAGGAGCTAGGTAAGCTCGGGTGGCAACTACAGTGGTGGAGGTGTGCAGGTGGGTAGACCTGCTGGGAGAGCTACACGTCACAGCCCAGAAATTGTGCAAGGGCACCGGGAGATGAATCGGGGGAGTGAGACCCCAAATTGAGAAGCACCACAGTTTGGTCAATGGGAATTGGTTTTTAGAACCCATTGTGTAAGATGGCCAATGGATTGGCAGGGAGAGACCCCGGGTAGTGTAAAGTGTATTAAAGTCATTTAGAGAATAGATAGGATGAAGGATCTCCTCGCACCATCTGCATCCACTCACCTGAGGTGACAGGTACTCCACACCATGCCATGTTTTGATTATTTTTTATGATGCAAATGTTTGGATTGTGAGACGCATCATGACGTGGGTGTGACATTGTGCTTTGTTGTTCCATCTCTTCCTCCTTATGAGGATTGATGACGAATTGGGTGATGGCAAATTTTGGATAGTGGGGGAGTGAAGACGAATTTGGTATAAGGGAAATAAGGGGAAGACGTGACGGTAGCGACGGATTGGTAATGTGTAGATTTTTGTACATATGGGGTAAGGGCAAGGGTAGTGTAGGTGACAGGGGGGTGACGTACGGTAGGGACGAGCTTTCTCACTTCGCCCTCCGTATGCATTTCGCCTTGCATTGCCTTATTGATGTGTACCCTTGTGACCTTACCCCTCGCTCAATTGTCTCTTTTGTCTCCCACATGACCTGTGCGCCATTGGGCGCCGAGGGGAGCGTGCGTGAGTCCTCCATTGTGCGCCCGGAATTCCCAGAACCAGCTGTCTGCATCGATGCACCACATTATGGACCACATGTCTGTGGCCAAGCACCACTTATGGACCCCATGGGTTGGGGCATGGTCCCTCTGCTGTAACCGGCCATGAGGGCCCGAAATCTTGCTGGTGGACCTTGGCCACAGGGCACCGATGCCCCACAGGTGAACCACACGTAGTCGGCCCTGTGGGCCATAAATAAAATAAATAAAAATGGACACATTGGGTGCAAGTTTTAATACAAATAAGCCGCCAGTAAGCAAAGCAAAGGAATGACAACAACTGGAAGAAATGATAATAGCCAGCAGAGGGAGCCGAAGAGCAAGAGATCACCTGCAGGGTTAGGGGTTGTTTGGTTATTTTTATTATTGAACACTGATGAACTGTGGTGACTGCACCGATTGGTGCTTGGGGGTGTATTGGTGCGTTTTTGGGTGCTTTCATGGTGCATTGATGCAGAGCAGACTGTCTCCCCCCCCCAGAAAGAACAATCACAGGTCCTGGGTTAGTCTTGTAAATAAAAATAGCGTCATTGTAAATAATGCTCCCCACCGTCAGTGTGTAGTTTGAAGACCAATTCCGCAATTCGGTTAACTGTGGGCGTAAGTCTGTTAGGCAGGGTGCAATGGAGCAGCGGGACACATTTATTTATGTTTTAAAACTGTCGCACTCAGGGTCAGGTTAAAAGTAGAGGGAACTACACCTACGTGTCACACTAAATAAAAGTTGTAGACCCGGGACGTGCCTAAGAGGAGGAGGGTGCAGTGTTGCGGATATGAGGACTGTATATTTTTTTGATTGTGTGAATTATTATTATTGTTTATTCTGCGCCTCCTGCCTCCGGAGCTGTGTAAAGGTCAAAGGGCATCCCATAATTAGTCCATAAAGCATCCACACCACAGCCAATCATAGAATACCCCTGTTCAATAGTTATATTTTATTATGTGTTTTAGGGTAAGGCTGTGTCTCCCATTAATTGAAATACTCCATTGCACCAGTGAAAGAGATAGATTCCCTTCATTCCCACTCCCAACACTTCCATTCCCCCCTTTTCGTCAATTGTAATTCGCATTGCCAACTGCATGTTGGGCGGTTTTCCCTTCATCCGCCATTGACCACGAGGCAGGGTTGGCGAAGAAAGGCGGGTCCCCACCTCGTCATAGAGGGGAGGAGTGAGTCAGCCCCACTCAACCAACCACGAACAAGGGGTTGGACTTGGAGAGGGTGTGGAGAGAAACATCGAGGAGGTTCGCGAAGGTTATGGGGCGGGGCCTATATAACCCGCAGGCAGGGCGTGTCCAAGGCAGATGAGCTTTGACGGGATGAGCTACGACAAGAGCGGAGTGTGTGGTTTTTTTGGTCAGAGCTGGGCTGGTCGTCAGTGGTGGTCAGTGTTTGCGGAGAGTGGAGGGGTTGCGTTGAGTTGTCGGTGGTGAGGAAGAGTTGGACTAAGCAAGAGAGAAAGAGTCCTGGAGTTAGTAAGAGAGAGAACCCGTCACGCGAGAGAACCTGTCACACCAGACCCCCCACCAGCAGCGTTGGCTTGGCTCCACCAAGCAGCTCCGACCCGCTACCCCGCGCACACGACAGGATCGGTGGCATCGGCGGCCGTCGAGGTCCAGCCCGACGTCCCGTGCGGGATCAAACTCCAGCCAGCTCCGGGCCTTCCTCCAGCCACCCACCTCCTGTCATTCCTGCCTGCAATTTCCATCCATTTGCGTACGTGAGTTTGTTTTGTTCGTGCTGTCCTGGGTAGTAACAATAAGTCTGTATAAGCTAAAGATTGCACTGTGTCACCTGCGTCTCATGTCCCTGTAAATAAACGTGACTGCTTGCTTCCAACTTATATGTGTAAATAATAAATCCAATTACTCTTCTGTCCGTCTTCTCGTCTTATTCCTTTTCCTCTTTGCATTCGGTCGTTTTAGAGTTTTCCAGATTGGGCAGCTGCGGTGCGATACGGCCAAAGTTTGGGGTGAATCGGGTGAGTTGGGGAAGAATCGGGGGAACTGTTAGGTCGCGGTAATACACCACCGCTCAGTCAAAATAACATCTTGTCCGCGACCCGTAACAATATATATATATATATATACACACGACATGGCCAAAAGTATGCGGACACCCCTTCTAATTAGTGGATTTCGCTATTTCAGCCACACGTATTGCTGACAGGTATATATAATCAAGCACATAGCCATGCAATCTCCATAGACAAACATTGGCAGTAGAATGGGCCGTACTGAAGAGCTCAGTGACTTTCAACATGGCACCATCATAAGCTGCTACCTTTCCAACAATTCAGTTCGGCAAATTTCTGCCCTGCTAGATCTGCCCCGGTCAACTGTAAGTGCTGTTATTGTGAAGTGGAAACGTCTAGGAGCAACAACAGCTCAGCCACAAAGTGGTAGGCCACACAAGCTCACAGAACGGGAGCGCCGAGTGCTGAAGCGCTTAGTGCGTAAAAATCGTCTGCCCTCGGTTGCAACACTCACTACCGAGTTCCAAACTGCCTCTGGGAGGAACATCAGCACAACAACTGTTCATCGGGAGCTTCAATAAATAGGTTTCCATGGCCGAGCAGCCGTACACAAGCCTAAGATCACCATGCACGATGCCAAGCGTCAGCTGGAGTGGTGTAAAGCTCATCGCCATTGGACTCTGGAGCAGTGGAAATGCGTTCTCTGGAGTGATGAATCACGCTTCACCATCTTCCAATCTGACAGAAGAATCTGGGTTTGGCGGATGCCAGGAGAATACTACCTGCCCGAATGCATAGTGACAACTGTAAAGTTTCGTGGAGGAAGAATAATGGTCTGGGGCTGTTTTTCATGGTTCGGGCTCGGCCCCTTAGTTCCAGTGAAGGGAAATCTTAACGCTACAGCATACAATGACAATCCAGACGATTGTCTAGACCTGGGGTGGGGAACCTCCGGCCTCCGGGCCGTATACGGCCCGCGAGACCGTTTGATCCGGCCCGCGAGGCAATTCATCTATCTATAAAAAAAAAGTTTTTTTTTTTTTTTTTTTTTGGATACAAGATCGAGGCTCGTGAAAGAGCGAACATTAATCACACAGAAAGACAAACCGACACATAAAACATATAACATCGGGAGCAGTAGACAAGATGGGGAGAGAGGGGGAAGGACACAAACACAACATTTGAGAGCAGGGACCGAGAGACATGGAGACATCGAGAGATCTGTGAGAGGGAAAGGGCTTTGGGGGGGGGAGGGGTATGGGAAGGGGGGGCATGGGAAGGGGGGTGGCAGAGGTATAAAACATATGGACACTGCCAGGACTTCCAGGAAAGAAGTTGGAATTTCAAACAAGGTGGATCTGGGGTGAATTAGCAGGGGTAGAAAAGATCAAGGTTTTGGATGGGGGAAGATAAGAGATGGTGGTGAACAGCTGTTTTAAAGACCTGGAGGGAGGAGTGGGATTGAAGGGAGTGAGGGAGTTTGTTCCAGAGGCGGGGGAAAAGAGGAATGAAAGAGTGAAGGTGAGCAGACAGCCGAGATTTCGGCAGTTTAACCATCAGAGGGTTGCTGGCAGATCTTGTGCGACCTGTAGGAATATTTGGGGGACAGAGCACAGAGAGAGCTGGGGGTGCAAGGCCGGAGAGGAGTCGGAAGAAGACAGAAAGACCACCTACCTGCCTGTGGTGAGTGAGTGAAAGGCCCTCAGAGATTGCTTCATCGTGGGAGATTCCAATAATTCTGAAAGCTTTGGTTTCAACAGCGTGAAGCCGAGCTAGGTGTGAGGCAGGAGCACCGGCCCATAGGGGAGAACAGTATTCCATTGAGCTGCGGATGAAAGCCTTGTATGTGGTGAGGAGCTCAGGTGTGCGGAGGAAGGACTTCGCACGACGGAGGATGCCCAGTCGGCGACTGGCTTTGGAGGCCAGCTTGGAAATGTGGTTTTCCCAAGAAAGATCATGGCAGATAGTGAGACCCAAAAGCTTGAGCGACAGAACTTCTTGGAGAGGATTGTTGAGAAAGTAGATGGGAGGGTTGTCCAGTCGATCTTTTCGGAGAGACATAGTAAGAGTGTGAGATTTGTCCTCCCTTTGCTCGAGTTCTACAAACTGTATGTACGTGCTGAGGATTTTCCCATTCTGAGGAGACATGCACTGAAGTTTGCATCACTGTTTGGGACGACCTACAGCTGTGAGCAGTTCTTTTCAACACTGACTCTTGCAAAGACTCGGTTTCGCTCAAGACTGACTGACCCAAACCTGCAAAACCAGCTGCGAGTAGCATCATCATCACTACCACCTGACACCAAACGCCTCGCCAAAGAGAAACAGTTCCAGCCATCGCATTAGGTGAGTCCGATATATGTATTCAATAATTTAGCATGGCCCTCGAAGGATGTTCTAAAAATCGAAATGGCCCTCGACAGGAAAAAGGTTCCCCACCCCTGGTCTAGACGAATTGTTCTCGACTAACTTTGTGGAAACAGTTTGGGGAAGGCCCTTTCCTGTTTCAGCATGACAATGCCCCCGTGCACAAAGTGAGGTCCATACAGAAATAGTTTGTCGAGATCGGTGTGGAATAACTTGTCTGGCCTGCACAAAGCCCTGACCTCAACCCCATCGAACACCTTTGAGATGAATTGGAACGCTGACTTCGAGCCAGGCCGAATCGCCCAACATCAGTGCCCGACCTCACTAATGCTCTTGTGGCTGAATGGAAGCAAATCTCTGCAGCAATGTTCCAACATCTTGTGGAAAGCCTTCCCAGAAGAGTGGAGGCTGTTATAGCAGCAAAGGGGGGACCAACACCATATTAATGCCCATGATTTTGGAATGAGATGTTCAACGAACACATACGGGTGTGATGTTTGGGTGTCCTCATACTTTTGGCCATGTAGTGTATATATATATATATATATATATATATATATCCCGATATTATGAAAATATATATAATTGCACTACGGTTCATTCCCTAACTTCAGTTTTCAGTCGCTGTACTTCTATTAAATATAATAAATAACATTCCCTCGTATGTAGTAGGGAACCCATCCCTCCCTCCTTTTTATTTTTTATGTTATGGGATTTTGCCTGCCACTAAGCCACTCGAGGTGGTGGCTGCACAAAGGAAAGAAAAGCATAGATATTAGACAGAAAGGAGCAATCTCCCTTCTCCCTCCTCTCCTCCCATCTCTCTCCTCTTCCCCTCTCTCCTCCCGTCCCTGCATCTCGTCCGACCAGATAGATTCAAAATCGCTACTACAATACATTTTTGCCAATAAAATTCCGATATTCCTCTGATTTTTCTCACCTTTTGGTGCAACCGCGACTTCAAGCATCTTATCGACTACGACAAATGAAATCGCATGGTGAATTAGAGTTGAGATAAAGCCGTGAGAGAGTCAGAAAACACTAACCTTATAAGTTATGAGGCCTCAGAGCTGCACGAACAAAATGGTTGAGTTTTTTTCGAAGCCCCTTCCTGAACGGGGGATGCCCCACCCTGAATGGGTAGACAGACTGGAGGAGAGTATAAAATAGTGCAGCTCAGCTGCACCCAGGTTGTTCATACAGGTGCCACATAATGGAATCCACCGGAGTTTTTATTTTCCTGCAGAAACTAGACCAAATGTGGTGGCACTGTGACCCTGGGCTACGGTGCAGATTGAACGGTCCATGTTTAAGAAATGATAGGGTTTGGTGGCCCGGGAGGGTGACGGAGGGAATTACAAGTGACATTTCTGTATATAACAAAACACGTTTACTGTTGCACCCTTGACTGATGAAATACATTGTACTCCACCAGAAATAGTCGTGTATGACATTAGCAGTTTTTTCTTGATCTTTAGATTGTTAGTTTTTCCTTAGTTTTTCCTTGATCCTTCGCTTGATCCAATGTAAATATAATCCAGCCTGAAAAGTTGCAAAATCTTTCAGAAACTTGTTGCACAACCTCTTTTAATAAATGCAAATTACCGTTATAGCTGCAGACAACAGTTTCGCTTTCTTATCGGTGGACACCGATGTTGTCACCGTTTTTATTTATTTTTATTTTTAACGTGATCCGTCCAACGTTCTCATTAACCGGCAGGTCGGATTCATCTCGGACAGGTTCATCTTTTATTCTTAAAGGAGGAAATGCTGCAGCCTGCTCTGCGAGCACTAATGTCACTTGGAACCGCTGTTCTTTCATTACGCTTTTCTGTTTTATTTTTCGCCACCAGCCCCAGACATCCTCAGGGGTTAATGTCTTGCAAGCAGGGGAGCATGCTAATATTGCAGTCAATACATTTCCACATTGCCTTGCCAAGCTCTGTGCAAATGGCACAGCATTTCCAATCAATATCTCCAAATGCAATTTACTTGAGCATACAGGAGCCTAGGTGCTCTGAGAATTCTAGCTAGGTGTTAATTCATTCTCATTATCTACTGCGCGGCAGCCATCTTGTTTGTTTGGGCGACGGTAAGAACCCTGGGATTCTCCCTAATTACTCTTGTTTAAATTCTGTTCAGATGAAACTTGCTTAGCTTGTGCCAAGGTTCACGACTGATTTTGTTTTGATCAGAGTTAGTCTACACAAAACTTTCGGTAATGTTGTAAAATTGTTTTGCTTTCTTCCTGGCACTGGCGTGGTTAAGCATTCCGTCTATTTGTTTCCAGGGACTGGAGGCTGCTTCTCATCCCTTCCTCCTGTAGTCAGGAATAGTTGTTTTGTTTTGGGAGGGGTGTTTGATCTGTTAAGATTTCATCAAGGGTTACTTTGTAGTTGTGGCTACAATTCTTCTTCCCCCTCATGCCAACTGGAGTGCCGTGTGTGCCTTTTTTGTATACTAGGTCGAGGCTCATATAAGAGCTAATGCATAGAACATATAAAAAAAGGATGAGAGAGAGAGAGAGAGAAAGAGAAAGAAAGAAAGAAAGAAAGAAAGAAAAACAAAGAGAGAGAAACAAAGAAAGAAAAGCACAACAGTGGAGAACAGGGATATCAGGAGATCTGTGGGAGGGAGACGGCTAAGGTGGCATGCACAGAATAAACAAGATGGATATTACATTGACTTTAAGGAAAGAAAACAGGGAATTTGAAGGAGGTGGATTTGGGGTGGCTCAACGAGAGTAGAAAAGATCAAGGTTTTGGATGGGGGAAGATATGAGATGGTGATGAACAGGTGTTTTGAAGACCTGGAGGGAGGAGTGGGATTGAAGAGAGTGTGGGAGTTTGTTCCAGAGGCGAGAGAAAAGAGGAGTGAAGGTGGCAGAGAGTCTTGATTTTGGCAGTTTCACCAAAAGAGGGTTGCTGGCAGATTTTGTGTGTCCTGCAGGAATATTTAGGGGGGACAGAGGAAAGACATGCGTATAGCAGGGGGTGCAAGGCCGGAGAGGAGTCGGTAGAAGACAGAAAGACCACCAACCTGTCTGCGGTGAGTGAGTGAAAGGCCCTCGCAATCAGCTTCATCGTGGGAGATTCCAATGATTCTGAAAGCTTTGGTTTCAACAGCGTGAAGCCGAGCTAGGTGTGAGGCAGGAGCACCAGCCCAGAGGGGAGAGCAGTATTCCATTGAGCTGCGGATGAAAGCCTTGTATGTGGTGAGGAGCTCAGGTGTGCCAAGGAAGGACTTCACACGACGGAGGATGCCCAGTCGGTGACTGGCTTTGGAGGCCAGCTTGGAAATGTGGTTTTCGCAGGAAAGATCATCGCAGATAGTGAGACCCAAAAGCTTGAGTGACAGAACTTCTTGGAGAGGATTGTTGGGAAGGTAGATGGGAGTGTTTTCCAGATGGACTTTTCAGAGAGACATACTGGGAGTGTGAGATTTGTCAACATTGAAAGACATGATGCTAGTGTTTGATTAGCTTGTGATTTTTTTTTTCCAGGTGTGCAGAGAGTGAAGAAGCTGCTGCCTGCTGATCTGATGAATGAGAGATGGAACAGCAGAGGGTGGAGTCATCAGCAAAAAGATGAAGAGGATTTTCCGGAGTCGAAGAGATCATTGATGAAGATTAGAAAATGCACAGGGCCCAGAACAGTCTTGAGGAACTCCAGCTTGAACAGGAAGATGAGATGAGATAAATCCATTTAGAGCCCACGTTGACGACGACAGGAGAGGAAGTCCACGAACCATGAGTGGAGATTTCCATGGATACCATAAGAGGAGATATTTGTGAGCAGAGCGGGGTGCCAGAACGTGTCAAAGGCACGAGATATGTCAAGGTAGACGGCTCTGATTTCCTGTCTGGCCCTGTTGCCTTTATTTTTTTCTCCACAGACCCTCTAGCCTTCAATGGTCTTGTGGTGATCGACGTGTCCATCTGGATGACTCGTTACACATTGATCGGTGTCAGTGATTTGCTGTAGAGCGTCTTTTAGTTCACGGAGGTGTCACCCACTTACTTTGATGTTGATTAACTTCATGGAGTTTCAAATGCTTCATGTATTTCTTCCTATCAAAATGCTTCATCTTCTCATTCCAATCAAATTTGTCACTTGCTCCTTTGTATCGAGTAGTGCACCTGCTTAATACGTCAAATGCTAGACCTGTTCCTCCCTATCCAAATGTTTTACCTTCTCCTTCCGATCAAATCCTTCACTTGCTCCTTCATATCACGTAATGCACCTGTTTAAACTGATCAAATGTTTTACCTGTTTCTTTCTATCTATATTCTTCACCTTCTCCTTCTCCTTCCTATCAAATTCTTCACTTGTTCCGTATTAAGTAAAGCTGCTTCTTAATATAAAATGTTTGCGCTTCTCCTTGTAACCGCATCCGAGCCCGTTTGCGCTTTCTACCTTGGGGAACACTATCAAGTGAATCATAGGTAGCCAACTAGGGGTATGATGTCATCTTTCTCATTTTGTTGCCTTCGTATTCATTTATATTTGTTCCTTACGAAATTGAATATTCAAATGTATATTGGTTGGTCTGGTCTGTACCGCTTTCATCGGAGGGGACTATAGGTTTTCTCTCCGTTTGTCTGTGCGTCTGTCTCTCCGTCCCACCTGTGGTTTTTCAGACGTTTCTCTTTCTCTTTAACATATTCAACTGAAACTTGGTTGATGGCTTTATTGTGATAAGTTACACAACAACTTCGAGTTTCAACACGTTTCGTCAATTTTTCCAAAAAATTTATATATGCCCTTTTTGGACCTAGAAAATTTCACATCGGTCGGGGACATGTATTGCAAAGCAATTCTTTCTCTTATGATGAAAAGTGAATAATTTTGTCATATGTCGGTCTGTCTCGTTACTTGCAAAGTTGAAGATCATTCAAGTATATTGGTCGGTTGCGTTTGTGGTTCTGTCTGTCTGTCTGTTTGTTTGTTTGTCACCGGCCTACAGGTCACAATTCGAAACTGATCGTCACGAAACTTCACCAAGTTGTCTAGGTTGTCCCAATTGAGAAGCCTATTGATTTTGAGGTCAAAGGTCATCTGGAGGTCAAATTTCTAAAATCGCCATTTTAAATCCGATTGACTTGAAAATTGAATAACATTTGTATATTGAGTCAATAAATTGGGAAATGAACTATTTTTGAGGTCAAAGGTCAACTCAAGGTCAAACTTTAAAAGTCATCAATTTTCATCCAAAAAGCCATCAATTCTCAACCGACTGACTTGAAGATTGAACAGCATTTGCATATCGAGTCACCAAATTGGGAAACATACTATTTTTGAGGTCAAAATGTCAAAGGTCAACTCGAGGTCAAACTTCCAAAATCATCACTTTTCATCTGAAAAACCGTCAATTTTCATCCGATTGACTTGAAAATTGAACAGCATTTGCATATTGCCTCACTGAATTAAGAAACCAACTATTTTTTGAGGTCAAAGGTCAACTGAAGGTCAAACTTCCAAAATCATCAATTTTCATCTGAAAAACCGTCAATTTTCATCCGATTGACTTGGTAATTGAACAGCATTTGCACATTGTGTCAACTATGTGACACAATGGGGAACCCACCCACAGGAGTACCTCTCTCCACCCCACCCACAGGAGTACCTCTGGCTACGGCTTCCTCTCCACTCCCACCTTTTGTTCATATGTGTTCTGTACCGTCCTCCAAACAGTGATGACTCCATTTACATTTCTCTGTCGGACAACATGGACCAACTTCTATCAACTCATCCAAACTCTCTCTTCCTCATATGTGGCGACTTCAACTGTCATCATGCCAGCTGGCTGGGTGTGGGTTCATCTCTCACCAGCCATGGCACCTCAGCAAAGGACTTCTGCGACTCATTGGGACTGACACAATCTGTCAATTTCCCGACCCGGATCTCAGTCAATGGAGTATCTTCTCTTCTGTATTTGGTTATGACTAACTTCCCTGCAAATGTCTGCTGCTCTTCTTCTGCTCCAATCGGTTCTTCTGATCATGTGCTTGTTAAAGTGGACATCTCACTGGCCATTCTCAGAGAGCCTCCTCAGCGCCGACGAGTCTGGCATTTCACTCAGGCTGACTGGCACGGTCTGCAAGCAGCCATCAATCAACTGGACTGGTCTCACATCTCTAATGCCTCTGACATCAATTCTTCCTGGGAATTCTTCCAAAGCAAACTGCTCTCTCTCATGCACAGATTTATCCCATCTCGTCTTCAGTTGTCTTACCCTTCCTCCCATCCATGGTACACTGAATCTTGTGGTGAGGCAGTTGCCCTGAAACAACTTGCCTTTGTGTCTTGGAAGGCAAATCCAACTGAAGGCAATCTCAGTTCCTTCCACCAAGCTCGAAACAAGTGTGTTTCTACCCTCAGGAGTGCCAGGAAGCACTATCTCTCCACACTCAAGATTGAACTCTCAAACCTGTCTCCTTCCTCCAAATCCTGGTGGCGTCTGGTCAAATCCGTTTCTGGTGTTTGTTCCCCCTCCATCCCCTCCCTTACCTCAAATGGCTACACAGTTGACACCGCACGTGACAAAGCCGAATGCCTCAACTCTGTGTTTGCCTCAAAATGTTGTGTCCCAAACCCATCTCTCTCTGTTCCCACCTTTCCCAGTCGAACCCAACTGCTCCTGGACTCTGTGTCCTTCTCTCCTGACAAGGTGGAGAAGTTTTTATCAAACCTCGACTCTGATTCTGCAACTGGACCAGATGGCATCAGCCCTCGGGTCCTAAAATCCTGCTCTGCCGCTCTATCTCACCCTCTCTCTGTTCTTTTCACCCTCTCTTTTGCTCAAGGTCATCTGCCAGCATCTTGGAAATCAGCAAACATTACCGCTTTACACAAAAAAGGTGCAAAAACAGATCCTTGCAACTACAGACCAATCAGCCTGCTCCCAATTATCAGCAAAGTCATGGAATCCATCATTGCTTCAGATATCAAATCCTTCCTCTTCTCCAATGGCTTGATCTCTGATCATCAATTTGGATTCAGACCAGGTCATTCTACTCTGGACATGTTGCTTCTGCTGTCTCAACAATGGATGGAGGTCCTCAATGCCAAACAGGAAATCAGAGCTGTCTCACTTGACATATCACGTGCCTTCGATACGGTCTGACACCCAGCTCTGCTCAACAAACTCACCTCCTATGGTATTCAGGGAAATATCCACTCATGGCTTGCGGATTTCCTCTCTGGTCGTAGGCAACGTGTGGCCCTGAATGGATTTCTCTCATCTTCCCTTTCTGTTCTGGCTGGAGTTCCCCAAGGTAGTGTTCTGGGCCCTGTGCTATTTCTGGTCTTCATCAATGACCTCTCCGACTCTCTGGAAAATCCTCTCTATCTCTTTGCTGATGACTCCACTATCTGCCGCTCCATTACTCATCCCTCAGATCGGCAGTCTGCAGCCTCCTCACTCTCTGCCGACCTGGACAAAATCACAGACTGGTCAAACAAGTGGAACATGTCTTTCAATCCTGACAAATCTCACACTCTTACAATGTCTCTCCGAAAGGACCGACTGGACAACCCTCCCATCTACTTTCTCAACAATCCTCTCCAAGAAGTTCTGTCGCTCAAGCTTTTGGGTCTCACTATCTGCCATGATCTTTCTTGGGAAAACCACATTTCCAAGCTGGCCTCCAAAGCCAGTCGCCGACTGGGCATCCTCCGTCGTGCGAAGTCCTTCTTTGGCACACCTGAACTGCTCACCACATACAAGGCTTTCATCCGCAGCTCAATGGAATACTGTTCCCCCCTCTGGGCTGGTGCTCCTGCCTCACACCTTGCTCGGCTTCACGCTGTTGAGGCCAAAGCATTCAGAATCATTGGAATCTCCTGCGATGTAGTCAACTCCGAGGGCCTTTCACTCACTCACCGCAGGCAGGTTGGTGGTCTTTCTGTCTTCTACCGACTCCTCTCCGGCCTTGCTCCCCCAGCTCTCTCTGTGCTCTGTCCCCCCAATATTCCTTCAGGTCGCACAAGATCTGCCTGCAACCCTCTTATGGTTAAACTGCCAAAGTCTAGGCTCTCTGCTCACCTTCACTCTTTCATTCCCCTTTTCTCCCGCCTCTGGAACAAACTCCCCCACTCCCTTCAATCCCACTCCTCCCTCCAGGTCTTTAAAACAGCTGTTCACCACCATCTCTTGTCTTCCCCCATCGAAAACCTTGATCTTTTCTACCCCCGGTAATTCACCCCAGAGTCCTTGCAGTGTTCATATGTTTTATTCCTCTCCCACCTCCCCCCAAGTCCTCCAGATGTCCCTGCTTTCAAATGTTGTGTTTGTGTCCTTCCCCCTCTCTTTTGTGTCCTTCCCCCTCTCTCCCCATCTTGTCTGCCGCTCCCCTTGTTTTTTGTGTTTTGTGTGTCGGTTTGTCTTTTTGTGTGATTAATGTTAGCTCTTTCACGAGCCTCGATCTTGTATACAAAAAAAAAACAAAAAAAAAAAAACAAGCAACAGTACCCGCCCTACGGGCGGGGTTTCAATTGGGAGGCCCAAATGAAAAGGCAAAATATAGGAAATTGAAGGCTTTTGTTGTTTTAAACGATTAATATAAACATCCGTTAAATCATATCACACGCAAATCATCAAAATCTAAACAGTATTTGTCGAATTTCAATAAAATCCACATCACTGTTCAGATCGGTAAATATTATTCCATCGTGTTTCAAATTTGGGCAATGGGCTCTCCAATATTCGATGTGTTCACGGTTTGAATTACGTAACGTAACGTTTGTGACGATGTTTTCATTGTGACGATGTTGTGACAATGTTTGTGTTCAAGGTAGTGTTTGATGTGACGGTGTGAACGTAATTTCGTAATGTTTTTCGTTTTTATCTTCGTAATCATTGAATGAACGTTTAATGTTTAATGAGCATCCTGAAGTTCTAAGCTGAAGAAGAGGTACAAAATCATTCCATTTTTTTTTCCTAAAGAAACGCGTACAGTTGATATCACGATTTGAAACACAATGGAATAATATTTACCGATATGAACAATGATGTCGTTTTTTTATTTAAATTCTAAAAATACTGTTTAGATTTTGATGATTTGCGTGTGATATTTAACGGATGTTTATATAAATCGCGCCTCCAAATTGAAGCCCCACCCTTATGGCGGGTACCGTTGCTCGTCATATATAATGGCGATACAACAATTTTTACCGCTTTGCTTTGAAGAACGGGAATGAAGGGGGAGGAGCGTGTTAATATGTCTGGTTGAAGGCTTTGGGTGGTGAGGGGGCTTGAAGCCAGATTTTAATATTACAGCCGCCATGTTGGTGCTCACCGTCACCGATGCGAAGCGAAAGACGCCTCAGAGCTGTCACATTCACAATCGCTATGTCGTATGTACTCCCGATACATGTTTCCTTCATTGTAAAAACTATCAAATCAACAGTTAAAAGGATTTTAAGCCGATAGGTGTTACGGCCTTGGCAAGATCGATGGAGACAGCGATGTGTTAGCGTATACACCGCCCAAATAGCTATGTGGAATTCTCTCATGTGGAGATTAAATGTCGTTTCATCTTTGGCCGAGGTCATTATCTACTTTTAATGATGTTTATATACGAATGATGTTTAATGATGTCTATATTGGTTTTGGGTCGTCCTTTCCGCATATCTCGTGGGATTGTGAGTTGGAGTGATGGCGGGGAGGGGGTTGGAATTCTCTCAAGCAGGGATTCAACCCATGTCCTTACAAAAGGTCTTTGTCCGAGGTCACCGAGTCCGATCGGTGCAGCCGTGCAGCGATCAGTGCAGCCGTTTGTGTGGCACCCGGGAAAACAACATCGTCACAATGAAAACATCGTCACAATGAACGTTATGCGAACGCGAATGTTATGCGGGAGTCCAAACCTGAGAATGCTGGAGACAAAAGCTGAAATTGGAAAAATTAAATAGCCTATTTTACTCCTGGAGATCCCAGGATTACCCACACAAAATATCGTTGCGATCGGTTCAGCTGTTTTTGGGGTACCTTCGAACGGACGGACAGACAGACAGACAGACAGACGGACGGACATTTGGTGAATTATAGTAAGATAAATAGGAAAACCGACTACTTTTGAGGTCAAAAGGTCAAAGGTCAACTCTAGGTCAAACTTCCAAAATCATCAATTTTCATCTGAAAACCCATCAATTTTCATCCGATTGACTTGAAAATAGAACAGCATTGCCTCACTGAATTGGGAAACCAACTATTTATAAGGTCAAAGGTCAACTCAAGGTTAAACTTCTAAAATCATCATTTTTCATCTGGAAAATCGTCACTTTTCATCCTGTTGACCCGAGCTTTGATCAAGATTGTAAATTTTAATCTTCATGAAATGGCCAATTTGCTGTATCAATGGAAAAATTTGGGGGGTGGGGGGGGCAGATTTTGCAAGTATCGTGCTACGCATGACGTCTTCTTGTTTATTTGTTTGTGAGTGCGATAACTCGCAAATGCTTTCAGCTATCTTCGTCAAACTTTACCAGAGGATTCTGAAGGACATAACCCTGGTGTTGGGCTAGCGGCTAGGGTGCCGGCTTAGGATCCTAGGATCCTGGGTTCGAATCCCGGTCGATCGCTGAATTTACACCAGGGGGGTTGACTCAGCCTGTCATCCTTCCGAGGTCGGCAAATTGAGAACCAGTTCACTGGTAATTCCTTGTTTGTCGTAAAAGGCGACAAAAAGGGTTGGCGGCAGGAAGGGCATCCGGCCGTAAAACATTGCTTCAAAAAGGGGACCAAAAAACAACAACAACCATGGTTCCCGAAAAAGGCCAACCCCTGCTTCGCGGGGAAAAATGGCCTCTAAAGGTGGTTATTTTTTTTTTCTTTTTTCTGAAGGACAAAAGTGAGGCTTTCAATGCTTTTTGACTATATACTATATATATATATTTCAAAGGTCAAGGTTCTCTCGTTTGGCCGGATGATATCTCAGCCATACTTTGAGCTAGGAAGCTGCATTTTAGGCACAATAGTGAACTAGAAAGCATCTGAAAATGCAAAGCCCATCCGCCTCCATTTGTATTTAGACGTCTTCTTCTTCTCCCTATGCTCAAAATAACGAAAACAGTTAAAAAAAAATACCAAATTAAAATTGATGATTTGATGCAACCTTGACATTTGAGATTTAGATCTAAAAAAAATAAAAATAAAATACAGTTGACTCATACGTTTTGATAAGTGAACCAAGTCAGTGACCCGATATGCAAATTCTTTAAATTTCACGTCAATCGGGTGAAAATTGGTGATTTTACGCAACCTTTGACCTTTTGATCGAAAAAACCAATCGGCTTATCGATTTTGATCAACAACAACAACAACATGCATTTTAAGGCCATTTTCCCTGCCAGAGCGGGGGTTAGCCTTGCGGGCCCCATGACAATCTTCTCCATTTAGCCCTATTTTCTGCATATCCCCTTGTTAACCCCCTTGCCCGCATTTCTTCTTCCACCATCTTTAGCCAAGTCTTTCTCGGTCTTCCCCGTCCTCTACTTCCTTCTACATTCATTTCCATCACTTATATATAGGCTTATCGATTTTGATCGGTGACCCAATATGGAAATTCTTTACATTTCAGGTCAATCAGGTGAGAATTGGCAATTTTATGCATCCTTGGCATTTGACCTTTTGTTATAAAAAGCAATCAGCTTCTCGCTTTTCAAAAAACAACCAATTGACTCAAACGTTTTGAGAAGTGAACCAATTCAGTGACCCAATATGCAAATTCATAAAATTTCAGGTCAAACGGATGAAAATTTATTATTTTATGTGACTTTGACCTTTTGACCAAATTATTAATTTGCCTTCTTCAACAACATGCATTTTAAAGGCCACTTTCCCTGCTAGAGCGGGGGTTAGCCTTGCGGTCCCCATGACAATCTTCTCCATTTTTCCCTATTTTCTGCATCTCTCCTTGTTAACCCCCTTGCCCGCATTTCTTCTTCCACCATCTTTAGCCAAGTCTTTCTCGGTCTTCCCCGTCTTCTACTTCCTTCTACATTCATTTCCATCACTCTTCTCAACCAGTCACTTTCATCCTTCCTCAACACATGACCAAACCATCTCAACCTGTTCCTCTTCACAGCATCAATCACAGGCTCTATTCCCATCATCTTTCGCAATTCATCATTTGTCTTCCTCTCTCTCAACGACACTCCGCACATCCGTCGAACCATTCGCATTTCCACCCTTTCCAACCTTCGTTGCTGCTCTACGTTCATTACCCATGTCTCGTTCCCATAAATCATAACACTTCTCACACATGCAGCATACACCTTTCCCTTCAGCTTCAACGACACTCCCCTCATCATCAGCGCGCCACTCAATTCCCGAAACTTCTTCGATGCACATCTCACTCGAGCAACCGTTGCCGAGTCTGATCCACCTTCTCCATTCAGCATGTCTCCGAGGTAGCAAAATGTTTTCACACCTTCCAGCTTCACGCCGTCTCCAAGATCCAACTCAACATTTCCTCCATCTGCAGCTCCCTCTGTGCACACCTTACATTTGAATGTAGCTGCCACACTGGTTAATGACCCTCTCAGACCACTACATTTTTGATGAACCCACTCAGCGCACATTGTACACTGAATGGAGTTCACTCCGACACCCTTCCTACACACAGCACAGGGCCACTTCCCAGTTCTTTCCACCTCACCACATGCTTTACCACTTGCCATCACCTTCGTCTTTCCGATATTCACCTTCAGACCTTTTGTCTCCATACATTCCTTCCACGTGTTCATCTTTTCCTTCAGTCCATCCATACTTTCCGCAATCAACACCAGATCATCTGCATACAACAACTCCCACGGTAAACCCTCCTTTACGTTCTGAGCCAGCACTTCCATCACAGCTACAAATAGTAGTGGACTTAGTACCGACCCCTGATGCACTCCCACCTTCACCTCAAACTCACCACTGTTCCCGTCCTTCGTCCTTACAGCTGTGCGCGCTCTTTTGTACATTGCCATCACTACTCTGATCAACCATTCCTCCACTCCTAACTTCCTCAATGCCCATGTCAATACTTTGCGTGGAACCCGATCGAATGCTTTCTCCAGATCAACAAACCCAAGAAACAACTTCTTCCTCTTCTCCATGTACTTCTCCTGCAACTGCCTCACAATGAAAAGCGCATCTGTCGTTCCTCTTCCTGGCATGAATCCAAACTGCATTTCGTCGATCTTCACTTTCTTCCTTATCCTCCTCTCCAACACCCTTTCTAATACCTTCATTCCATGCTCCAATAACTTTATCGCTCGGTATGAGCCACACTCCAGAGGGTCACCTTTCCCCTTGTATAGAGGGACGAGGGTACTCAGTTCCCAACCACTGAAATGCGGCCTTCTTTCACCACCAGATTACGGATCTCTGTCATTCACTTCACACCCCAACTTCCTGCTGCCTTCAACATATCTCCCACAACTCCCGTCGGCCCTCCCGCTTTTCTACCCTTCATTGCTTTTATCGCTTCCTGGTGTTGGGCTAGCGGCTAGGGTGCCGGCTTAGGATCCTAGGATCCTGGGTTCGAATCCCGGTCGATCGCTGAATTAACGCCAGGGGGGTTGACTCAGCCTGTCATCCTTCCGAGGTCGGCAAATTGAGTACCAGTTCACTGGTAATTCCCTGTTTGTCGTTAAAGGCGGCAAAAAGGGTTGGCGTCAGGAAGGGCATCCAGCCGTAAAACATTGCTTCAAAAAGGGGACCAAAAAACCAACAACAACCACGGTTCCCGAAAAAGGCCAACCCCCGCTTTGCGGGGAAAAATGGCCTCTAAAGGTGGTTTTTTTTTTTTTTTATTGCTTTTATCGCTTCCTCAACTTCCTTCTCAGTTATCTTCTCTGCCGGTCCTAAAACTGGGTTACTCTCTATGTTGCCATCCCATTCATTCTCTGTATTCAACAGCATTTCCATATATCTTTTCCATCTGGGTCGACAACGATTTGTCCCATTTCATCCTTCAAGCAACTCACCCCCATCACATCACACCTCTCTTTCGCTATCTGCTTTGCAATCCTGAATACTGCTTTCTGACCCTCTTCCGAATCCAAGCGTTCTCCGAACAATTTCCTACATGCCTCCTGCGCCTTTGCTACCTCTTTCTTTGCAGCCATCTTGGCTGCCTTATAACTTTCATGCTCTGCTGTTTCTGCTCCCGTACCCTTCGCCTTCTGCCACTCCTTGAACTTCTTCCCCTTCTTGTCAATCCTCTTTCCAACTTCATCATCCCACCACCATGTTTCCGAGTGCCTCGGTCGTCCCTTTGTCCATCCACATACCTCACCAACGGCTCCCAACAGACTAGCTTTCATTGACATCCAACCACTTTCAAGCTCAACCATATCATCCTCGACCCTACTCAGCCTCTCTTTTAATGCCTCCCTTACTGTCACCTCTTTCAACCTCCACACCTTCATTCTCGGTTGGTACTTCACCCGCCGAGCTCTCCTCGCACCTTTCACCCTTACGTCGCTGACAACCAAGTGTTGCTGTGAAACAGCCTCCTCCCCCGGGATCACCTTTGTGTTCCGGAGGTGCCCCCTATCTCGCCTACGCACCATCAGGTAGTCAACGGTTGTCATCGACCCACCTGACGTGTATGTAACAAGCTTATTATCCTCTTTCTGGAACTGAGTATTACAAATCAACAAATCAGCTCCATCAGCAAACTCCAAAATCCTTTCACCTTCTCCATTTCTCACACCATATCCGTAACCCCCATGAACACCGTCAAAACCATCCATACTCCTTCCCACATGTCCATTTAGGTCTCCTCCTACCACAACAACTCCCTCATCTTTCACGTTTTCCATCAGCTTCTCCATCGCACACCAGAACTTGTCCTTCTCTTCATCGTTTCGACCAACCTGTGGAGTATATCCCGAGATGACGTTCACCAAGAGCTTTCCAATCATCATTTTCACCATCATCAACCTATCACTCACTCTAGTCACACTCACCACACTGTCTACAAACTCCTCAGAAAACAGGACACCAACACCATTCACGCCCTCCGGGCACCCTTGCCACACAAACTTGTATTTCTGTCCCTGCCTACCCTTCACCATTCTCACACCACTTCCCTTCCATCTCGTCTCTTGCACACAACATATGTCCACTCTTCTTCTGACCAATACTTCCACCACTTCTCCTGATCTCCCTGTCATTGTCCCTACATTCCATGTCCCAAACCTCAGAAACCGATCTCCACTTCGGGCTGTACCCTGCCCACATGTAGTTGTAATTGTGATGGTTCTCTTTTTGACTTCATCGTCTCATAATAAAGCTTTGTTGAACATTTGATCCAAGTTGTAAATTGAAATTTCAGGTCAATTGGATGAAAATTGATGATTTTTAGGTGATGCTGACCTTTGACCTTTTGACAAAATTACAAACCTTTTGACAGACAGACAGACAGACACAGACAGACACACACAGACAGACACCCACAGCACACACATACAGACACACACACACATACAGACACACACACATACAGACACACACACATAGACACACACACACACACAGACACACACAGACACACACAGACACACATAGACACACACACATACACACACACACAGACACACACACACACACACACACACACACGCATACAGACACACACACACATACAGACACACACACACACACACACACACACACACACACACACACACACACACACACACACACACACGCATACAGACACATCAAAGTGATTGCAAAACCCCGTCTACTGCTATGCAGGGGATGGGCTAACAAATGCTTTGGCCAAAACCGTATTTTTATTTTTGATTAATCAATCAATTGGTGAATTACTTAATTATTATAGATTTATTAAGTACTTATTTATTTTCTTTCTCATCTGGGCAATATCTCAGGCACTGTTTGAGTTGGGAAGCTGATATTTGGACATGACAATGACCAAGTGATTCGGCTGTAAATTGTATTTTTGATTTATTGATTAATCAATTAATTATTTAATTATTCGATTAATTACATGATTTTTTAAAAGTTACAAACTCGGATGAAAAAGTGGTGCTTTAGCTATGCTATTCGCCAATTTATGAAGAAATTAATTATTTTACGATTATTCATTTTAATTTTCCTCTTCTCTTGATTCTCTTGATTTTCTTGAGGGATTCTCTTGATTTTCATTATACCTGTCAGGATACTGCCTGATGCCTTCTTGTTCTGTTTGTCTGCCTGTTTGTAAGTCACATCCACAGTCAGCGGGGGTTGGCTAACCCCTGCTCTAGCAGGGGAAATGGCCTTAAAATGCATGTTGTTGTTGTTGTTGTTGTATCCATACAGGTCAAAATTTTACTCTGATCTTCACGCAACATAACCACCTGGTAGAGATAGTGACAAGCTGGGAGCCTACTGTTTTTGAGGTCAAAAGGTCAAAGCTCAAGATCGCATAAAATTATCCATTTCCATCCTATTAACTTATTCATTCATTCATTCATTAATTCATTCATAACTTGAAATTTGAACAGGATTTGCATATTGGGTCACAAACCTGGTTCACCAAAATCAGAATGATTGATTTATCCTGTTTGACACGTCAACAGTTTCCATGACACCAATTTCACCCCATTGTAATCAAATGTGCCTTTTGTGAATTTATTATTACCATACGTCGTTAATTTTTCAAGATATCAAATTGAACTTGCAAAGCTTATTTCTACATATGTGTGGTATATGTGAGGAAAACTTGGTTAAACGTAGTCAAAGGTCAAAGCCATCAAAAACATGTGAAACACTTATTTTAGGCCGCAATTTAAAAATGTATCAACCAAATTTGTTATGCACAACATTCAATCATGTCAATCACTTGATAGATCAAATTTTAGAAATTACCAAATTTCTGTTTCCATGGCAACTATTGTTTATTTGTATTTCGCAAGTATTGTGCTATGCACGACAACTTCGTTGCTTGTTCATTTGTAGTTTTGCAAGCTCTACTACAGGTGTTTATCAATGTCTCTGAAATCAGAAAATATATCTTTTAATCGATTAATTTTGTTTGTTGTAAATAATATGACAGGCCGAGGGTTCAAAACTTGTGAACCTGTACAGAACATACAGTACAAAAAAGCTTTTGTGCAACATAATCTGCAGCAGACACTTTCATGTACATGGACGAAACAAGACAGCTTGAGGTTAAAAGGATTTCCGGGCCTGCCTAACAAATGGATGAAAACACTTCACATTCAAAGAATCAAAGAACAGTCTGACATGTCAAAGATTAAGAAACAAGATGAAGCAAATTCTATCTTTGTACTAGTACGTAGTAACATGAAACAAGTGGACTTTGTTTTGTTTGTATTGCATCACGTGGTGATAGCGGATATCTTTAGCTGTTCAATGGAGTCAGGACAGGTACCGGAGGATTGAATAGTAGCAAATGTTATTTAATAAAGTTATTTAATAAAGGATGCAGATGGGAATTGGGGAACGATAGAACAGTTAGTTTAACTTCAATTGTGGGGAAGGTGTTGGAGACAATAAATTAAGGGACAGATAAGGAACATTTTCAAATAAATTCAAACAATAAAGAGCAATCAGAGATTGCAGACCCTTGCCTGGAAGTGGGTGATTTTGGCATTTAGGTCCTCAGGATCTTTGGGGTCCTCTGGGTCTTGCATATGCATATTTTGGGTCCTCAGTGTCTTTTTGGGCTTTGGGTCTTCAAGGTCTTTGGGGTCTGAAAGGGTTTTAGGGTTCTGAAGGGTCTAAAAGGGTTTTCGAATTTGGTAGGGTCTTAAGGTTATAAAGGATATAACGGATGTTAGGGGTCTCAAAGTGTCTGAGGTTTCTAAAGGCTCTAAAGTGTTTTTGGTGTATTAAAGGGTCTTAGGAATCCTAAAAGTTTTTCAAGATCTTCGGGTCTTTGTGGGTTTTCATGGTCATTAGGGTCTTCGTGATGTTAATGGGTCTCAGGGCTGCAAAGGTTTGAAACGGCCTTAGGGGTAAAGGGTGTTGGGGTTCTAAAGGGTCGAATGTAATTAATACACGTAGTCACATACTGTGCGGACAAACAAACAAACAAACAAACGGATCCAAATGCAATAACCCTCTCCTCTGGCGAGGGTAACTAGCTAAAGGTAGTCAGCACGGATTTACGAAAGGGAGGTCATGTTTAACCAGAGATCTATGACGGGCCATTCCACACAAACTCATCCCAGCACGCAAATTATTTTTTTGCTCGTATTGGAATGAAAGATTCTTTTTATTTCTTCTACAAAGCTCAATTTACATTAAGATAATCAAAAACTTTTAAAACTAGAATACCTTTCCTTGACATACCACTTGGAAACACAACACGTGACATTACAAAACAGTAAAAAAAAAACTTGCTATTTCTATAGCCTCAAAATCATGGAGTTGTTTCACACAGGTAGTCAAGTACGGTGTACAAGTGCTAGACACCAGATAAATTATACTTACAACTCTTGTCACTGCACTTATGTCATGCAAATTTCAAAATTTTCCAGATATATATTTATTATTTTGCCTGTAACACAGGAACACTAATTATCAAAGTTTAAAATAAAAAAAAATTAAGGTAATTTGTCATCAATTTGTCAATGAAGTTTTATAATGATGTTGTAGTGGCTACCGCTGGGTTTTCACAATCGCCTTGCACCTATCAAGGACGCGGAGCGATCACCATGCCGGGCTCGTCCAGGACGCCCGGGCAGGCTCGCCCTCAACTTGCCAGGCCGCAGCCAGGACGCTGGGCCACGCCCCCTCTCGCCTTTCCTGGGCAAACGCTCCGGGATAATATGTATATATATTGCTGCCCGATAAACGGGCTTTTCAGAGTGCCTGAGTGTTTGGTTTGATTAAAGCAACTCGGATGAATTCCAGCTTTTTGTCGCGTCCATTCTTCCGATCGACGTGGGAGCCCCAGCTCCTTCATTGGTGACCTACCGACATGGACACGGCAGTCGCCCTTAAACTGCCTACCTTCTGGGAGGCTCACGCGGCGGTTTGGTTCGCACAGGCGGATTCCCTGTTCGCCCTGCGAGGCATCACGGCCGACGACACCCGCTTCCACCATGTGGTAGCAGCGCTCGGTTCGGCCACCGCGGCCCGCGCCCTGAGCCTCCTCGAGAGCCCGCCAGCCGCTGACAAATACGGCGCGATTAAGAAGCTTCTCCTCGACGCTTTCGCCCTCCCATCGGCGGAACGCGCACGGCGCCTGCTCGACCTGCCCGAGCTCGGCGACACGCACCCTTCCGAGCGAATGGACTACATGCTTTTACTGCTCGGCGAGCACTCTCCGGCATTCCTGTTCCGGGAGCTGTTCCTCCGTCAGCTGCCTACCCCGGTACGCCTCGCCCTGGCAAGCACGACGATCACAGATCCCCGGGCCCTTGCCAGAGAAGCCGACAAGATCTCCGCCGCAGGACAGCGCATCGCAGCAGCGACATGGGACCCACCGCCATCCGACGCAACACCCATGGCACCCGAGCACCCGGCACGGTCGACGACCGAACTGCCGACGCAATTGGCGGCCGCTACACCGAGCCGACCACCTCCAGCACGACGACCAGGGCCTCCACCTGACCAAGCGTGGTGTTACTATCATGCCAGGTTCGGACAGAAGGCCCGGACATGCCGACCCCCGTGCACCTTCGGCAGGCCGGGAAACGGCCGGGCCGGCGTTCATTACCAGCCATGAGCGCCGGCCACACGGGCAACTTACTGTTCATCACGGATAAAGCGTCCGGACGGCGCTTCCTGTGCGACACCGGCGCCCAACTGAGCGTCATACCCGCCTCTGACCAGGATAGGCAATCCGCGGTTTGCGGCCCCTCCTTGGTTGCGGCCAACGGATCGACCATCCGCACCTTCGGCCCGCGCAACGTCACCCTCTGCTTCGGCGGCCACGCTTTGCTTGGACGTTTGTAACCGCAAACGTGCACATGGCTCTGCTAGGCGCCGACTTCCTCTGCACACACGGACTGCTGGTGGACGTCCAACGGCGTCGTTTAATCAACGCCGAAACCTTCAGCTCCCTGGTATGCACATTGAGCAGCTCCGCGCCGACCGAGCTGGCATGCGCCGTCCCGGCGGCGAACGAGTTTGCTCGCCTGCTCACGGAGTTCCCGGCCCTCACGCGGCCGACGTTTTTGGCCGTCGCAGTACGGCATGGGATCGAGCACCACATACCAACCACGGGCCCGCCGGTCTACGCCAGGGCCCGCCGCCTCGACCCAGCCAAGCTCGCCGTGGCGAAGGCCGAATTCGACGCGTTGGAGCACCTCGGCATCGTGCGGCGCTCCGATAGCGCGTGGGCCTCGCCACTGCACATCGTGCCAAAGCCGGGGGGTGGATGGCGCCCGTGTGGCGACTACCGCCGTCTCAATGACGCTACCACCCCCGACAGGTACCCGATCCCGCATATCCAAGACTTATCCGCCCGTCTGGCGGGACGGGTCATTTTTTCGAAAATTGATCTCATACGGGGATATCACCAGGTACCTGTCAGGGCGGCCGACGTCCCTAAAACGGCAGTCATCACGCCGTTCGGCTTATTCGAATTCTTGCGGATGCCGTTTGGTCTCAAGAACGCGGCTCAGGCGTTCCAGCGCTTGATGGACGGCGTGCTGCGTGACCTGCCGTTCCTTTTCGTTTACCTGGACGACATCCTCGTCGCCAGCACGTCCCGGGCCGAGCACCTCCTCCACCTCCGAACACTGTTCGGGTGCCTCAGCGAGCACGGCCTCATCGTCAACCCGGCCAAATGCCACTTCGGCACGACGGCCGTTGATTTTTTGGGCCACCACATCACCAAGAACGGGGCCGTGCCGCTGCCAACCAAGGTCGAGGCCATCACCACGTTCCCGCGTCCCCGCACCATAAAGGCCCTGCAGGAATTCCTGGGAATGGTGAATTTTTATCACCGCTTCGTGCCCCGCGCTGCTCAACTCATGCGGCCGCTCTACAAAGCCCTCCGGGGCAAGCCGGCCAAGCACGACATCGCCTGGTCCGCAGCAATGGATGCGGCCTTCCAAAGCTCAAAGCGGGCCCTCGCCGACGCAACACTGCTCGCTCACCCGGTGCTCAACGCTCCCATCGCCCTCACCACGGATGCCTCCGACTACGCGGTGGGCGCCGTACATGAGCAATGGGTGAACGGGGTTTGGCAGCCACTCGCTTTTTACAGCCGGCAGCTCCGGCCGAACGAGCTCAAATACAGCACGTTTGACCGGGAGCTCCTCGGTCTACACCTGGCCGTCCGTCATTTCCGCCACCTCCTGGAGGGCCGACCTTTCACGGCGTTCGTCGACCACAAGCCGTTGGTTTACGCCATGGCCAAGGTCACGGAGCCGTGGTCGGCCTGCCAACAGCGCCACCTCTCTGCCGTGTCGGAGTTTACCACGGACATCCGGCACGTCGCCGGCAAAAACAACGCCGTGGCCGACTGTCTTTCCCGGGCCAGCGCGAACGCGGTCCACCTGGGCGTGGACTTTGCGCTTATGGCGGCGGACCAAACCACCGACACCACGGTGCAAGCCCTCCGGGCGGCGGACACGGGCCTCCGCCTGGCCGACATCCCCTTCGCGGACACTGTCCTGCTCTGCGACGTCTCCCAAGGCCAGCCTCGCCCCATCGTGCCCGTCACCTGGCAACGCCGCATCTTCGCCTCCCCCCACGGCCTTTCTCACCCGGGCCGGAAAGCTTCCCAGAAGCTGGTGTCGGCGCGATTCGTCTGGCACGGCCTTCGTCGGGACGTCCGCGATTGGACCAGCACCTGCACGGCCTGCCAACGGGCCAAGGTCCACCGACACACCCAGGCCCCGCTGGCACCTTTCACCGTGCCCGAACGACGTTTCGACCACGTCAACGTGGATCTGGTGGGCCCCCTCCCCCCGTCACGGGGGTTCACACACCTGCTCACCATGGTGGACAGGACCACCAGGTGGCCGGAGGCCGTTCCCCTCGTCTCCACCACCACCGCCGACGTGGCGCAGGCTTTCATCGCCACCTGGGTCGCCCGCTTCGGCGCACCGGCGGACATCTCGTCAGACCGCGGACCACAGTTCACCTCCGAGCTGTGGGGCGCGGTCGCCCGCAACCTGGGGGTCAAGCTCCACCGTACTACGGCCTACCACCCCCAAGCAAACGGGTTGTGCGAGCGATTCCACCGCTCCATGAAGGCCGCGCTCATGGCCGGCCTTCAAGACGGCGGTTGGGCCGACCGGCTGCCGTGGGTCCTTTTGGGCCTCCGCACGGCCCCCAAGGAGGATCTCCAGGCATCCACCGCCGAGCTTGTCTATGGCCAGGCGCTACGCGTCCCGGGCGAATTCGTGCCCGACGCTACCAGTCCCTGGTCCGCAGCTCACCAGCGCTCGGACCTCCAGGAGGCCGCCCGACGGTTTGCCCCCGTGCCAACATCCCACCACGGTGACCCCCAGTCCTACGTCCCCCCAGCACTTCGCACAGCGGAGTATGTTTTTGTGCGTCACGACGCACATCGGGGGCCACTCCGGCCGCCGTACGACGGGCCCTTCCGGGTGCTGCGACGGGACGACAAGTCGTTCGTCATCGACATCGGCGGCAGGTCGGACCGGATTGCGGTGGACCGCCTCAAGCCGGCGCACGTGGACGTCGACCACCCACCACGGGTGGCCCTTCCGCCGCGGCGAGGCCGCCCCCCGTGCACGGTGCCCCCCCACTCGACCGCCCACCACCACACCGGACCCCCTCCCACGACCCGCCAGGGATCGCTTCGGCCGGGTCATCAGGACCCCCCTCAAATTGACCCTGCTGGTGCAAGTCGATTCTGGGGGGACGTGTGTAGCGGCTACCGCTGGGTTTTCACAATCGCCTTGCACCTATCAAGGACGCGGAGCGATCACCATGCCGGGCTCGTCCAGGATGCCCGGGCAGGCCCGCGCTCAACTTGCCAGGCCTCGGTCGGGACGCCCGGGCATGCCCGGGCATGCCCGGGCAGGCTCGCCCTCAACTTGCCAGGCCGCAGCCAGGACGCTGGGCCACGCCCCCTCTCGCCTTTCCTGGGCAAACGCTCCGGGATAATATGTATATATATTGCTGCCCGATAAACGGGCTTTTCAGAGTGCCTGAGTGTTTGGTTTGATTAAAGCAACTCGGATGAATTCCAGCTTTTTGTCGCGTCCATTCTTCCGATCGACGTGGGAGCCCCAGCTCCTTCAATGTCATCCAAAAGTTCCCAAAAAGGTCTGCTGAAGCATGTCCAACATCACGGTTGGTCCTCCACAGTTTTAGGTGACAGCCATCATCACATTCTATAACATACATTTTGCTTATCCCATGCATTCCTTCCCACCATCCCATGGGCTGAGTGTTTTCCAACGAAAGCTCTAACTTCCTGATTACTCACATGCGGCGCAGTTACATCTGGTATCAGCATCTGTGCAGCACTGCTGAAATCATCTGAATGTTGCCCCCCTAATACCACATCAGCACCAATTCTAACAAGCGACTTAGCTGGCCGCCCCCTCCCTCCCTCCACCCAATTCCATCTACCACCGTTTTCCCATGAGATGTTGCAAAGTACTTCCATTGTACTTTGCAGTGATACTTCTTTGAGGGCATGCTGACATTTTCACAATGTACCTGTTTTTAAACTCAGATGAAGGACCATCAGAGTATATGATAAATATATCTTCATCACTGATTGGCTGTGTCAGTAAATGATCTGACTATAGTCAGATAGCAACAAATAGCTATTTGTACAGAAATGTGCAGACTGAATCATTCACTTTGTCTTCTTGGCTGGTTTCTTCAAGGACAAATTAAGCTGTGTGCTAAAATATGGCAGCACTTGACCAACAAAGATGCAGAAAATCTCCCTCCAGGTTATGAAACAAATCATTTGATGGGAAAAGAGATCCTATTTGTTACCTCCGCCCTTCGAAGGTGGAAGGAAATGTTTTCCTGCAGGTGTTTGTTTTTGTATCTTTGTTAAGCCGCTGTCACACCTTGACGTTTTAGCCAGCGTATGCCGACGTATGAAAAATTTGGCTACGTTAAGAGCACGCTGGCATACGTCGTAGTACGCCGAGCTCGTCGACAACTTTCGTGCATGCACAAAATTTGTCGACGTATGCCAGCGTATGACTCACACCAGCACTCAATTTTGATACGTCAGCATACGCTGGCTAAATCGTCAAGGTGTGACAGGGGTTTTAGCAGGATATCTCAAAATGTTGATGGATTTGGACCAAACTTGCTGGATTGATATCTTATGGGGCAAAGACCAAGTGTTTAAATGTTGGTAAAGATCGGGATCTTTTAAAATAAAAAAATGGGGAAACAGTCGCTCATGCCAACCTCACCATCATGGATAATACACATTGTTTTTCATCATGTATGAAAAGATCAATTGAATTTTTTAAATCAAGTTTCCTTTGCTAAATGACATGTGAGGTGAGAGAGAAGCAACAAAGGTTGCCAGATTCAGATGCGTAACACACGTAACAAATTTCTGTTTAATGCAACATTTCAGTGGTTCAAGCATTTAATATTCTAAAGAGTTTTTTTGTTTGTGTATACAAAGTCTAGGATCGTGTAAGAGCTGACACATAAAACACATAAAAACATAAACAGAAACACACATGAAGCATAATAAAGGGAGCGGGAGACAAGAGGGGGAGAGAGAGGGAAGCACAGTAGAGAACAGGGACATCGGGAGATCTGTGGAAGGGAGAGCGCTGGGGCAGAGTACATGGTATAAAACAAATAGACACTACTAGGAATTTCAGGAATTTGTTTTTTTGAAAAATGTAAAAACAAAATTATTTTTTTAATTTTCAGGAAAAAAAAAGTTTAAATTAGTTTAGCTCATAAGTTTTAGTGATTACCAAGTAATTTTAAAAAATATAGTAATTTATAATAGTAACTGACACTTCACAGAACTTTGACATCTTGTAAAAAAAATTCATAACAGGCTAATCAAATGATTGTAACACACGTAACACAGTAAAACGCAATGGCTCATAAAATTATTGGCAGACAGGTGACATTTTCCAACATTAATTTGGAGAGTCATTAATAAGGATTATAATGAATGCTTGTGTTTTTTTACAGGGCAGGTGTATGCATCTAGTGCTGTAGTTGGGTGTGATGTGGTTTACCTACCACTCATTGCTTTCAGCTACGGACGCCGGATAGCTATGCGAGCGAAAAGAAGGCAGAGTGTGTTAGCCCTTCCTTCCAGTACATAGCCTCTACCCTTGCCAAGACTTTCAGACTACCTCCTGGTAGTGCACCATGGTAACAGTGCTCTTGAGGGCACTGGCCAAATGTCTGGAGAATCTCAGAGTGGGTTGGTACCCTAGAGGTGTATTGTGCATGGCCCTCCATTGGGCTTACTGTGACACTCACCAATCCAACCAGAGTAAGTGGTGCTCATTAGCCTTGGTAGGCAGTCCACCTAGGAGAAGGAAACTGATTGCAAATCCCTGCTGCCTTGTATGGTATGGCTCTTTCGACAAAGGTTCGGTCCCCAGCTGATTCTGTGGTGGTGTCAGGAAGGACATCCGACCACAAAAAACATGCCTCAAATATACCTTTTGGCAAAGTAGCCATTCGGTGAATCACGGCTTACACGTGCAATCACGGAAACGGCCGTAAAACGATGATGATGATTACATAATGAATGTAAAACTGGTCATGATAGGTGCACTACATCACCAAAAGTATGCGGACACCCCCTTCTAATTAATGGATTCGGCTGTTTCAGCTACACCCATTGCTGACAGGTATATATAATCAAGCACACAGCCATACAATCTCCATAGACAAACATTGGCAGTAGAATGGGCAGTACTGAAGAGCTGAGTGACTCTCAACGTGGCACCGTCATAGGATGCCACCTTTCCAACAAGTCAGTTCGTCAAATTTCTGCTCTGCTAGAGCTGCCCCGGTCAACTGTCAGTGCTGTTATTGTAAAGTGAAAACGTGTGGTAGCAACAACAGCTCAGCCGCAAAATTGTAGGCTACACAAGCTCACAGAACAGGACGCCGAGTGCCAAAGCGTGTAGCATGTAAAAATCGTCTGCCCTCGGTTGCAACACTCACTACCGAGTTCCAAACTGCCTCTGGAAGCAACATCAGCACAACAACTGTTCGTCGGGAGCTTCATGAAATGGGTTTCCATGGCCGAGCAGCCGCACAGAAGCCTAAGATCACCATGCGCAATGCCAAGCGTCGGCTAGAGTGGTGTAAAGCTCACCGCCATTGGACTCTGAAACAGTGGAAACGCGTTCTCTGGAGTGATGAATCACGCTTCACCATCTGGCAGTCCCACGGTCTAATCTGGGTTTGGTGGATGCCAGGAGAACGCTACCTGCCCAAATTCATAGTGCCAGCTGTATAGTTTGGTGGAGGGAGAATAATAGTCTGGGGCTGTTTTTCATGGTTCGGGCTAGGCACCTTATTTCCAGTGAAGGGAAATCTTAACGCTACAGCATACAATGACATTCTAGACGATTGTGTGCTTCCAACTTTGTGGCAACAGTTTGGAGTAGGCCCTTTCCTGTTTCAGCATGACAATGCCCCCGTGCACAAAGTGAGGTCCATACAGAAATGGTTTGTTGAGATCGGTGTGGAATAACTTGACTGGCCTGCACAAAGCCCTGACCTCAACCCCATCGAACACCTTTGAGATGAATTGGAACGCTGACTGCGAGCCAGGCCTAATCACCCAACATCAGTGCCCGACCTCACTAATGCTCTTGTGGCTGAATGGAAGCAAATCCCTGCAGCAATGTTCCAACATCTAGTGGAAAGCCTTCCCAGAAGAGTGGAGGCTGTTATAGCAGCAAAGGGGGGGACCAACTCCATATTAATGCCCATGATTTTGGAATGAGATGTTTGATGTTCGGGTGTCCACATACTTTTGGTCATGTAGTGTACTTTAACAACCCTAAAATTTAAGCTTTATTCCTGTAAATTGAGTCTGAAGTGTAAACACATGTAAGATGGAATTCTTCTGAAGCAGTTTCTGGTTGGTGGATGAGGGAAGTGCAGTGAATATTGTTGAGGACATGACTCCGAAGGGGTTAACATTGTTTGGTATAATTTAGTTAGCTCCTTAATGCATGTAATAGCATAAGCGTAAAGTAATTAATTGGGGTATTAGATATGCGTCATTATATGTAAGAGACAGACGATGTCCACTCTCCACAAGGTATGTGTCTAAAAATCACGAACCGTGTGCCAATGTTTTTATCGCTGTAATCTGTCCTTTGTCTCTTTTAAGCGTTTTCTAAGCCATCGGCGCTAGTTTTGGCAAGATAACTGAATACGTGCCTTTAGTCACCGGCTGAATCCACCATAGCGACAGGGTGAAGGGTCGCTTCGCCCCCAGACTGGGAAGCTTATCCAATGGTGAGTGAGAGGAGAGGGGCACGGTGCTTAATTGATGATGTACCAGCCCAAAGTGATGGTGTGTTGAGGGGAAGGGGAGGAGTTACCTGGAATCGGTTTGCGGACATCTGTATTTCTTCACCGCTTCATTTCTACACTGGCCAGAGTCCTCCTCCCCTCCCTCCCCCCCCCCTCCCCCCCACTCCTGAGCCATAACTTCCCCTCTGCTCATGAGCCCAGGTGGCACACATGACATCCAGTTATCTCTGTTCTTGCAAGCTGGGACTAGGCCTGAATTGTCATGCAAGATTATGCCACTTTTTTCCAGTATTCCTTTTTGTCCTGTGAATTCCCTATGTCTTCCCTACCATGGTGTGAATGTGGGCCCATGTTAAGGCAAAATGATTACGGATCCCATTCGTCATTTGTGAGTATTGTTAGGGGAAGGTGATTGTTTGTTGTATCATTTTTGCCATTGCATCTTGTACATTCTCTCCCCATGACTTTCTGCTCATTATACTTACCTTGTCTCATGGTGAATTTGTGGCGCCGTGGTCACCCTTTGGCAATTAGGATAGGAAAGCCCGTTGAGTGTTAATTGGCTGCTGAAAATAACGCCACAAATCACGACCGTGCCACACGTCTCCGGCTTCTCTCGGCCTTAAGATAGGCACAGCACAGTGCCAGGTAACTATAGGTGAAGCTAACAGGTTTTTGTGTTGGCTTCTTATGGAGATATACTATAAATCAAAGGAGGTAATGTTAACACTGTATAGGAATTCAGTGAGGCCTCATCTAGAATAATATATATCACCATGGTGATGTCTCTTTGCCTGCCCCACTGTTCTCTTCCTCACTCATTTTCCTTCCCCAAAGGTTAATAAACTGATAGATTGGATTAATGCGATGTGTTGATGTAGCAGAGGCATGATGGGCCAATTGGCCTCTTCCTGCGTTAAAGTTCCTTGTATAGATAAGGGAGAAACGAGGTTGGTAGGAATAGGGGTAAGAGACAAGGGGAATGTATCAGACATGTAGCGATGGGGTGGAGGGGGTGAGGGTGAAGGCAATCATAAAGCCCACCTTTCTGTGCAGGTACAAGAACCTCTTATACTTGTTATTTACTTTCAATTCACCCATATTCTCCCATTTGCGTTCAGTGTGGTTTAAAAAAAAGCCGAATCAGAGAATCTTTCATGATTTTCCTCGGGTGTAAATGGAATGCAAGTGTTATTTGTGTGACTATACTTATCTCGTGCTCAAGGTGGGTTATATAAAACCAGTAATAAAATCCATCCGTCACTGGTTGTGAGGGAACAGGGAGAAGGTAATGATACCTGATGAATTTCATAAATTTTAAATCAAGTTAAGCTTTTGCACGTTCTGCTTTGCTTTTGTCAGTAGCCGCCAGTTGCTTGAACCTGCTCTGTGCTTTCTCACCACAAATGGCGAACTGGGAAGGAAATGCAAGGAAAAGATTATAAACCTTTTCAAATTGTTTTGCAAATAATGTCACCATTTCCAATCCTTGTATTTTGCGAGTATCCGCATGACATTGGAGAGCAATTTCCTTCTCTTAGCATCCAAGCTCTTTTCGTGCATTTCAACTGTAGGTAAAATTATTGTTACGGATCTGGCCTAGGGGGCAAAATTGAGGATAGATTAGAATAGTTATTTCATGGTAACTGCAAGCACAAGTGTGGAGTAGTTCCTGTAAATGATAAAATGTGTCGAGCACGTGTTTAGAAAGATGTCGTCCCCTCCGCCCAGGTATCTGTAACCCTGTCACATCCGCCCGCCCCCTCCCTACATTATTCAGCCTTCCTCGTCGTTTATCTGTCCTTGTATGTAATTTTTCCTTAGCTCACGGCCAATCGTCGCGGCCCATGAACACAACCGTGGGGTCAGCGCAAGGGCACGAGACGCGCCAACACCATGCCCGTATGTGGACATCTATCGGGCTTAAGGCTATCCGGTAGGCAGGTAAACAAGGCCATAAACTACCATTTGTCCACTGTGTGGAATTTATCCTCACTTGCCAGCCAATGATTGTGCACCATAAATCACTGTCAAGCTGCATTGGCCAATGGGCGCGTGCCACGGACGATTGGTTGAGTCGTGGTCCTTTTGTGGTGTGCGGTTCTTTGTGGTGGTGTGAGGTGGTTCATCGTGGTTCTTCTGTCCTTGTGGCTTTTGATAAGGTTCAGGCATTTACAGGCAGCCGATGCTGAAGCAACAGGGAACATCCAGGGCCTTTTTCTTCCAAATAACAAAACAAAAGTTTTTATCCTGCCACAAGTCTTCAGATTATGGCCTCACGTTTCCATAGCTAGTTCTGCAGTTAAATTGCTCCTCTATATCAAAATGGCACATTGTGCTCGGGAGAAACCATCTGAGACGATCAAGGAACTGAGAATCTTCACCCTCGTGATGATAAACCACCCGAGAGCAGCTGCAAATGGAAAAGATTGGTCCATCAAGCACAATAGTCTCCATCGACTTCATCCAATTGTTTATGTGTGAAAGGACTCAGTAGCTTACTTCCAGGAAGGACTCTACAAAAAACAACATCCTGAATCCTGTACGGAATGAATCAACTTTTCTGTAAAACTCATGGTGATGATGGTGTAGTACCATCTGCTCTTTATCAGAGTCAAGGTGCACTCGGAACAAGTTGTGAATGTCTCCATGACTTTTATCAATCCTGGATATAGGAGTGTGTAAATGTTCCACCAAACAGAAACTGGGAATCGAACCCACACATACCCTCCATTTGTATATCTACTGAAGTTGTCACATCTGTGGGACAACTGTCATGGGGGAATGTCTGCAGGTATATCGACGTGTCTTGGAGTCAATATGGCCACTGACGATGTATGTGCTTAAAGTGCAACAAGAAATGCACCCTATTGATATATGAGCGCCATCTTTGATCTGATTTCAAACATGGGTCATTACGAGGATACAATGAATTTTGGTGCAGGGGGAGGCCATTTCCTCCCATTTTTCCTGCTCTACATCCATCCACTTGCAAGCTACATTGTTGAGGCTCACATAGGAGGTAGAACACAGAACGGATCAGGCTGTAACAGAACAAAAATAACAGTCAAAAGAGATGGGGACACACCAGCAACAGGGTTGAGGGACAAAATAGAGGGAGACTTGGAGAAATAAGGAATGCGGGGAAGAATGAGGGCAAGGGTGAACTCAATCATAGAAGTGGGAGGACAACTAGAAACTCGGAAAGAGGTGCGTTGGGGGTGGGTCAATGGGGGTGGAAAAGATCATGATTGTGGATGTGGCATAATCTGAGATGGTGGTCAACAGTGATCTTGAAGCCCATCTCTCTCTCTCTCTCCTCTTTCTCTCTCCCTCTCCACTCTCTCCTCTTTCTCTCTCTCTCCTCTTTCTCTCTCTCTCTCCTCTTTCTGTCTCCTCTCTCCTACTCTCTCCTACTCTCTCCTACTCTCTCTCACTCTCTCTCACTCTCTCTCACTCTCTCTCACTCTCTCTCTCTCCTCTTTCTCTCTCCCTCTCCACTCTCTCCTCTTTGTCTCTCTCTCTCCTCTCTCTCCTCTCTCTCCTCCTCTCTCCTACTCTCTCCTACTCTCTCCTACTCTCTCCTACTCTCTCTCACGCTCTCTCACTCTCTCTCACGCTCTCTCACTCTCTCTCACTCTCTCTCTCTCTCCTCTCTCTCCTCTCTCTCCTACTCTCTCCTACTCTCTCCTACTCTCTCTCTCACGCTCTCTCACTCTCTCTCACTCTCTCTCACTCTCTCCACTCTCTCCTCTCTCACCCTCTCCACTCTCTCCCCTCTCTCCCTCTCCACTCTCTCCTCTTTGTCTCTCTCTCTCTCCTCTCTCTCCTCTCTCTCCTCCTCTCTCCTCCTCTCTCCTACTCTCTCCTACTCTCTCTCACGCTCTCTCACTCTCTCTCACTCTCTCTCACTCTCTCCACTCTCTCCTCTCTCACCCTCTCCACTCTCTCCTCTCTCTCCCTCTCCACTCTCTACCACTCTCTCTCTCTTCCTCCCCTCTCTCGCTCTCTCTCACTTCCTTTCTCCCATTGTCAGTTTTTTTTACCCTCCATCATCTCAACCTCATATGAAATTAATTTTAATAAACATCGATAACATGCAATCCCATTATCAGATGATGCTTGGAGATCACTCCCCGCTTGAGTGCCATCCTATATGAGAATGAATCTTTATCAGTTGTTTTCCTTTTCTTTTTTTTTTTTACATGGGGCGTCCATCAACGAGTGGTGCAAATAAAGTAATTGCTCCTTATGATTTCCCCACCACTGTTTTGCAGATATCTCGTGCTACTGAAGGAAAACTGAACATATACCCTATCAACCCAATCACCCTTTACAGTGGAAATGAGCCGTGAGTAACCTGAACATTATCTCAACATCTGGCCTTGCTCCATGGTCGTAAACCTCTCGAAGATTAAATCCCACCTTTAACGTAAATGGGAAAAGTTTTCCATCATTTTGAATGTTCATTGCATTTAATTCGCTGCTTTTGCATTAATTGTGAATGTTCGCACCACAACATGAAAAATCAAAATGGCTTCTCCTTGTGGTGTTGTTGTTGTCGTTGTTGTTGTTACCTCTGCCACCGAAGGTGGATGGAGGTTGTGTTTTCACTGCTGTCTGTTTGGCTGTCTGTCTATTTGTTTGTGAGCCGGATATCTCAAAAAGTTGTCTTTGGAGTCGGACGAAATTTGGTGGAGAGGTAGCGTATGTAGAAATTGACGAAATAATTCGATTTTGGTGAAGATCCGGATTTGGATCTGAGAATTTTTTTTAGTGATTCTTCACCATTGAAGGAATAGGGCAAGAAACGATATACAGCACGATATCTCAAAAAGTTGTGGACGGATTCAAATAAAATTGCTGGAGAGTTATCCGTATGTGACTCGTGACAAGGACGAAGTTACCGTATCAGATTTTTGTGAAGAGCTGGATCTGTATCTGTGTCTGAGAATTTTTAAAGTGATTCTTCACCATTGAAAAATAGGGCAAAAAACGATATATAGCACGATATCTCAAAAATGTGTGGACGGATTCTGACGAAACCTGGTGGACATGTTGGTTATGTGACAAAGACAAATCGATTCGATTTTGGGGAAGATCCCAATCCGAGTGATAGGACCAAAATCGATATGTAGCACGATATTTCAAAAACTTGTGAATGAGTCATGACAAAACTTGGTGGAAGAGTTGGGTAAGTGACAAGAACAAGCCGATTCGATTTTGGTTCAGATCCGGATCCAGATCTGACCTATCGGTGGGATAGAAAACGTAAACCGTTCAGACGGACAGAGGTATGCTCTCTTTCGAGTGCTATCTAGTTTTGTATGCGGCCTATGGCTGCTGGTTGCGTCATTTTTTCGGGAAGTGCAGCTGTGCCACTGATGCAGTGCCCCATGTTTCCAATAAGCTGGTGTTCATTTTGTCGATCTTGGAAGGCTGACGGGCTGAGTCCACCTACCTGTTGGTATTTTAACGGCACGACAGGGGCTCAAACTCTAAGACCCTAAGATCTGAAGCCAGCCACCTTAAGTGTTAAACCAACACCAACTTACCAACTACACTTTTTGAATTTTACATTCTTACAATTCTGTAACACTCATGAAGGAGGTTCTACATATAGAACATTTAGGAAAAGGACGTCAGGAGACATCGGTGTGCTTATTATACGATTTACGAGGACATTAGCAGACAATTGGCACATTATATGTGATTGGAACCTCAGGTCCCATGAGCATCACACGTGATGTGTTCGGATGGCAATTCCGAACCGGGATGCTATTGGTGTTCAATGCTAACGATCATGGAGATGTTTTTCATTTTTCTACCAATTACTAGTCAAACAGAATGTGGTAAATCAGAATAAGCAGTACAGGCTTTTTGGCAAAAGGATTTATTGAAGGTTGAACCAGGGTGGCCATAATTGGACAAGACACTGATTCATTAAAGCAGTGTTGCTGGAAAAGAAATTCATTTGCTGAAACAAATGATATTCCACTACTTTCCCGAACTTGAGATTCTTATATATTTCCATAAAATTGATATAAAGTTCTTCCATGATGCTCTCTTTAACGATTGTACTTTGACCATTTGAACTGCAATAAAAACTGCTTATGCCATGCTGTAAAATGGAAGTGTAATAATGGCAAATGGAATAAAACATGTACACGATATTCATTATGAGCATAGAGATTGGTTATCTTAATAATTCTGATCGCTGCGTTTGTTAATGAACCAAAAAATTACTAATTCTGAAGATATTTTGCAATTGCTTTGATTTAACCTTCCCATAAACCTTCGTTATTTTGCTTTCAATGAGTAATTTTCCCAATAGACGTCTGACCGTTTGTTCGATTGTGACGTCATCGTGGTGACGCCGATTCTGATGGTCGAGTGATGTGAGATCGAGGAATTTCAAACACCTGCTGATTACGACGTAAGCGGTAAAACCTTGCTGTTGCAATTCTTTCATATATCATTGTGTATCTGTTGTTGTTGGTGTTTTTCCATTAAAAAGTTATTGAAAAGGATAAGGGTGCTGAGCGTTCAGTGTACACACAAGGTATATCAAAACATAGAAAACCCAAGCTGCATTTCACACAATGCTGCACAGCAAGCCCAGGTATTCCGAACACATAAATACTCTTGATAACAAAGTTTAACCATTGACGAAAAACTGCAAAAGTCTGACTGTTTTGCTTATTGTGTACAATTTCCGTTTGCTCCATACAAAAATGTACATCCATGTGAAAGGACACCATCAGGAAAAAATTTGACATGACAGCACACCACCTTATAGGCCGACGATTGTTCAAAATCTTTGCTTTCTAAATGCCAAAACAGTTGGCATTTGGCAAACAAACAGCCAAAACAGTTGCCCTTTGAGCTTTCTATTTACCAGCACAGGGGGACGCATGGATGGGTCCTGCAGGTGTACTCTCAAGTCAATCATGAACCCTTTAGGTTGTGCGTAAATAGATTTTCGATTCAAATATTCACAATCTCCCAAGCAATATTATTTGTTTCAGTCTGCTTCTTTAAGGCCTGGTGTTGGCTTAGCGGTTAGGGTGCCGGCTTGGGATCCTAGGATCCTGGGTTTGAATCCTGGTCGATCGCTGAATTAACGCCGAGGGGGGTTGACTCAGCCTGTCCCTCCTTCCGAGGTCGGCAAATTGAGTACCAGTTCACTGGTAATTCCGTGTCTTGCAAGAGGCGACTAACAGGGTTGGCGGCAAGAAGGGCATCCAGCCATAAAACATTGCTTCAAAAAGGGGACTGCGATGCCCAAAAAAGGTCCAACCCCTGCTCTGCGGGGAAAGATGGCCTCTAAAGGAGGTTCTTCATCCGTTTCTTCTTTAAATGCTCCAATTAATTCCACCGGGGAAGGTTTCTGGGCCAAGATTTTCACGAACCGGCTGGCAAGGCCTGCCGTTCGCCTGAAGGCGATTTTAGTAGGAATTTTGTAGTTTGTTTATCGTGCAGGAGATCGCTCACCTACTCTTCGTGAAAGACGACGTGGGATCTATAAGGTGGAGCAGCTCTTTCTAGTAGACGTGATACCCGGCTTAACGTCGTTCAGAAGGTCGTGTATGCGGAACACCCGTGTGAGAGTTTGTAGCTGGGACTAGATTCGAACCAAGGCCTAGACGGTTCGATGGTAAGTGCACACACACACACACACACACACCTCGAGGCTATCTTGGCAGCCAAATTATTTGTTTTGCTGAAAGTGCAGAGCACCCAGCGTTCTCAGCTATATTGCATCTTGTTGAGCAATTTTCATTGGTGTTGGGAAATTGTATAAACGATGTAATATTTGTCCAAGACAGCTTGTCCAAGATAAAATATTTTGCCTCCTTCGGGTTACCGAAATAGAAATAGGCAAAAGGGTGGAACTGGTGAACATTTCCCTTTGTATTTTGAAGTCGTCGTATGATGGCGTCCGCTATGACTCTCAACAATTTCTCAGTCACTGACAAACATATGAGCTAGTTGAGGATAAAGAAATGTACCGTAATATTACTAATCATCTGCTTCGGTCAAGAACATCTTGACCTTGAGATGTTGAGTTTATACCTTCCATCGTCCCCTAGCCCTTAGCTAAAATAGACATCTGCTTGAACGCTACAAACCGAAGACATAAAATATTCCATTAGAGGGAGTGAGGGTGGTAAATAATCTCAGACAAAGTGATCTGTCCTCCACAGACACCATTCTCACCTTGATATTCATCATTCGCCGGCCGGGATATCGGGGAATATTTCAGTCCAGAAATTGAGAGGGCCAAGCATCGAGAATTCCAAGCCATTCTCCCAACGAGCTCACCTCTTGTGAATGTCCTCATGCCGTAAGACCTTGTAGATGATCCAGTAGAAGATGTTGAATATGAGGAAGGCGAGCGGGAAGCCAGCACGAGAAATCGTGTCGATGCGTTTTGCTCGGTCCAAAAATTTCTTCTTCATCGCATTGTGATCCATGGGTGCGACCGCTGGCAGTGCGTGCGGAGCAGAATTTCCTGATGTCAATCCTTTAACGGACAGGCCGTCTTTGGTCTGAAGGCAATGGCCCATTCCGTACATATTGATGCTCCTCTCCCTCCTGTCCGCTTCCTGTGGGTTTCACAAGTGGTGGGTTAATCACAGTTATCATCGGTTATCGTCATCAATCCAGCACCTCATCGCAATGCAGCGAAAGTACATTTTGATTCCTATATTTTTTACTTGAAGAGATTTCCGGACATCACTCGAAAAATATGATCCGTGAGTTGATGCTTTTAGCTGGATCAAGGATGTGATGACAACGCCAAGTTATTTGGACATTTTTTATTGGACAGTTTAAATGGCTACAAATCTGTCATGGCAACAAGACAGGAATAGTCTTCTATGATTCCAATACCTGACAATTATTTTATAGATTGGGGAATGTGCATTTTATAAAAACAACTTTTCAGTAGTGAAGGCACCACCACAGCTGTGACCAGTCAGGTAGCTGACGTTTCAACCACCTGAGGTGCTCACCTGGGACTGTGCAAGCATATCAAACACCTAGGTGTCCTTTCCCAAGTGGGGGAGATCTTTGCATACTGGGTAGCGATACGAGTTGGTGGTGGTGCCTTCATTTTTGAGTAACGATCCTCACAATTCCAACCACTCCTTTTTTTGCAAACTTCATTGAGACATTTGAAAGTATTTGTAGGCCTTGTATACCTGTTTTGGTTCAATACGAGCTAACAAGGTATTAAAATGGTTCTTTCTCCTTCTGTTTATCGCAAAATAAACTAATCGTCCCGATTGGTTATAATAAACCAAGCTACCTCTTTTATCTCATGGTCTACGATTTAGTGACCGCAAGTTGGGTTTCTTCTTGGACAGGTACAGGTGAATGTGGGGATTAGTACTGCCAATCAGAGGACTAACTTGAAATAGTGTTGACCTTGTGAGTTGGAGCTAAAATTGCGTAGCCATTGCGATTCTCTGTAGAATACAGACAAGATATGTTGTTAAAGTGAAGTAGGACATATTCTATTAATACATAATCTTATCCAAAAACCCCGTAAATTACACATACACCGTGATGGAAAGAAAAAACGGATGACAAGGTTCTCCTCCAGTTTTGCTCTCTCTCCGCCAGCCCTCAGATCCACCCCAACTCCACCAGGATACACGTGTTATTCCCGGAAGCCTTTCCTGGTTAAACCACCTTTAGAGGCCATTTTTCCCCGCAAAGCGGGCGTTGGCCTTTTTCGGGAACCATGGTTGTTGTTGTTTTTTGGTCCCCTTTCTGAAGCAATGTTTTACGGCCGGATGCCCTTCCTGACGCCAACCCTTTTTGCCGCCTTTAACGACAAGCAGGGAATTACCAGTGAACTGGTACTCAAATTAGCCGACCTCGGAAGGATGACAGGCTGAGTCAACCCCCCCTGGCGTTAATTCAGCGATCGACCGGGATTCGAACCCAGGATCCTAGGATCCTAAGCCTGCACCCTAGCCGCTAGCCCAACACCAGGGACAAAAACATCCAAAATCCAGGCTTGCTGCACACCTCAACTCTTTTGCTTCTCCTGTCTCCCTTTTGCAGAAATTTCTTCCATACTCTTGCTTCCAGTGCTTCAAACAGGCAGTGCACCACCACCTAATGTCATCCCCTACCTACTCACAGTGGCATAGTGATTGGGGAGGAGGGCGGAGGGGGCGACCGCGCCAGGCGTGAAGTGGATGGGGCACCAAATGACACCCTCAAAAAAAACCTTTTCATGTTCCATTTGATTGTATTGTATATAAATGATAATACAACGAACTCGTGAGATCACGATAAGCAACTTTCAGAACCACGTTTTACAGTTTCAACTTCGTGCTACATGTCGATGTGTCATGTCGATGTTTACAAAATCCTTTCCATCCGAATAACTTTTTTTTTTACTAATTCCTATTTCTATCGTCTCGTACAGTAAATAAATCCATGTTATAGTGTTGCTGCGTAGATCTCTTATCTTGTATAATGAGGTTTAATATGCACTCTAACATGAAGATCGCCCATTGGCCCAAGGGATGGAGGGGTGTAACTGTTGGACGTTTATTTCTCATGCGTTGATCAGATCCAGATGTGTCGCGGTGCCGTGCGAGTCCAATTAGCGACGTCTAGGATCACGTGTCATGTTAGCCATGACGTGTGACGTATGATGTAGACATGTGTGTGAGGGGAAAAAGTGAAGGTGCTGGTGCTCCAAGGGTCTGGACATGAAGGTAAATGTGGTGAGAGTGAGACAACTCAGCGAGTGTGATGGATTGGAAGGATACCCTAGGCCTAGATGTAGCACAATCGTGTTCAAGCTGTTTGACCTGGGTTTGAATCCCGACACAGCTATAAACTGTTATCCTGGTGTTTAACTGGAGGGGTGATTCATCAGTGTGTGCACCATCCCTCGGATGGACGTTAAGCTGGCCGTCCCATCTGTCGGCATTAGTTGGTGGATGTTAAAGATCCCACAGTGTTCTTCGGAAAGAGTATGGGAGCTGTCCCCAGCCCAGAGCCTAATTACAGACACTCCAGTTCGCTTGCCTACTCAGGCCTATACCTTACTGATCACTCCTCGAATACCAACTTCCATCAGAAGTATTTTGCTTTTTATTGGAAAGTGATTTGATGATCTGTCCAATTGCCTCCATTGTAACTGCGTAGCCCATAGGGCAATGTCGTCTCGAACAGCGTTTGTCTGTCCGTATGCCCCCACAAACGTCCACCAATCGGAGCTGAGGGTCTGGTCACATGACAGGGGAACAGCATTTAGTAACCATTACAGTTGCATATTTTACTAAAAGGAAACGTAACCTTCTGTGGAATGTTTTGGGGTCGTGGCGGGTGTCATAAGGTAGGTAGGAGGTTTCAGAAATTCCTAAATACAATTATGATTTTAAAATGCGATCGGCACGGATCTTGCTCCCGAATCCGAAAGTGAACAGATGACGATGGTTTGCTGGTTTGATAATATCTCAATATAATCGTGATTTAACATTATATTTTGATATATTAATACAATGGTATTAATTTGTGATTTGAATGATGAATGATGCTGTTTGGAATGAAAATGTAGAGATATTGAGTTCAAAGCACAATGAGGAAATGACATAAGGATTTCCATCTGTGACATTCGAGGATTCCCCATTTGCAGTTTCGCCATTAACTGGATACATCAACATTCACACTGGGTACGTTTTTTGTGCAAGTCCTTCACTAACCTGCTGCCGCTGCCAATGCCTGACGTTCGACTGAAGGTGGCACGGGAACACGGGAATGTGGAATTTATTGGTTCATGGTTTAGCATTCGCCGTTTTTTTTTTTACCCAAGTCATTCACGGACCGGCTTTCCATGCCTGAAGTCAAAATTTTAATACTTACGTTATTTGCTAACTGGTAAATGGTATCCTCCACTCAGGTCATACTATCCTCTTCAACTAACAAATACCACACCATGCTGCATGCATGATTGATGTAGTTGTTGTAAACAGCCTTGTAGCATACCAGCCTGCTGTACTGCGTCAGCATTAGTTTACCTTTCGCCAAGCCCAGGTCTGCTTGGACCAGGGCGGGGATTATACATTTGTTTTATTATTGCCAAATGGTACTAATATTATTATTGTTCTTAATATTATTAGTATTAATAAAGGCGTTGTTACAATGTTATCATTGTTTTTGGTAGTTATTTTGTAATTGGAATACCATGCCATGGAAGGACCTATTAAACTGCTCTATACACCTTAACATGGCGCGTGTTTAGAAACACAGGAATTCTTCCGGATTCTTTGTAATTAATAAACCTAATCATCTCAGGAGATCATAACTAAATATATTCTCATTTTGAACAGGTTCCAGGGCTCTGCTGAACCTGCTGGGGAAGTTTAAAGCTCTTTCATATGGCCCCCTCAATATAAATTTCTGACTACGCCAGTGCCTACAGGGGGGAACTATTTTTGACCTTCGCCCCGAGCGCTACAAACCATCACTCCGCCACTGCTTACTCATGATATGTTTACCCCCGTTAACCCTACCGAACCCCCTTACTTGTAGATTACTGCACTTTCGCCACTCCTCTCTCTCTTTTCTGTTCATTCTCTCATTCCTTGTTGTGTCCAACTCTGCGCACTGTTAATACATTCTAGTTTTTCATCCTCCATCTCCTCGCTCTTCCACTCAGACTAGATTTTCTGAAAAAAAACAAGAGTGTTGCAGGAAGTGAATGTTTCATCTTGATGCACAAGTTCGAAGTAATTACTAATTACCAAAGCTGTGTCTTTAGTGTGTTTTTTTTTGTGTATCTGGCACATTTTTTGGCTAGTCGAGTGGACCGCAGGCAGAAAGTGGTTCCGCATCTTTCTCTGTTTTCATATTGGATTGAACACATTGGATACTAGGTACTACTGTGGATTAAAGAATTCTGTCAGTAGAATTATTACCAAAAACGTCTTGGGCCAAATACCATTTTATTGTCCCCCGTCGCACCGCGGAGCGAAAGGGGGACTATGGTTTTCCCCTCCGTCCGTGTGTGCGTGCGTGTGTGCGTCCGTGCGTGCAGACGTGCATGCGAACGTGCGTGCGTGCGTAAGCGAAGGACCGAATTCTAATTTGGTGTGTGGGTGCCACCCACGTCAAAATCCAAGATGGCCGCCGCCATGTATGTCTGAACCTTGTGAGCGGAATATCTTGAAAAATAAGCGAAGTACCAACTTCTAATTTGGTGTGTGGGTGTATCGAGGCATAAGGAAGAACGCTTTTGAAAATTGGGTCGCCACGTCAAAATCCAAGATGGCCGCCGCCATGTATGTCAACGTTGTGAGCGGAATGTCTTGAAAAATAAACGAACTTATAACTTCTAATCTGTGGTGTGGGTGTATCTACGCATAAGGGAGAACGATATTAAAATTGGGTCGCCACGTCAAAATCCAAGATGGCCGCCTTGCGTCTTCCACTTTGTCAACTCACATCACTTCACCGACGGGGGACCGAGGCGTAACGCTTGTTTACAATGCATAGCGATCCTTGGTGCGAGGTCATTCAATATGCCGTAAGGCCACTCTGTGCCCAAACCTTCAAACTGGAGCCTCACTCTATAACATTTGCTTCCAATTTGTGATGGTCGGATTATGTCTCCCGATATTCAGGTTTTATAGTCGTTCCCGTTGAATCCACAACAAGAGTTTTGACTAATTCCACAGACCCTGCCAGGAGACTTGCACAATGCTGCGATTGTAATCTGTCTTCAAGTACTCGTATACCTTCATCAATTCATACATGACAAACTCTGAACCCACACATGTGCATGCTAACGGAATTAAACAGGGTTAACATCATGCACTCATTCACTTTTGATTCATCGACTCGTTAACATGTTAATCTTTCCATGTTTCATCCTTCTTGGTATTAAATTTATAATTCAACACAGTCAGGAGACGACGATGGTTCACGAGCGAGCGGTATTCAATGACGAAGGACGGACTATAACCGAAACAGGACAGGCCAGGCCCGGAAATGTCAAAACGAAGGTTACTGACCTTGAAATGAGATAGAAAATAATGTATAATCAGTTATGAGGTGAGTTAGCTACACAATACCGAAAATTCGGTGAAAAATGAAATGGAAAAAAAAAAAAAATGAAAAATCGAGCTCCATGGGGCTAGACACATGACATTGGCCTAACCAAATATCGAAACCCCTGTCAGACTCCACCAAACCCCTCGGAGAAGATGTAGCTTGAACTCGATTACCCCCTAAAAAGACATCTTTTCAGGCGTGGCTCCGCCCACAATGGGCGCAATACGCCCACTCTCGGCAGGACACAACCAGATCATGATATCAACCTCCCACCCAAGTTTCATCAAGATCGGATGATATCATCGGGTATTTATGCTGCAGACAGACAGACACACACACAGACAGACGCACACACATGACGAATATAGTTGTCACTTGATAACTCGTGAACCAATAAAACCGTTGACTAAAATGGAATCCCAATACAAATTACGGAGACTCTCTTACCGAAGATGAATATATGGCCGGTTATTAACAGACACAGAAGGATGATGTGACACCGTGAGCTAAGTGCATCGAGAGTTTAGGGTCAAGGCCTGTATGCTTCCATTAAAGCAACACTGTATTCCGCTCATCCTTGACCATACGCTTCTGTGATGATAATTGTACGAGCATCGACATATAATGGGTAACCAATACCGACAATAATAACTGGTGAATGATCGATGAAGAACAGTTATGGAGAGATCCAATGTCATTTAAGGTGAAATACGTCTACATTCACCAAATGGCTTTCTGTTAATTTTACTCACTGCCTGTGATGGGCATTCAACAACTTCTTGGAACATAATACTCAGAATAGTACAAGAAAGTCGAACTGTTTTTTTTTAGCAAGGTCGAGGCTCATGGAAGAGAGAAGGGCAGGGAGTAAAAATGTAACGTACTGCCAATGGGGCTATGTTTGAACACAACAACCAAGGGAATGAATGAACAGGAACACACAAGAGAAAGGTGGGTTGGAAACAGTAGCCTGTAAGTAAGAAGGTTGGGTGTGGTAGGGTTGATCGGATAGAAAAGATCATAGGTAGGGATGGGTGATGATATGAGATGGTGGTGCACCACCTGGTTAAGGGAGAGGGGTGTAGTACTGGTGAACAGGTGATTTTTTTTTTTTTTTTTTTTTAGCTGAACAGTTTCCTTATAGTCTTATAAACAAGAATCATGCTATTAGAGGTCATAGAAGTACCCCTAATTATTGAAAAATTTCCAAATTTCAATTCAATTCAATATAATATTTTGCATGAAATTTGTTATAACTTTCATTTGCATCATTCTTTTGGGCTGAAATTTGGACAGGATATTCAGAATATCACTTCCTTTAAAATGATGAAGGCTTTTGTTTATAGGAGTAGCCATTGTGGATTTATTGAAGGACAACCAAGTTTTATCTGCTAATTGGCATAATTAGCTAATTAGTGAACATTTGACATAATTTCACAAAATCCTCTCATCAGGTAGTAGAGTAACATGTATAATACATGTACCAAGTTTTGTGTGAAAAGAATGATAGGTGACATAGAAGATAGAAGTAGAAATGTGTTCTTTGTTTTTCCTTGTTTTTTATTGACGGTCTAATTTATGCAAATTATATGCATGTAATATGACAAAGAAGCGTTGAAACTGGTCTGAGTTAAAGCCAAGATTACATCTTTCAAGAAAAACTGAAAATTAGATACTAACTTGACTTTCAAGACCCCCCCCCCCTTACATCTTTCAAGACCCCCCCCCCCCTTCCCATGCCTTCCCCCCAAACCCCTCTCCCTCCCACAGTTCTCTCGATGTCTCCATGTCTCTCGGTCCCTGCTCTCAAATGTTGTGTTTGTGTCCTTCCCCCTCTCTCCCCATCTTGTCTACCGCTCCCGATGTTATTTGTTTTGTGTGTCTGTTTGTCTTTCTGTGTGATTAATGTTCGCTCTTTCACGAGCCTCGATCTTGTATACAAAAAAAAAAAAAAAAAAAAAAAAAACGTTTTTGTGTAAAGGCCTCTCAAAGGTACCTATGTAGTTTTCTCAATTTTTCACCAGTACTACACCCTTAAAGTAACGGTGTTGAGGCGTAAGGTTACATGGTGTTGAAATAGGTTGAGAGGTGGAAGGTTAGGTGGTGTTTCTTGCACTATTGTGTATTCCTTGAACTTGTTGAATGCCCCACGTACAGTGCCCTCCATAAGTATGGGAACAGTGAAGTCAAATTTGGCATTATTGCTATATATTCAAGAAATATGGATTTGAGATCAAAAGATGAATATGGGGCAAGAGTATATAGAAGGTCAACTTTTATGTATTGGTATTTCTATGCATATACAGTCATGGCCAAAAATATTAGCACCATTGCACTTTTTTCAAATAATGCACCATTTCTTCCAGAAAATTGTTGAAATTAAAAAATATTTTGGTATCCACATATGTATTTCTTTTGTTTGCAGTGGAACAAAAAAAAAAAAAAAAGAGGAAAAAAAATACTAAATCTTAGCTTATTCCACACGATATATAACATATTATTGGCACTTTTTTGTAGTTGTTGGAAATAATTAGATTTCAAGCAGGTGATTCTTCTTTAATTTGGAATTGAACACACCTGTGGTGAGTTGCAGGTGCCTGCAATATAAAAATCACTCCTTCAACCAGTTTGGATGGAGAAAAGGAGTCATTCTGCTGTTTTGTGTCACTGTGTGTACCGCAAAGAGCATGGAGAAAAGAAAGAAAACCAGAGAATTATTGTCTGAGGTCAGACACAAGATTCTAGCCAAGCATGGCAATCTCAAGGGTACAAGTCCATCTCGAGACCTTGATGTCCCTGTGTCCACCGTGCGCAATGTTATCAGTAAGTTTAACGCCCATGGCACTGTAGCCAAACTCCCTGGACGCGACGTGGCCGCAAGAGAAAACTTTATTGAAGATTGCAGCGAAGGATTGTTCGAATGTTGGAGAAAGCATATGTTTTTATGTTTCATATATGTTTTATACCTTTTATACCATATGTTTTATACCTCTCCCACCTCCCCCCAAGCCCTCTCCCTCCCACAGTTCTCTCAATGTCCCTGCTCTCAAATGTTGTGTTTGTGTCCTTCCCCCTCTCTCCCCATCTGGTCTACCGCTCCCCTTATTTTGTGTTTTTTGTGTCGGTTTGACTTTTTGTGTGATTAATGTTAGCTCTTTCACGAGCCTCGATCTTGAATACAAAAAACAAACAAAAAAACACCTCAACCAACTGTCAAACAGATTCAAGTTGCCCTTCAGACACAAGGTACGACAGTTTCAACTCGCACCATCCGTCACCAACTCAATGAAAGGGGGTTCTATGGTTCAATGGCGGTGCTGACGTTGGGCCAATTTTAACTCGACATCAGTGCTTTGGCTGGGTAATTGATGCCTCTATTGTGTGGTGCTTCGTCATACCGGCCGAGGATCCATCTCTCCTCTCCTCCTATAAACTTCCAAATCCCAGCACACATCGTTGTAAAAGGTGCAATAAATGCTAGAAGCAATGCATCCGAGAGCAAAAGCAAAGTTGCCAAAGTGAAACTTTCCTGCTACCCGACAGCACAGTTCACTTTTACCGTTTATCAGGCATTAAGAATACAAATTAAAGTAAATTTGTAAACTATTACAATTAAATGTGGAAATATTCAAATACAAGATGTAAACCTTTCTTCATAACAAACCAGCACCTTCTCTTGTAGTCTAGTAGGAAGACTAGGTCCCCCTGCACCCCCCGGAGATATACTTCTAATCAGTGTTTCTAGATTGGAAAAAATGTGTAGAAAATGACTAGCTATGGCCCCAAGCTGAAAAAATGTCCCACATACCATTTTTATGCAAATTACTGCTGCAAATTTTATGCAAAATTATGCAAATTTTATGCAAATTTTTGATGAGGAGTAGAGTTGAGGGGTCTTTGAGGGCTTCATCGAGGTGCTCTCGGTTGCAAGACTGGGTCATTCTGAGAAGCACAGCAGGGTCAGAGATCATGATGTTCTCCTCCTCAGTGAATCTCTCCATCAACAGCCTCTCCATTGCCTCACACACTGTTTTGAGGCAAAAGAGGGACTTTGCGTAGGCCTTTCCACTGAGAACACCTTTGAGAGATCCACTTGTTACTAGTTGTGCCTCAAAGAGAATCTCTGCATATCCAGAACCACGCATCTTGTGTCCAGTGAGCATCCCGATGTAGTTCATGGATGTGTGGAAGGGTCCAATCGTTACTACATGACTAGCAAATTCATTTGGCCAGCGCCAGATGATGGGAAGGGCTTTCATGCAGACACCCAGATCAAATGTATTCAGGACCCATCTCTGACCCACCTCAGCAGTTGCTGCCTCGGAACGCTTCAGTAGCTCACGAACAACTGCGTTGTCTGTGATCGGTCTGTGCCTGGTGCCTGCATGGCATGGCAATGGCCTGCAGCCTGTGCCTGGGCTAGGGGGTTTCACCTCTGCAACTGGTTCTCCCCCACCCAGCAAATCAACAGTCGACTACTGCACGCCTATCCACCAACCGATCACAGACAACGCAGTTGTTCGTGAGCTACTGAAGCGTTCCGAGGCAGCAACTGCTGAGGTGGGTCAGAGATGGGTCCTGAATACATTTGATCTGGGTGTCTGCATGAAAGCCCTTCCCATCATCTGGCGCTGGCCAAATGAATTTGCTAGTCATGTAGTAACGATTGGACCCTTCCACACATCCATGAACTACATCGGGATGCTCACTGGACACAAGATGCGTGGTTCTGGATATGCAGAGATTCTCTTTGAGGCACAACTAGTAACAAGTGGATCTCTCAAAGGTGTTCTCAGTGGAAAGGCCTACGCAAAGTCCCTCTTTTGCCTCAAAACAGTGTGTGAGGCAATGGAGAGGCTGTTGATGGAGAGATTCACTGAGGAGGAGAACATCATGATCTCTGACCCTGCTGTGCTTCTCAGAATGACCCAGTCTTGCAACCGAGAGCACCTCGATGAAGCCCTCAAAGACCCCTCAACTCTACTCCTCATCAAAAATTTGCATAAAATTTGCATAATTTTGCATAAAATTTGCAGCAGTAATTTGCATAAAAATGGTATGTGGGACATTTTTTCAGCTTGGGGCCATAGCTAGTCATTTTCTACACATTTTTTCCAATCTAGAAACACTGATTAGAAGTATATCTCCGGGGGGTGCAGGGGGACCTAGTCTTCCTACTAGACTATTGTTATCACAGCATTGGGAGTTTGTGACCAAAGATCAAATAAACCTATTAAAAGTTATTTTTCCTTTTTTTTACTAACATTAGTCAGTAGAGCATAAACTAAATGATTATTTGTTCCTTTTATTAAAAAAATTCATGTAGAGATACAAAGAATATCTGTAAGCAGCTGGTATAGCTGATTGGGAAACAAAATTAACGCCAACTCAGTTGGTAGTGCTAAGGATTTGTGTTGTAGAAACGAGCATCTGCTGAGCGAAACACCACCGTGCTCTACCTGGTCCTTCCGCTTGCGCCGGTACAACCGCAGGAGCTCCTTGTGCTGTCGCGACACAAAGTTGACAGCAGCATACTCGAGAAGAGCAGCAAAGACGAAGAGCAGGCACACGGCCATCCATATGTCAATGGCCTTGACATAGGACACCTGTCAGATCAACAATGGGCTTCAATTTTGTCTGACGTGTTGCTTTGGTTGCCATCACATCAATACTTCTCACTGTCATCATTCATTCCACTTTCCCAATGATGTAAACAACCTCACGTTTACTGTAGTCCTCATTTTCCCAAACATTATCTTCTGGGACCCAAATATTGTCACCTTTGGCCGAATGGGTGTGATCTGACCCATCCCCACCATCACCTACCTTGGGCAGAGAGGCACGTGAGCCAGAGCTCTGTGTTGTCATGGTCAGCACGGTCGTGATACCCAGGGCGACGCGAGCCGGCGCCGCATCCATGTTGATCCAGAAAGAGACCCAGGATAGGATGACGATGAGCAAACTGGGAATATACATCTGGATAAGATAGTAGCCCATCTGACGCTCGAGGTGGAACTTCACTTCAATACATGTGAACTTCCCTGCCAAAGATGCATCATAATGTGAAACTTCAATCGCTCTCGAGGACATGTGAAACTCATTGTTCATATTGTAATTAAACTTTCATATGCATCTCCTCTTTACTGCACCCAGTAATGGCTGAGGTCATTGTAAGAACCCCCCCCCTCCCCATTCCCATCCACCCCCCCCCCCCAGAAGCCCCCACGATCCGAAATCAAAAAAATATGAAATCTGTAAAGGTAAGGCCCAGCGATCCTGTGGCCCATCAAGTAGAAGGGCTCTATCTCATCTGTATCTGTAACTGTATCTATAACTATATCTATATCTATATCTGTAACTGTGTCTGTAAACCCACCCCCTCCTTCCCTTCGCTCCCTGAGAGCCCCCATGATCCAAAATCAAAGCCGAAGAGATTGTGAAGGCCGGCAAGTAGAAGGGCTGTATCGGTTTTCAGAGAAATCAGTTGGTAAATAAGGGACGAGTAGGGGATCTGAAGTTTGAGGGGTAACCACCCCCCAACCCCTGCGAGAGGCCCCATTATCCGACATCAAAAAATCGAAGCCTGAGCAATTGTGTGAGCTGCTGTTTTGTATTCATGTGTCAAGTTTCAGAATAATCAGCCGGGTGATAAGGGAGGAGTAGCAAAAATAGCAAAAGTAAACGGACAGACATGGACTGACAAACACCTGGACAGCACCACCCATTTTATAAGTTCATCTCTCCGAGAATACCTTTAAAAGGCCCTCCTGGCTAAACAGTTTTATAGGCTCTGCCTACTAGACATGAGCTTAGCAGAGCTAGAGCCCCCTACATATCCGTATGATTGCACTGCAGCTGATACCGGGAAGATAATTAATTCTTAATTTAATAAAACAATCTACACCCGGAGAGGATATTTTCCATAGACACCTATTGCGGGCTCGTTGGCCCTCGTCAACATGGAGCAGAAGCCCCTCCCCAGACTGTGTGTGCTGTTGGTTTCAGGGTTTTCTGAAGGTGGAACGGAGCCCTCTCAGGTCTCGAGGTATCCAACTTCATGTGTGTGTATATGTATGAGTGTGTACATGTGTGTGTGTGTGTGTGTGTGTGTGTGTGTGTGTGTGTGTGTGTGCATGCATGTAAGTTGTTTTTGCCTGCTATCTCCACGGGTGGGTGGGCCTCAGGAGTTGTTGGCTGCTATCTCTACATGCAGGTGGGTTTCAGGAGGCAGAACGGACACCTACCAGGTCTCCAAGTATCCACTTTCTTGACCAGGAAGGACAGATTAGTTTAGTAGGGTCCTTAAAGGAACACGGTGCGACTTGGAATAGATGGATTAAAGAGAGTAGGGTCAGGTTAGTTAGAGGAATTGGCGGGCAGATAGGTTAGGATAGGGCCAAAGTCGGTCGCCTGATCTGCCACCATCAGTTCCTGACCGCCACTATAGCACAGTTTTCCAAGATGGCACCCATACCACCTGACCTATGACATCATAATTATCATTAAAAAAATTATACAGGAGGAGGCACTCCTATGGTGAAAATTTCATGCCAATCGGAGATTGGAGATAAAATGAATTGGAAATGCAGAGAAAGAGCATACTCACATTCTGTGCGGACAAGCAAAGAGACAGACAAACAAACAGACAGACAAAGAAACAGACCCAAATGCAATACCCTTTCCTCTAGCGAGGGTAATTAGTAAAATATACTGAGATACCTTTTTCTGGTTTATTGTGTTCATCCTTGTACACAAATTGTATTCGGTAGTCTGTTGAGCTTTTCACGTACTCTGCTAATCCTACAGTTCCTTCTTACATCGGCAGGTACGTTCACAGGATGCACTGATTTTTGTAGAACATTTTGTGATCGTGAGGAGTTTCCTTGTTTTGTTATCTATTTTTTTCATTTCCACGTGTGGCCAGTTTATTATTTCACATCTGTATTGGGACACTGGTACTGCCAGTTGATTTATGGCTTTTATTTTGTTCCTTGAGGAGCGGGGGGTTTTCAGGATCAGTCTAATTTGATGCAGGTATTCTTTGATAATTGTTTTGTGCATTTTTATGCCAAATTTGGTGGCCCTCTTCTACTCCAAGGTATTTGTAAGATGCTTCCTTGTCTAGCTCCTGTATTGTTGTATTCAGGTCGATTTTTATGTTGTCTGATTTTGTTGATCTACCTTGCACGAATGTGCACTTGGCACACTTTTCCAGGCCCAAATCCATTTGGATGTCGTTCCAGTACCATTTCACTAATTTCAGTTGTTCTGCCAATTTTTTGTCATTTTAAACATCGTTAAGAATCGTGAACGAATGTTGTTAACATGGTTTTAAATAATCATGTACAGTCGATGTGTCACATTTCTTGTTTCTTTGGATGTCCTTTTATTGGATGTTAGGGTGTATCGGTATCCTTGCTCATTAATGAGGTTACTTCGTGGGTCCAGGGCCAGGCAAAACAGGAGAGGAGAAAGCCTGTCTCCTTGCAAGATTCCTTAAATGGTATTCTTGCTCATGGTATTTTGATCTTTCCTTCAAGTGCTGCAGAATTAGTGTGGTATTCCATAGTTCCATGGCTTTCTCGATCAGCTTGATTATTTCGGGATTTATCTTGTACATTTGCATGCACTTTATCATCCATGAATGTAGAACAGTCAAAAGCTTTATATATATATATATATATATATATATATATATATATATATAGTTTCTCAAGGTTGTAGACAATTTGGTTCTTCTCATTTTACAGTTTTTGAGTGTGGCCTTGTTCAGTAGTAGGTGGTCACTTGTGTTAGTGCTGATTAGTGCTTTTGTGTGTTTATTGTCCCCCGTCGCTCAGCGGAGCGAAAGGGGGACTATGGCTTTCCCCTCCGTCCGTCCGTCCGTCCGTCCGTGCGTGCGGGCGTGCGTGTGTGCGTGCGTGCGGGCGTGCGTGTGTGCGTGCGGGCGTGCGTGCGTGCGTAAGCGAAGGACCGCATTCGAATTTGGTGTGTGGGTGCAACCCACGTCAAAATCCAAGATGACCGCCGCCATGTATGTCTGATGCCATGTATGTCTGAACCTTGTAACCTGCATATCTTGAAAAATAAGCGAAGTACCAACTTCTAATCTGGTGTGTGGGTGTATCTAGGCATAAGGAAGAACGCTATTGAAAATTGGGTCGCCACGTCAAAATCCAAGATGGCCGCCGCCATGTATGTCTGAACCTTGTGAGATGAATATCTTGAAAAATAAGCGAAGTACCAACTTCTAATCTGGTGTGTGGGTGTATCTCTGCATAAGGACGAACGCTATTGAAAATTGGGTCGCCATGTCAAAATCCAAGATGGCCGCCACCATATATATGTTTGAAACTTGTGAGCGAAATATCTCGAACAATAAGCAAAGTACCAACGTCTAATCTGGTGTGTGGGTGTATCTATTGGGTCGCCACGTCAAAATCCAAGATGGCCGCCACCATGTATGTCTGAACCTTGTGAGATGAATATCTTGAAAAATAAGCGAAGTACCAACTTCTAATCTGGTGTGTGGGTGTATCTCTGCATAAGGACGAACGCTATTGAAAATTGGGTCGCCACGTCAAAATCCAAGATGGCCGCCACCATATATATGTCTGAACCTTGTGAGATGAATATCTTGAAAAATAAGCGAAGTACCAACTTCTAATCTGGTGTGTGGGTGTATCTAGGCATAAGGAAGAACGCTATTGAAAATTGGGTGGCCACGTCAAAATCCAAGATGGCTGCCACCATATATATGTGTGAACCTTGTGAGCGTAATATCTTGAAAAATAAGCAAAGCACCAACTTCTAATCTGGTGTTTGGGTGTATCTAGGCACAAGGAAGAACGCTATTGAAAATTGGGTCGCCACGTCAAAATCCAAGATGGCCACCGCCATGTATGTCTGAACCTTGTGAACGGAATATCTTGAAAAATAAGCGAAGTACCAACTTCTAATCTGGTGTGTGGGTGTATCTAGGCATAAGGAAGAACGCTATTGAAAATTTGGTGGCCACGTCAAAATCCAATATGGCCACCTCCATGTATGTCTGAACCTTGTGAGTGAAATATCATATCATAGCATGTTTTCTGCGTCTTAAACTTTGTCAACTCACATCACTTCACCGACGGGGGACCTAGGCGTAACGCTTGTTATTATTTAATCTAATTGGTCGTGGACTTTCTTCACTTCGTATCATTCTCACCTCTGTCTTATTAGCCAGCTCCTCTACCAGACCAAATTGTGTTCCTCATCATCATCATCCTCCTCCTCCTCTCCACTACCCCTCTGTTCTCCTTCGTTCTTCTGCTCATTATCATCTGTCCTTTCTTCATCTGTTTTCTGTGTGTGCTGAGGCTATGAAGTCTTCTCCACCACCCATCCGACTCATGCAGAACACATTCTGCATGGGAAGACGTCCTCCCTCCCCTCAACATTCCAGCTTTCATTTTTTTGTTGTTGCTATCTTGCTTAGGTCTTTCCTTTGAGACGGGCAGCATCGTCCTAGCTTTGCACTTTGATGCAGGGCTCTGCCTCTTTTTGGGGAAGGTGTTGCCATTATCTTAGCAGTACACATCCGCTGCCTGGTGTGTCTGCACGGACTTCGCAGAGCCTTCTCTGTTGGGGGCCTGTGACCCTTTGTGACAGTTGTTTTTAATGGTCTCCAACACACCAACAACCATTGTGCATCATGCACAGGGCTTCTGTTCCGACCCCATTCTTCCCAGGCTCTACAGCAGCGATGCCCCCATTCTTCACGGTCTCTGAAGACCCATTTTACGCCTTCCGGGGGCTTTCTCGGCTATTTGGACCAGGCAGTATCACTACCACAATGGTCGCACTTAAACTCGCTTTTCCCTCCTCCAGGTGCCGCCACATTCTTCGTCCCAAACGTTCTTGACCATACAGACTGTTCTTCATCCCGACCAAGATGGCTGCCTCGCCGCTTTTTTCAAGGCCACATATGCTGCTGCTACAAGCAGTGAACGCCTTTCTCACCTTCAGCTCCGTGTTGTAAAATCTGTTTTAGCGCTACATGTCTCCATTTTGTGAGCGTGTCATGCTGTTCGCATGGGCCTCCGCTCCATGTCAGGCCGCCTCGCGCTTTGCAGCCTCTCAATTCCATTCTCCTTTCCGTCTTCACTGCCTCTGCTACCTTTCGAGGGTCCTAACATCTTTCCTCTTAAAAATGGAAACATGTGAATCATCACAGGTCGGTTCAGGTGGTGGAATCGTCGAGAAAGACTGGGAGGGAGGAAAGAGGTGTCCTTGTTGTCGTGTTTTCTCCCTCCCCGATATGTCATGTCCACCAACTAATGCCAATAGATGGGACGCCCAGTTTAATGTTCATCTGAGGAGCACATATTGATGAAGCACCCTGCTTGCAAAACACCAGAATCACAGTTTATAGCTGGGTCGGGCAGTGATGTAGAACTCGAGTCCACATTTTGGGGGCCTCTGACTCGCACTCGACTCGTCAAGACTCAAACTTGAACTCTGAATGCCAAGAACTCGGACTCGGCCAGATTCCAGCTCGAGTCCGGAAAAATTTAGTGCACAGTAAAACCTTTTGGTTACAGTAGAAATAAAATGTGTACAGTATAACTGTTACGGGGTCCCCCCCCCCCCCCCTTAACCTTGGTCTCGGTGGACCTCCGAACCCCGAGAGGGTCCCCGGCAGAAAGATGTTTTTATCCCTCACTGGAACCAGCAAATGAAACAGTCGAATCAAATGATGCAACCACACACGGTTATAAACAAACCATAATATATTATAAATCCCACACAAAGAGCCATACAGCAATGGGGGCAATCACCCCTACTTTCAAATCTTATGATAAAATCCTTGTCAAGCCCCTTAACCCCACACTCACGGCACCTCCCCCAATGTATCTGCTTCCCTCCAAGGCGAAGTCCCAATGTCTGTGCGCTCCCGCGATCGGGGAGTCAAGGCCCGATGGTCAATTGAGGCGTCGACGAGCGAGACGACCCCGAGGTCACGTGCTCAGCCCCCAGCAACACAGCGGTGGAGAGGAACCTCACAAAGATTCGCTCCGACGTACACGTTGCGGTTCAACCCGCGAGCCTCCGTAGAATTCGCACGTGCCCCTTTCTGGCACGGCCGTTCCCGGGAATAATGCCCAGCCGACACGACGAAAGCCTGTTCCCTGCAGGGTGCTCGCGTGGCCAAAATGGCGGACGGCTTTCGCTCCAACCCGGGTTCTCAAGGTCTGGATCCTCCGGAACCTCACTGAGAATACCCGGCGACACAGGCTCCCCGCACTCCGGCGATATTTCTTATCGACCGAAGTTCCTTTCAAGGACGCAAGGTTCCCTCGCACTGTACGTCGAACGCTCGGCCCGGAGCCTCCACCACCACCTCTTCCGGTCTCGATCCGGATTTCCGGCCACATTTTACCAGGAGCGCTTTTAAATATTTTACTCACAACAACCCTTTCCCTTAAGTCACAATAAGCATAATATCTAGAATACTTCGAACCAGCAACAATACTCATAACAACAATCATTAAGGCCGAGTCCGTAACACTTCCCCCCTTCAGGAAAGAAAGTTTGACCACAGCGTAAACTTTCTTTGCAGGCCAACTTGTCAGCAAACCACCTCGTGCCTCCTGATAGCACTTTTCCCCGGGAGGCCGAGCTGAGTATTCCCTACATGGACGCCTTTAGGAACGTGGCGTTCACGGTTAATCCGTGTAGGAGAGTTCACTACCTGGACGCCTTTAGGAACGTGGCGTTCACGGCTAATCCGTGTAGGAATTTTGGCTCGACTGCTCCGCAGCATTCAGTGCTTCACCTCTTTCTAACTTCCCTAAGATTCACGGTTGGACCACCTGTCACTGTAGTCACGTGAATAACGGTCTCCTTCTCGGCCGCTACCCTGATAGTCGGCCTTTCGGCAGCTGCCGTAACTCTGGGAGCCTCCATAGCAATATCGGCTGCGGCCACCACCAACACTACCGCCAAGTTGTCCTCTTCTGTAGCCCCCTCGACGCCGACGAAATGCCTTCCCTACTGTTATGGTCCGACCCTCCAACTCCTGGTTATTCAGATCCTTTTCTGCATTTCTGGCGTCCTTTGAGTTTTCAAATGTGACAAAGCCAAACCCTCTTGACTTTTGGCTCTCCCTGTCTTTTATCAGCAGCACTTCCAAAAGCGGTCCATATTTGTTGAAGGTAGACTCCAGAACCTCTTCCTTTGTTTTGAAGTTCAGTCCACCTACAAAAAGCTTGCCAACTTTGCCTCCATCCCTGACTGGTGTGGTGTTATTTCCCATATCGGACTTTTTCACAACCATCAGGTTACTAGAAACTTGACCCCCGGCCAAATCATTCCCAACCACAACTGATACTCCCTCTACAGGAAGAGTGGCTTGCAACCCCACGGTGACCGGTCCTGACACCAAATCAGACTCTAGAATGATGACATGAAGGGGAGCGCTAACCCAGCCACCGATCCCTTGTAACCGAACACTATCACCAGTTGCTGTACTCTCCGACAATGGCAAAATGCCTTCAAGCATTAAGGATTGATGTGCTTCTGTGTCCCTCAATACCCTAACAGGTCTTGGGTTAGTCGAGTCTCCCTCCAGTGAGACAAACCCCTCTTAAATAAATGGTTGGTAACTCTTCTGCGGGCGATTTCTCACGTTTGCCATCGCATTCGGAGTTGTACTAGTCGGACTCCGCTCCTGATTTTCCTTTCTCAAAGCATGACAGTGGGACATCAAGTGTCCTGGTTTATGGCAAAAAGCGCAAGTAGGCCCGGAGGAGAACCTCGTGGTCTGCCTCGAGGCCCACGGAGGATACGTCTGCCTTGAAACCGTTGACTTCTGACCTCTAGAAGTTGTGATATCAGAGTGGTCCTCCTCTCGAGGCCGCCCCCATGAATTTTCGTTCTCCGCCCCTGCCGTACCATAGCTCCCCTGCCTAAGTCTAGGCGAGAAGTTAGGGTTGCGGAACCCCATCCTGTGGGTTAAGGCATAGTCATCTGCCATGGTCGCTGCCTCATACAACTTTGGTACTTTCCTTTCCTCCAGGTGTATTTTAATGTCCTCGTGGACACACTGTTGGAATTCCTCCACCAGGATCAATTGTCGCAATAGTTCGAAGTCTTTCCCAACTCCTTTTGAATCGCACCACCTATCAAACATGGTTTCTTTCAATCTGGCAAACTCCACGTGGGTCTCACTCTCCCTCCTCCTGGCATACCGGAATTTTTGCCGGTAAGCTTCCGGGACCAATTCATAGGCTTTGAGAATGTGTTTCTTCAATACCTCGTAATCTGCACATTGGTCAATCGGTAAAGCCGAATAAATCTCTTGAGCTTTACCCACCAGAACACTTTGCACTAGTATGGACCAGTACTCCTCAGGCCAGTTTAACTGTCGAGCCACTTTCTCAAAGTGTGGAAAAAACTTGGCTACCTCCTTCTCATTGAAGGGTGAGACCAGCCTCAGATGTCTGCCAACATCCCAGGTGTTCTGACTAGGTGTCGACCCAGTCAGCAGGGATGGTACCTCTCCCCATTCTCTCATTAACTCCAGCTCCTTGACTTTAATTCCCTGCTGACGCGCCAATTCACGGTCCTTTAACTCCCTTTCGGCTCTTCTCTCCTCTGCTTCGAGGTCTCTTTCCACTCTCCTTTCCTCTCTTTCCACTCTCCTTTCCTCTGTTTTTTTTGTCTTCTAACCTTTCCTAGAGTTCTCTTTCCACTCTCCTTTCCTCTGTTTTTTTGTCTTCTAACCTTTCCTGGAGTTCTCTTTCCAGTGCTTTTCCCCTTTCCTGGCTCCGTAATTGCATCTCCAGTTTCCGGAGCTCCACATTTTCTTGTTCTTCTGGTAACCAATCCCAGGCTACCTCTTCCCATGCTTTTAATCCCACCATAGATTGTATCACCACTGTCTGCAACTCTGCCTTCTTCATATTAGTTCAGACCTCCAAGCTAAAATGTTTGGCCAATTTCCAGAGGTCCGATTTTACTCATGCTCTGAACTGTGCTTCACTCGGGGTCACCGTAAACTTCTCTGCGTCAAACGCCATAGTGACTACTGGTAACACCTGTTAACCTTCACACAAGAAATTTTTAACAAACAAAAACAAAAGTATTATTATTATTATTTTTTTGTTGTTTGTTTTTGGAAAAAATTTGGGAATGTTGGAAAAAGTTCCAAACTTGGGAATTCTCTCCTGGACTAAATTTAGGAATTTTTTTAGATCCCGGACGCAGACCCAATTGTGAGTCCACGAATATCAATTGGACGAGCCCCCAATTTCTGTTACGGGGTCCCCCCCCCACCCCTTACCCCTGGTCTCGGTGGACCTCCGAACCCCGAGAGGGTCCCCGGCAGAAAGATGTTTTTATCCCTCACTGGAACCAGAAAATGAAACCGTCGAATCAAATGATGCAACCACACACGGTTATAAACAAACCATAATATTTATAAATCCCACACAAACAGCCATACAGCAATGGGGGCAATCACCCCTACTTTCAAATCTTACGATAAAATCCTTGTCAAGCCCCTTAACCCCACACTCACGGCACCTCCCCCAATGTCTCTGCTTCCCTCCAATGCGAAGTCCCAATGTCTGTGCGCTCACGCGATCGGGGAGTCAAGGCCCGATGGTCAATTGAGGCGTCGACGAGCGAGACGATCCCGAGGTCACGTGCTCAGCCCCCAGCAACACCGGTGGAGAGGAACCTCACAAAGATTCGCTCCGACGTACACGTTGCGGTTCAACCCGCGAGCCTCCGTAGAATTCGCACATGCCCCTTTCTGGCACGGCCATTCCCGGCAATCCACCCGGGAATAATGCCCAGCCGACACGACGAAAGCCTGTTCCCTGCAGGGTGATTGCGTGGCCAAAATGGCGGACGGCTTTCGCTCCAACCCGGGTTCTCCAAGGTCTGGATCCTCCGGAACCTCACTGAGAATACCCTGCGACACAGGCTCCCCGCACTCCGGCGATATTTCTTATCGACCGAACTTCCTTTCAAGGATGCAAGGTTCCCTCGCACTGTACGTCGAACGCTCGGCCCGGAGCCTCCACCACCACCTCTTCCGGTCTCGATCCGGATTTCCGGCCACATTTTACCAGGAGCGCTTTTAAATCTTTTACTCACAACAACCCTTTCCCTTAAGTCACAATAAGCATAATATCTAGAATACTTCGAACCAGCAACAATACTCATAACAACAATCATTAAGGCCGAGTCCGTAACAATAACTTTTAGTCTAGTTAATTAACTAAGGCCTTATTGGTTTCCCGCCAAAATGCTCGCACCATGAAAAACAACACGTAATGTGCTATACCTGTGAAGCAGGTGATTATAAAGCATTAGTAGACCAAATTAAACAATCCTTCATAGGAAAATGAAAATAACTCCGACCAATGTTCCAGATTTTTGGAAATAACGCAAAAGTCGTAACTTTGTGTAATGGTGCGTGATCCAAAACACATTCTGTTCTTTCAAAGAGCACTTTTTATGATTCGTGATAAACCTAAACACTAAATGGCTTAACTTGAAATGATATCAACGTTTTAGTTTAAAGTGCTACACAAAAATAAGATACATTTTCCGTGTAGTAATAAGAATGAGGTTTTGGAGTGTAAAAAGAAACTGGGAACGAGTGATTATACACTGCCTTAAGCGATCTTTCTTAAACTATGTTGAAAAAAATATGTTTAGCAAACATAGTAACATACTGTTGCGGATCTCCAAACGTCGGCCTCCCCCTTATAAAGGGGGGATTAATCCCCTTGTCCTTTTACTAGCCGACGCGATCCCGGGGCTATCACGTTAGTCTTATTACCTAAGTAATAACACCGGCCATGAAGCAAGGAAATAACCCCACCCGAACCACGGCGTTAGTGGACACGCCGAGCGAAGCGAGCCGCGATTCGGGCCGTTAACGGGAACTAACCCGATTGGAGCGGTTATGATCGTGCCACGCTTACCCAATGTAGAAATCACTAAGACGGTCGAATCAGGAAAAACAGGAAGAACAGGTACTTTATTTACACTTGTATGGGAAGTGTGAGAAGTACACACTTTGTACAAATAAGAAGAGGAAGAAAAAGAAAGAATGTACAGTGAAGAGGAAGAAGCAGATACACAGGGCAGCCTTATACAGTCTTATACTTATCCCTGGACACGGGCCCGTTTGCACTCAGACTCACTCTCAGACTCACTCACACGGGGATGTAGATGGTCGGGTTGAGGGTCCACCGATGGCGTCCACAGCTCGCTCTGGTCCCCGACTCGTACCACGAAGCAGCTGGTGATGGTAGACGAGCTCTCCGCGTGGCATTGGCGCGAAGCGGACAATTACACTAGGGGGGGGGGGGGGAGATCTGTGAGCTGGGCGATTATACTGCATATGTAATAGTTGTACCGGCGTCTTTATACGCGCTCCCGGTATCGCTGGGTACAATACGCCACTTCCCCAAGTCCTCCGCAATGCCACGTAAACCCTTCAATACGGGCACCTTCCACAATAGTCCTTCTCAACGCTGCAGTCCTCTGCAATGCGTGCCGTGTGCCAGTCCTTCGCTAGTCCCTTTGTAATGAGCGCTGCTGCGTAAGTCCTTCTCCGCGAAAGTCCTTCTCCACATAAGTCCTCCGCGTAAGTCCTTCTCCGCGTAAGTCCTTCAGAGGGCTTTGCGCTCGCGGTTATATAGCGCCGCTTCGCGAACCCTCTCGAATCTCTAGCCACACCCTGTCAGGCGATGTCGCCTCAGCCCTGATTGGCTGGTGGCCCTTACTGTCCCTCCTGCTGCCGATCCGATCTCAGCCTCGCTGCCACTCCACCCCCTTTTTGGGCCTTACCTCGTGGCTGGGCTAGTTCCAGCAAACCAGCAAACCAAGAGCAGCAAACGCTGCTGGCAGCCAAAGCGTAACAAACTGCGAGCATCCCAAACTGCGAGCATCCCAAGCGTAACAAACTGCGAGTTGTCAAATGGGGCGCGGGATGGATTCTGCCCAACGAGGTGGAATTTGGAGGGTGGAGGCACAATGGAACGGGACCTACTCTTATTTGTTTTACACAACGCAGATGCAACTATTGGAAATGGCCTTATCCTAAACACATACTATGAAATAACTGACGTTCTAAGGTGACCTACGTGTTGCATGTGGCCTAACTATGGGGTGCAACCTTTAACCTTTAATGATGTTACCTGTGTGGGTTCTCAAAACCGCAACAATACTTTACATTGTTATACTTGTAAACACGAAAAAAAGATGGTTATTTTGACATTAATATCAACAAGTTCGGTGCTAATTTCCATATTTTGAAAAAACTTCTTCGCAAGCCACAAAATTTATTAAACCTCGACAAGGTCAGAATATATATACATATATACACACACACACACACACACACACACACACGCCCACCCCCCCCCCCCCCCCTGCCCAGCTCTACTGGGTCGCCACTGTACAATGGCGGGCATATAGCGGGAAGGATCATTCATTTGACATCTCAAATACCAAATTCCATAATGATCTAATGAGCCTTTCTTGTTCTGTTGCAGATTTTGTGAAGTGATGTCGTGGTCGGGTGATTCTGAGAAGAAAAGGTGGATATGCCGCATCATGGCTATCGCGTTCCGAGTCGCTAGGGATCAGACGCCGGGAACCATATCCCGATCCTGGGTTGCCAAGTACCTGAACAGGTCTGAGGACTTCGTCAAACGCAATTGGAACCGTGATCCCTTCGATTGCGAGATGGACAGCCGGCCCGAACAGACAGCACAATGTTTGTCTCAGGAAAGCAGGGATATCATCATTGAGTCGCTTGCCAAGGAGAAGAAAAGCATTCGAGGGCTCCAAAAGGAGATTGAACGGGTTCGAGGGAAGAAGAAGAGCTTATCAAGTATCCGCAGGTTCCTTCAGTCCATTGGCGCAAAGGCTTTTCACCAAATTCCAGCACTGAAGCTGACGGAGAAGAACGTCGAGGATCGAATGTGGTTTTGTGAGTTTTTGAGCGAGTGGACATCTGATGATTTTCTTTTCCTGGCCCCTTCTGATGAATTCTTCATTTATGAGGCTCGATGTCCCAACTTCCAGAACGACAGAATTTGGGCTCTTCACAATGATGACATTCCACAAGAACTCAAGATTCGAGAGAAATCGAAGACAGCACGATGCGTTGGCGTCTTCTTGATGTTCACAGCGAAAAGGCTGATGTGGGTCATCAAAGAGCAAGGACAATCATGGGACGGCAAATACCTCCGAGACGTTGTGCTGACCCGCCATGTTATTCCGTTCTTACGGAACCCAGAAAATGTCCTCAGCATCAAGGAGACCACGTTTCTGCATGACCGAGCCCCGTGCATGAGCGCATTGGCGACCCAGAATCTTCTGAAGGCGAACAAGGTCGATTTTTTCGGAAACGATGAGTGGCCGGGAGCATCGCCTGATCTCAACGCCTGTGAACATTTGGGGGCGATACTCAAGGACAGAGTTGAACAACGCCTCCAGAACACCAGGGAAGAGCTTCTCACTGCATTGACTAACGTCCTCGAAGAAATGGAGTTCGATCGTGACTTGTTTGTGTCTCTCTTGGAATCCTACCCCGCGCATTTGGAGGCAGTTCGGTCGGCGGGCGGTCGGCACACCAAATATTGAAGCAAAGCTTTGAAACTGTGCACATGAGATGTCGAATAATAAAGCTTTTTTCCCCTATTCGTGGTTTCTCCATACCTCTCCTACGTTGGGCTGGGCAAGGGGGGGGGGGGGGGCTAATGTGTTGGGGCACCCTGTATATATACATATATATCTGTGGAATGTCTGTGTTGTCTTGTCACTGAACTACTCCCTCAAACTTCTGTGATATCGTACCAAACTTCTGGTATGCACCTATCTCTCCCGTGGGTATGTCCTAAGGGTATTTGTTTTGAAAATTAAGAAGAAAAAAAATTGTTTAAAAAAAAAAAAAAAAAAATTTTCAACTTTAATCTTCAACTTCAATTGTTTATAAAATGTAATATCACGAATTCTCCATGCAGAATTCTTTCAGCTGTGCCATGTTTGAGGGGTTTCCTTACATGCACAGCTCGTTTCAAATCCCCCCACAACATCTCGATGGGATTTAGATCCGGGCTTTGACTTGGCCATTCCAGAACCCTCCATTTCTTTCTTTTCAGCCATTCCTTGGTGGATTTACTGTTATGTTTAGGGTCATTGTCATGTTGCAAGGTCCAACTTCGGTTGAGCTTCAACTTTCCGACAGATGGCCTCACATTATCCTCAAGCACCCTCTGGTACAAGAAAGAATTCATAGTGGATTCTATGATGGTGAGCTGCCCAGGCCCGGATGCAGCAAAGCTGCCCCAAACCATAATATTTCCACCAACATGCTTTACAGTTGGTATCAGGGTCTTGTGGTCAAATGCTGTCTTTGGTTTTCGCCAAACATGTCTTCTGGTACTGTGGCCAAATAGCTCTACCTTTGACTCATCTGTCCAGAGCACATTGTTGCAGAAGTGCTGGTCTTTGCCTCGGTGTTCATTGGCAAACTTTAGTCTTGCCCTGATGTTCTTTCTGGACAGAAAAGGTTCCCTCCTGGCACACCTCCCATGTAGATCACATTTGTGCAGCCTCTTTCTAATGGTAAACTCGTGCACTTTGACATCAACAGTGGCAAGAGCTACCTGTAGGTCCCGTGATGACATTCTGGGGTTCTTAGAGACTTATTTCAGCATCTTGCGGTCTGCTCTCGGGCTGAACTTGCTGGGGTGGCCTGGCCTGAACAAGTTGGCAGTTGTTTGGAATCTTCTCCACTTGTAGATGATCTTCCGGATAGTCGAATGATTGATTTCAAATTGTTTGGAGATCTTTTTAAATCCCTTCCCAGACTCGTAGGCATCTATAACCTTCTTTCTGAAGGCCTCAGAGAGCTCTTTTGATCTCGCCATGGTGACGCCGCACACTTCAACAACAAAGAGCAAACCAAACTAAATGTCTGAGGTTTAAATAAGACAGGTTCCTCCAAGATCCTCTCTAACAATGTTCTAATCATTTGCACCTGAGCTGGTGCACCTGATTCTAATTTTAGGTATTTGAAGTAGTGATAAATGTCGGGGTGTACTTTCTTTTTCCACATGCGAAATTTGCATTTATATTTATTTAAATTATAAAATGGACTACAAAATGTAAATGTTTCATGATATTTGTTATATTATATCACCTTTACCTATCAATATTGTTGAAATGAAGATCAAATAGCTGTATGTTGAAATATGTTGAAAAAGTCAAAACTTTACATGGGGTGTACTTACTTTTTCACGTAACTGTATCTATATATATATCTGTGCAGCGTCTGTCCTGTGTTGTGTTGTATTGTGTTGTGTTGTGTTGTGTTGTCCTGTGTTGTCACTGAACTGCTTTCTCAAACTTTTGTGAAATCGTACCAAACTTCTGGAATGCACATATCTCTCCCGTCGGTATGTCCTAAGGGTATTTTTTTTGAAAAATGTTCCAACTTTTTTTTCTTTTTTTGGGGGAATTTTTTTTTTTTCAACTTCAATTGTTTATAAAATGTGATATGCCGTATATTACAAATACATTTGTGCAAAATAATTGTTTGAATTATGATTGGTTTAAACCACGACAAAACGGCAACTCAGGTACAGTCATTTATCTATACTAGGGCATGCCCGTACGTGGGTGCAATGCCCGTACGTGGGTACGTGGGTACGTGGGTGCGAGTACGGTGACAATCCCCCCCCTCTATTTACATGAAATGGTTTGGTCCATGAAATGTTTTGGTCCATTCGCAACGCCAAAGCGAACGGCGAACGGCTTGCGAGTACAGTGACAATCCCCCCCCTCTATTTACATGAAATGGTTTGGTCCATTCGCAACGACCACAGAACCCCCCCCTCTATTTACATGAAATGGTTTGGTCCATTCGCAACGCCAAAGCGAACGGCGAACGGCTAAATCGCCATAGCTCGGTAAGTACTTGTCCGATTAATTTCAAACCTTGAAAAGGCACATCCTCGGGTCCCCAGCAATATACCTGGCAAGTTTCAAGTATATCGGACCCGTGGTTGTCGAGAAACAGCGGTCACAGACAAACATACACACATACACACATACACACATACACACATACACACAGAGATTAATGGAATTATAGATAGATATATCTACACATCTGGGCAGTGTCTGTGTTGTCACTTAACGACTCCCTCAAACTTTTGTTTCCGTGGTTGTGAAGTGTTTTTAATAACATTGTGGTGGTTTTGAATCACGTGGTGGTGAGGTATTTTGAATTCTGTGGTGGTGAGGTGTTTTTAAATGACGTGGTGGTGAGGTGTTTTTAATTAAGTGGTGGTGAGGTGTTTTTAATTATGTGGTGGTGAGGTGTTTAGAATTAGTTGATGAGGTGTTTTGAATGATGTGGTGGTGAGGTGTTTTGAATTACTTGGTGGTGAGGTGTTTTTAAATGACGGGGTGGTGAGGTGTTTTTAATTTCGTGGTGGTGAGGTGTTTTTATTACGTGTTTTATGGCTGTGATGTGTTTTTATTACGTGTTTTATGGCTGTGAGGTGTTTTTAATTTCGTGGTGGTGAGGTGTTTTTATTACGTGTTTTATGGCTGTGAGGTGTTTTTATTACGTGTTTTATGGCTGTGAGGTGTTTTTAATTTCGTGGTGGTGAGGTGTTTTTATTACGTGTTTTATGGCTGTGAGGTGTTTTTATTATGTGTTTTATGGCTGTGATGTGTTTTTAATTTCGTGGTGGTGAGGTGTTTTTATTATGTGTTTTATGGCTGTGATGTGTTTTTAATTTCGTGGTGGTGAGGTGTTTTTATTACGTGTTTTATGGCTGTGAGGTGCTATTACTTTCGTGGTGGTGAGGTGTTTTTATTACGTGTTTTATGGCTGTGATGTGTTTTTATTACGTGTTTTATGGCTGTGAGGTGTTTTTAATTTCGTGGTGGTGAGGTGTTTTTATCACGTGTTTTATGGCTGTGAGGTGTTTTTATTACGTGTTTTATGGCTGTGAGGTGTTTTTATTACGTGTTTTATGGCTGTGAGGTGTTTTTATTACGTGTTTTATGGCTGTGAGGTGTTTTTATTACGTGTTTTATGGCTGTGAGGTGTTTTTATTACGTGTTTTAAGGCTGTGAGGTGTTTTTAATTTTGTGGTGGTGAGGTGTTTTTATTACGTGTTTTATGGCTGTGAGGTGTTTTTATTACGTGTTTTATGGCTGTGAGGTGTTTTTATTACGTGTTTTATGGCTGTGAGGTGTTTTTATTACGTGTTTTATGGCTGTGAGGTGTTTTTATTTTTGTGGTGGTGAGGTGTTTTTATTACGTGTTTTATGGCCGTGAGGTGTTTTTATTACGTGTTTTGATGGCTGTGAGGTGTTTTTATTACGTGTTTTATGGCTGTGAGGTGTTTTTAATTTCGTGGTGGTGAGGTGTTTTTATTACGTGTTTGATGGCTGTGAGGTGTTTTCAATTTCGTGGTGGTGAGGTGTTTTTAATTTCGTGGTGGTGAGGTGTTTTTATTACGTGTTTTATGGCCGTGAGGTGTTTTTATTACGTGTTTTATGGCTGTGAGGTGTTTTTATTACGTGTTTTATGGCTGTGAGGTGTTTTTAATTTCGTGGTGGTGAGGTATTTTTATTACGTGTTTGATGGCTGTGAGGTGTTTTCAATTTCGTGGTGGTGAGTTGTTTTTAATTTCGTGGTGGTGAGGTGTTTTTATTACGTGTTTTAAATTACGTGGTGGTGCGGTGTTTTGAATTACTTGGTGGTGACGTGTTTTGAATTACGTGGTGGTGAGGTGTAATCGTCCCAAACTTCCAGTCTGCACCTACCCCTCCCCTATGTATGTGCAGAGGGGTTCTTTCTTGAAAAAAAAGCATTCAACCTAAATTGCCTATAAAAATGTAATATCACAAACACAACAAATACATTTGTGCAAAGTAATTGTTTGTATTATGATTGGTGAAAATCATGACAACACAGCAACGCAGGTACAGTCATTAGCCTCAGTTAAAATATGCCCGTTCCTCAGTATCGACGCTTGATGAGGCGAGCGCAGCGAGCCGAGCCAAGCTAGTATATATATATCTGTGCAGCGTCTGTCCTGTGTTGTGTTGTGTTGTCATGTCTTGTCTTGTGTTGTCACTGAACTACTTTCTCAAACTTTTGTGAAATAGTACCAAACTTCTGGTATGCACATACCTCTCCCGTCGGTATGTCCTCATGGTATTCTTTTTTGAAAAATGTTCCATTTTTTTATTTTGGCATTTTTTGGGGAATTTTTTTTTTTCAACTTAAGTTTTCAACTTCAATTGTTTATAAAATGTGATATCACGTATATTAAAATACATTTGTGCAAAATAATTGTTTGAATTATGATTGGTTTAAACCATGACAAAACGGCAACTCGGGTACAGTCATTTATCTATATATCTACACATCTGGGCAGTGTCTGTGTTGTCACTTAAGGACTCCCTCAAACTTTTGTTTCCGTGGTTGTGAAGTGTTTTTAATAACGTTGTGGTCGTTTTGAATCACGTGGTGGTGAGGTATTTTGAATTATGTGGTGGTGAGATGTTTTTTAATCACATGGTGGTGAGGTGTTTTTAAATCACATGGTGGTGAGGTGTTTTGAATTACGTGGTGGTGAGGTATTTATAATTATGTGGTGGTGAGGTGTTTTTAATTATGTGGTGATGAGGTGTTTTGAATTACGTGGTGGTGAGGTGTTTTGAATTACTTGGTGGTGAGGTGTTTTTAAATGACGGTGGTGAGGTGTTTTTAATTTCGTGGCTGTGAGGTGTTTTGAATTACTTGGTGGTGAGGTGTATTTATTACGTGTTTTATGGCTGTGAGGTGTTTTTAATTTCGTGGAGGTGAGGTGTTTTTATTACGTGTTTTATGGCTGTGAGGTGTTTTTAATTTCGTGGTGGTGAGGTGTTTTTATTACGAGTTTTATGGCTGTGAGGTGTTTTGAATTACTTGGTGGTGAGGTGTTTTGAATTACGTGGTGGTGAGGTGTAATCGTCCCAAACTTCCAGTCTGCACATACCCTTCCCCTATGTGTGTGCTGAGGGGTTCTTTCTTGAAAAAAAAACATTCAACCTAAATCTTCAACCTAAATTGCTTATAAAAATGTAATATCACAAACACAACAAATACATTTGTGCAAGATAATTGTTTGTATTATGATTGGTGTAAACCATGACAAAACAGCAACTCCTGTACAGTCATTATCCTCAACTAAAATAAGCCCGTTCCTCAGTAACGACGCTTGGTGAGGCGAGCTCAGCAAGCCGAGCCAACCTAGTATATTGTTGCGGATCTCAGCGCCGGCCTTTTCCCCTTACCGAGGGGGGATTCGTCCCCTTGTCTTTGACTAGCCGACGGGACCCGGGACCGATGACGTTCTTCCCGGACAGCGCGAAGTAGGGTCGTAGGACTAATCACTATTACCTAATTACTCGCGCTGACTGGAAACGAGGAAATAAGCCCCGCCCGAATCACGGGTGTTGGTGGAAATGCCAAGCGGTAGCGAACCCATGACCCGAGCCGTTATCAATGACTAAACCCCGATCCGAGCGGTTCTTAATCATGCCACGCTTACCCAATGGAAGGAAATCACGGAAACGGTCGAATTTGGAAGAAAGGAATAACAAGGTTTATTTACACTTTGGACAATAAGAAGAAGAAGAATACACAGTGCAGCCTTAAACAGTCTTAACTTATCCCAAGACAAACGGGCCCGTTCACACACAGACACACTCACACGTGGTTGCAGACGAACAGGTTGATGGTCCAGGGATGGCGTCCAGGCAGCTCGCTCTCCGGTCCCCAACTCGCACCGCGAAGTAGATGAACAGACGGCAGGAGCTCTCCGCATGTCGTTTCCGCGCACGGGATTATTACAAGGCGAACGGTATTGCTGGCTTTGGCGGTTACACTTGCGGCTCAGCCGCGTACGTAATAAGCGAACAGTTCAATAAACGCGAACAATTCGCTTCTCAATCAATGGCCTCGAAACTGTCGTGTGCACGCCGGTCCTCTGAGTGCTCCAACAAGGGCTTGGCTTCAGTCCTCCCAATACAGTTGTCTTGCAATTCGAGCAATGTTCGCTCTTTCACGAGCTATCGATCTTGTATACAAAAAAAAAAAAAAAAAGTCCTCGTACCAGTCCTTATAAGGGCAGTCCTGTTCAAGGGTTTGTGTGCTGGCTTATATAGCCTTGCCCAGCGTACCCTCTGGAACTTTCTAGATGCTCTACCACACCCTATCAAGCCATGCCCTCCGAGCCCTGGTTGGCTGTTGCTCTTACCGTCACCGCCTCTGACGTGCTGCTTGTCGCGGCCACACCTCGACCCTCACGCTCCTCCCTCTTCTTAGGCCTACTTCGTGGTCCCTGACTAGTTTCGAGCAAAACCAAGGGCAGCGAACGCTGCTGGCAGCCAAAGCGTAACAAACTTGAAGGATGCCAAATGGGGCGTGGGATCGAGTTTTCCCATGATGTAATTGGAGGGTGGCCGCAAAATGAAAAGGACCTAAGCTCAATTCTTTACACAACGCAGATGTCACTAGGGAAATGGCCTACTCTTACACATACTATGACATAACTAATTCTAATGGGCCTACGTGTTGCTTGTGGACTAACTACAACAACACAACTACAACATGCATTTTAAGGCCATTTTCCCTGCTAGAGCAGGGGTTAGCCTTGCTGTCCCCATGACAATCTTCTCCATCTTGCCCTATTTTCTGCATCTCTCCTTGTTAACCCCCTTGCCCGCATTACTTCTTCCACCATCTTTAGCCAAGTCTTTCTCGGTCTTCCCCTTCCTCTACTTCCTTCTACATTCATTTCCATCACTCTTCTCAACCAGTCACTTTCATCCTTCCTCAACACATGACCAAACCATCTCAACCTGTTCCTCTTCACAACATCAATCACAGGCTCTATTCCCATCATTTTTCGCAATTCAACATTTGTCTTCCTCTCTCTCAACGATACTCAGCACATCCATCGAACCATTCGCATTTCCACCCTTTCCAACCTTCGTTGCTGCTCTACGTTCATCACCCATGTCTCGCTCCCATAAATCATAACACTTCTTACACATGCAGCATACACCTTTCCCTTCAGCTTCAACGACACTCCCCTCCTCATCAGCACGCCACTCAGTTCCCGAAACTTCTTCCATGCACATCTCACTCTAGCAACCGTTGCCGAGTCTGATCCACCTTCTCCATTCAGCATGTCTCCGAGGTAGCAAAATGTTTTCACACCTTCCAGCTTCACGCCGTCTCCAAGATCCAACTCAACATTTCCTCCATCTGCAGCACCCTCTGTGCACACCTTACATTTGAATGTAGCTGCCACACTGGTTAATGACCCTCTCAGACCACTACATTTTTGATGAACCCACTCAGCGCACATTGTACATTGAATGGAGTTCACTCCGACACCCTTCCTGCACACAGCAAAGGGCCACTTCCCAGTTCTTTCCACCTCACCACATGCTTTACCACTTGCCATCACCTTCGTCTTTCTGATATTCACCTTCAGACCTTTTGTCTCCATACATTCCTTCCACTTGTTCATCTTTTCCTTCAGTCCATCCATACTTTCCGCAATCAACACCAGATCACCTGCATACAACAACTCCCACGGTAAACCCTCCTTTACGTTCTGAGCCAGCACCTCCATCACAGCTACAAATAGTAGTGGACTTAGTACTGACCCCTGATGCACTCCCACCTTCACCTCAAACTCACCACTGTTCCCGCCCTTTGTCCTTACAGCTGTGCGCGCTCTTTTGTACATTGCCATCACTACTCTGATCCACCATTCCTCCACTCCTAACTTCCTCATTGCCCATGTCAATACTTTGCGTGGAACCCGATCGAATGCTTTCTCCAGATCAACAAACCCAAGAAACAACTTCTTCCTCTTCTCCATGTACTTCTCCTGCAACTGCCTCAATAAAAAGCATGTCTGTCGTTCCTCTTCCTGGCATAAATCCAAACTGCATTTCGTCGATCTTCACTTTCTGCCTTATCCTCCTCTCCAACACCCTTTCTAATACCTTAATTCCATGCTCCAATAACTTTATCACTCGGTACGAGCCACACTCTAGAGGGTCACCTTTCCCCTTGTATAGAGGGACGAGGGTACTCAGTTCCCAAGCCACTGGAATGCGGCCTTCTTTCACCATCAGATTACAGATCTCTGTCATTCTCTTCACACCCCAACTTCCTGCTGCCTTCAACATATCTCCCACAACTCCCGTCGGCCCTCCCGCTTTTCTACTCTTCATTGCTTTTATCGCTTCCTCAACTTCCTTCTCAGTTATCTTCTCTGCCGGTCCTAAAACTGGGTTACTCTCTATGTTGCCATCCCATTCATTCTCTGTATTCAACAGCATTTCCATATATCATTTCCATCTTCCTTCAATTCCATCTGGGTCCACAACGATTTGTATTTGTCCCACTTCATCCTTCAAGCAACTCACCCCCATCACATCACACCTCTCTTTCGCTATCTGCTTTGCAATCCTGAATACTGCTCTCTGACCCTCTTCCGAATCCAAGCGTTCTCCGAACAATTTCCTACATGCCTCCTGCGCCTTTGCTACCTCTTTCTTTGCAGCCATCTTGGCTGCCTTATAACTTTCATGCTCTGCTGTTTCTGCTCCCGTACCCTTCGCCTTCTGCCACTCCTTGAACTTTTTCCCCTTCTCGTCAATCCTCTTTCCAACTTCATCATCCCACCACCATGTTTCCAAGTGCCTCGGTGGTCCTTTTGTCCATCCACATACCTCACCAACGGCTCCCAACAGACTAGCTTTCATTGACATCCAAACACTTTCAAGCTCAACCACATCATCCTCTACCCTACTCAGCCTCTCTTTTAATGCCTCCCTTACTGTCACCTCTTTCAACCTCCACACCTTCATTCTCGGTTGGTGCTTCACCCGCCGAGCTCTCCTCGCACCTTTCACCCTAATGTCGCAGACAACCAAGTGGTGCTGTGAAACAGCCTCCTCCCCCGGGATCACCTTTGTGTCCCGGAGGTGCCCCCTATCTCACCTACGCACCATCAGGTAGTCAACGGTTGTCGTCGACCCACCTGATGTGTATGTACCAAGCTTATTGTCCTCTTTCTGGAACTGAGTATTACAAATCAACAAATCAGCTCCATCAGCAAACTCCAAAATCCTTTCACCTTCTCCATTTCTCACATCATATCCGTAACCCCCATGAACTCCCTCAAAACCATCCATACTCCTTCCCACGTGTCCATTTAGGTCTCCTCCTTCCACAAAAACTTCCTCATCTTTCACGTTTTCCATCAGCTTCTCTATCACACACCAGAACTTGTCCTGCTCTTCATCGCTCCGACCAACCTGAATCCGACCGAATCCGACCAACCTGAATCCGACCGACCGAATCCGACCAACGCATATCCCGAGATGACGTTCACCAAGAGCTTTCCAATCATCATTTTCACCATCATCAACCTATCACTCACTCTAGTCACACTCACCACACTGTCTACAAACTCCTCAGAAAACAGGACACCAACATCATTCACGCCCTCCAGGCACCCTTGCCACACAAACTTGTATTTCTGTCCCTGCCTACCCTTCACCATTCTCACACCACTTCCCTTCCATCTTGTCTCTTGCACACAACATATTGCCACTCTTCTTCTGACCAATACTTCCACCACTTCTCCTGATCTCCCTGTCATTTCAGTTAGCTCTTTCACGTTAGCTCATGTCTGTTAGCTCTTTCACGAGCCTCGATTCAGTATTCAAAAAAAAAAAAAAAAAAAATTGTCCCTACATTCCATGTCCCAAACCTCAGAAACCGATCTCCACTTCGGGCTGTACCCTGCCCATATGTAGTTGTAATTCCATGTAATATATCCACCTCCGCTTCCGGTCTTGCCGGCAAGGTTTCGTTTATTCGCAGCTGTCCACGCTCTCCATCGAAATCGAAGTTAAGTAATTGTTCCCATTTGTATTTTCGTTATAACTGTATTTATTTTATGGTGTGTGTACGTATAGTGTGTCCGGAGGAAGATTCTCGGTGTAAATCTTTCATACCTGTATAGAAAATTGTGTTAATTCGTGTCGTGTCTTTTGAGGCCTTGTACAGTGTCCAACCTTGAGGCTTTGTTTTTCTCTCAGCGGTCCGTCGTTTGTGCTCCGATAACTTTCATTCTCTCTTTTTCCCAGTCTTTTCACCCCATAGCCTACTTCCTTGTTTAAAATCTCAACTAAAAACAAACAAACAAACAAAAAAAATATTTCCTTCTCTGTTCTTATTCGTTGATCTTATTCGTTTATTCATTCTTATTCGTTCGTTTGTTCTTCGACCACGTGTTTCTCCCCCATTTCCCCAGATAGTTTTCACTGTTAAACTTTAAAATGTTTGAACCTTCCCCTCAAGTTCTGTATTCTGTCATATATTACAACACCTATTTTTCTTCTTCTTTAAAAGGTTGCTTTCGACTTGCTCACCAAATCTATTCATCCCAAAAAAAAATTCCATCTCTTACAGTGCCTCTTTTCTACATTCCCTAAACTCTCCTGCACTCCATCCTCCCTCCAGCGTCCTTAAACATATTTTTGACTCGAAGGTCACAAGTAACTCATTTTGCAATAAATGTTCGTTTCCCATTAATCGTACACTTTCTAAAATCCAATCTCACCCCTCCCCTCCAAATCTTCCCCATCACCCCTCCACTCCAAATCTTCCCCATCACCCATCCCTTTCAAATCTTCCCCCTTGCCCCTCCCCTCCAAATCCTCCCCATCACCCATCCCTTTCAAAGCTTCCCCCTTGCCCCTCCCCTCCAAATCCTCCCCATCACCCATCCCTTTCAAATCTCCCCCCTCCCCCTTCCCTCCTAAACTCCCCCCACTTTCCCTCGCGGTCCCACTGTACTGTCTTTCCCTCGCGGTCCCCCTGTGCTGTCTTTCCCTCGTGGTCCCCCTGTGCTGTCTTTCCCTCGAGGTCCCACTGTACTGTCTTTCCCTCGCGGTTGTCAGCTCTTTCACGAGCCTCGATTCAGTATAAAAAACACCCCTCCCCTCCAAGACTCCCCCTCCCCTCCTAGACTCCCCCCTCACCCCTCCCCTCCAAATCTCCCCCATATCCCATCCCTTTCAAATCCCTCCCCTTGTCCCTTCCCTCCTAAACTCCCGCCTAACCCCTCCCCTCATAAACTCCCCCCTCGCCCCTCCCCTTCAAATCTCCCCACCCTCATTTCTTCTCCATTTCCCCCCTCTCACCCCTCCTCCTCAAAGCGTCCTCCCCGCTTCTTCCCCCTCCTCAAATAACACCTCATTGTGCCTCACCCAATCACCATCAAACCTTTTGTCCGCCCCATCCTTCCCTTTCTCCGAGCTATTCTGAAATCTCTGACACACCTACCTTCAACAGCTCTCCCTACCTCTTCCACCTCTTCCACATCTTACCCTACCCCACCTCCCCCCTGTTCTGTATCCGATGCTCCCCCTTCCTCTTCATTAACGGTATGGACCTCAAACATCCGGGGCCTTCGTTCAAACTTAACTGATCTCTCCATACAGGTTGCTTCTGACCAACCAGACGTGATCTGCTTAACAGAAACTTTCCTCCTTCATGATGTCTCTGATTCCTTAGTATCTCTCCCGGGTTACTCCCTCCTCCGGTATGATAGACCTGAGCCTCGTCCTGGAGGTGGGGTTGCTATCTTTATCAAAAACTCTCTTCCTCACTCGCCCTGCACTGCACTCTCTCCACCTCACCCCCAGGAATACCTCTGGCTACAGCTTCCCCTTCGCTCCCACCTCTTGTTCATATTTGTGTTGTACCGTCCACCAAACAGTGATGACTCCATCTACATCTCGCTGTCTGATAATATGGACCAACTTCTATCTACTCATCCCAACTCTCTCTTCCTCATATGTGGTGATTTCAATTGTCACCATGCCAGTTGGCTGGGTGTGGGTACCTCTCTCACCAGCCATGGCTCCTCAGCAAAGGACTTCTGCGACTCACGGGGACTGACACAATCTGTCAATTTCCCGACCCGGATCTCAGTCAACGGAGCATCTTCTCTTCTGGACTTGGTTATGACTAACTTCCCTGAAAATGTCTGCTGCTCTTCTTCTGCTCCAATCGGCTCATCTGATCATGTGCTTGTTAAAGTGGACATCTCTCTTACCATTCTCAGGGAGCCTGCTCAGCGTCGACGAGTCTGGCATTTCACTCAGGCCAACTGGCACGGTCTTCAAGCAGCCATCAATCATCAGGACTGGTCTCCCATCTCTACCACCTCTGACATCAACTCATCCTGGGAATTCTTCCAAAGTAAATTGCTCTCTCTCATGCACAGACTTATCCCATCTCGGCTTCAGTTGTCATACCCATCCTCCCGTCCATGGTACACGGAATCTTCTGGCAAGGCAGTTGCCCTGAAACAACTTGCCTTTGCCTCTTGGAAGGCTAATCCAACTGAAGGCAATCTCACTTCCTTTCACAAAGCTCGGAATAAGTGTGTGTCTACCCTCACGAGAGCCAGGAAGCACAATCTGTCCACTCTCAAGACTGAAATCTCAAACCTGTCTCCTTCCTCCAAATCCTGTTGGCATCGGGTAAAATCTGTTTCTGGTGTTTGTTCCCCCTCCATCCCCTCCCTTACCTCAAATGGCGACACAGCTGATTCCGCATGTGAAAATGCTGAATGCCTCAACTCTGTGTTTGCCTCTAAATCTTGTGTCCCAAACCCATCCCTCTCTGTACCCACCATACCCAGTCGTACCAGCTGCTCCTGGACTCTGTGTCCTTTCCTCCTGACAAGGTGTAAAAGTTTCTGTCAACCCTAGACTCTGATTCTGCAACTGGACCTGATGGCATCAGCCCACGGGTCCTAAAATCCTGTTCTTCCGCTCTTTCACTCCCTCTCTCTGTTCTCTTCACCCTCTCTTTTGCTCAAGGTCAACTGCCATCTTCTTGGAAAACAGCCAACATCACCGCTTTACACAAAAAAGGTGCAAAAACAGATCCTAGCAACTACAGACCAATCAGCCTTCTCCCAATTATCAGCAAAGTCATGGAATCCATCATTGCTTCGGATATGAAATCTTTCCTCTTCTCCAATGGCTTGATCTCTGATCATCAATTTGGTTTCAGACCAGGTTACTCTACTCTGGACATGCTGCTTCTGCTGTCTCAACAATGGATGGAGGTCCTCAATGCCAAACAGGAAATTAGAGCTGTCTCCCTCGACATATCACGTGCCTTCGATACGGTCTGGCACCCCGCTCTGCTCACCAAACTCTCCTCCTTTGGTATCCATGGAAATCTCCACGCATGGCTGGCGGACTTCCACTCTAGTCGTAGTCAACGTGTGGCCCTGAATGGGTTTCTCTCATCTCCTCTTCCTGTTCAGGCTGGAGTTCCCCAAGGCAGTGTTCTGGGCCCTGTGCTTTTTCTGGTCTTCATCAATGATCTCTCTGACTCTCTTGAAAATCCTCTCTATCTCTTTGCTGATGACTCCACTCTCTGCCGCTCCATTCCTCATCCCTCAGATCGGCAGTCTGCAGCCTCCTCACTCTCTGCAGACCTGGACAAAATCACAGAGTGGGCAAACAAGTGGAACATGTCTTTCAATCCTGACAAATCTCACACTCTTACGATGTCTCTCCGAAAAGACCGACTGGACAACCCTCCCATCTACTTTCTGAATAATCCTCTCCAAGAAGTTCTGTCACTCAAGCTTTTGGGTCTCGCTATCTGCCATGATCTTTCCTGGGAAAACCACATTTCCAAGATGGCCTCCAAAGCCAGTCGCCGACTGGGCATCCTCCGTCGTGCGAAGTCCTTCCTTGGCACACCTGAGCTCCTCACCACATACAAGGCTTTCATCCGCAGCTCAATGGAGTACTGCTCTCCCCGCTGGGCTGGTGCTCCTGCCTCACACCTAGCTCGTCTTCACGCTGTTGAATCCAAAGCGTTCAGAATCATTGGAATCTCCCACGATGACGCTATCTCCGAGGGCCTTTCACTTACTCACCGCAGGCAGTTTGGTGGTCTTTCCGTCTTCTACCGACTCCTCTCCGGCCTACCCCCCCCCCCCCCCCCAGCCCTGTCTGTGCTCTGTCCCCCAAATATTCCTACAGGTCGCACAAGATCTGCCTGCAACCCTCTAATGGTTAAACTGCCAAAATCAAGACTCTCTGCTCACCTTCACTCCTTCATTCCTCTTTTCTCCCGCCTCTGGAACAAACTCCCCCACTCTCTTCAATCCCACTCCTCCCTCCAGGTCTTTAAAACAGCTGTTCACCACCATCTTTTATCTTCCCCAATCCAAAACCTTGATCTTTTCTACCCCCGCTAATTTCACCCCAAATCCACTTTTTTGAAATACCAACTGCTTTCCTGGAAGTCCTTGGTGTCCTTGCGTTTTATGCCTATCCTGCCTCCCCCCAAGCCCTCTCCCTCCCACACATCTCCCGATGTCCCTGCTCTCAAATGTTGTGTTTGTGTGCTTCCTCCCCTTCTCTCCCCATCTTGTCTGTCGCTGCTCTTTTTATATACTTTGTTTGCTTGTTTGTTTGATTTGTTTGTTTGATAAATGTTAGCTCTTTAACGAGCCTCGATTCTGTATACAAAAAAAAAAAAAAAAAATTGTCATGGTTCTCTTTTTGAGGCAATGTTTTTATGGCCGGATGCCCTTCCTGACGCCAACCCTCTTAGTCGTCCCTTATGACACGCAGGGATACGGTGTACCTATTCTAATCCAGGGTCCACACTGGGAAACGTTTAAAACATGGAAATTCTGGGGGTGGGGTGGGGGGGGGGGCATCACGGCTGCGGGGGCCCCGTCAGCACCACGCCACGTTTGCCCGGTCAGCACCACGGCGGCCCGGTCAGCACCACACCCTTGGAATGGACTTCGATGCACGTCGGCCCAGAGCCTGGCACGAAGTCCAAGGACATCAGCACGTCATCCGAAAACAGCTCTGGTTGGTGCGAACCACTCGGTCAATGGCGCGAACCAGGTCCCGACACGCCCTTGCTCGCTTGGCCCCGATGAAGGCCCCGCTGGGTGTTCTCCAAACAGGGGCAAATTCGCCCAAGCCGTGCTGGATTTCGGCAGCGGAAGCCTTGCTCGCTCAGCCCCGATGAAGGCCTCGCTGGGTGTTCTCCAAACAGGGGCAGAATCCCCCAAGCCGCGCTGGATTTCGGCGGCGGAAAGCAGCCATGAAGCGACGATATTCGGTCGGGCTGTAATGCGAACACCACGGCGGCCCGGTCAGCACCACACCCTTGGAAAGGACTTCGATGCTGTGGAGAGATCGAAGCAAGCCTCCTTGCTCAGGACCATGTTCTGAGCGCTAGCTTGTGGACTAACTATGGGGGGCAAACCTTTAACCTTTAATGATGTCATATGTACACTCTCAAAACCGCAACAATATATATATATATTAGACCATACAATGATATATAGACCTAAGGCAGCATTACGTCCCCCCAAGACCTTAGGATCCCAAGCCCGCCGCCCTAACCATTAGGCCAACACCAGGTACACAACAACAGGTATTCAAAGGTAGTAAAAAGCTACTTTTGAGCTCTCCTTTCATCTGTATATTACATATGCAAAATGGCAGAAATTCTGACCACTTCATTGACCATATTCCTCTACCCACCCTCCCTCCCTCTCTTCTCTTAATCAAATTCCATTTATTTTTCTCCCTTCTCCCATCCCTTCCTTTGCTCAATTTTATTTCCCACAATCTAACCATCCCCTGGTGTGTCCATGATATATATAGATGGCCCCACGCCTGCTACATCGTTTGATGTTGATACTGGGAGGGGAGTAAATGCATATTAATTTTGTTTTGGTCCAACTGATATCACACAAGCTGTAGATCGGTATAGATAATTGTGTTGTAAATTAACACTGGGGAAGCTTATGTTGCAGTTATAGAACGGAACGCAGCATTACATCGATTAAAATAGTACTTTCAGCAAAACAATACAGCGAAGGCATGAAGAACCCAAAGCAAAAAGCTGAAATAATTCATAATAAGAAAACAAGCTTGGCTTAATTATTTTTTCCATCCAGCGTAAATGTGAGACTGTTTCGCATGGAATACAAAACCAAAAATTATTTTGTGTGGGCCCATGATTTATGGGTAAACAGGGTAGTATGAAACCTTCATTATTGAGCCAATGTTATTTGTACTCGACAGACCAATATATTGGTGTGATCCCTGCCCTCTAAAATACTGGAGTATCGAAATTGTTCACCTGGGGAAATGAAGAAAACAAAATGCGTAAAATAAATGGAAGTCGTAGAAAAGGAACAAATTGTTTCAGAATGTACTTTGTTACGAGATAATTTGTTTCATTTTGTTTTCATTACGTTTCCGTGATTCCATATAATTTAGAGAAGGGAAAAAACCTCCAAACATTGGAGAGAGAAAATTCTCCAAAAAATCCTGAAAACATGAGTCATTTGTTTATATACCTCATTTGTCATTGGATGAAACAAAATGGACAATTGCAGCTTGCAATTCATCAACTTGAATGTGCCTTGTTTCATCAGATATTGGGAGCTAAGCAGATTTAAGAAAGGATAGTACCAAGATGGGAGACCTCTGAGAAGAAGAAAAAAATGCTGGGTATTGAGGCTGGGTGATGAGAGCTGAGGGAAAACTGCATACTGAACAGTACATCTGGGGAAGGCTGGATACCGAATGCCCAGGGGAAGTTTTCTGCCGAACGCCCAGGGGAGGCTGGGTACAGAACGCCTGGTGAAGGCTGGATGTCGAATGCCCGGGGGAAGTTATCTGTGGAATGCCCAAGGAAGGTGGGTGAGGAACACCCGGGGGAGGCTGGGTGCGGAATGCCTGGTGAAGGCTGGATGTTGAATGCCATGGGGAGGCTGGATGCCGAACGCCCAGGGGAGGCTGGATGCCGAACGCCCAGGGGAGGCTGGATGCCGAACACCCAGGGGAGGCTGGATGCCGAACACCCAGGGGAGGCTGGATGCCAAACACCCAGGGGAGGCTGGATGTTGAATGCCCAGGGGAGGCTGTATGCCGAACGCCCAGGGGAGGCTGGATGTTGAATGCCCAGGGGAGGCTGGATGCCGAACACCCAGGGGAGGCTAGATGCCGAACACCCAGGGGAGGCTGTATGCCGAACACCCAGGGGAGGCTGGATGCCGAACACCCAGGGGAGGCTGGATGCTGAACACCCAGGGGAGGCTGGATGCCGAACACCCAGGGGAGGCTGGATGCCGAACACCCAGGGGAGGCTGGATGCCGAACACCCAGGGGAGGCTGGATGCCAAACACCCAGGGGAGGCTGGATGCCGAACACCCAGGGGAGGCTGGATGCCGAACACCCAGGGGAGGCTGTATGCCGAACACCCAGGGGAGGCTGGATGTTGAATGCCCAGGGGAGGCTGCATGCCGAACGCCCAGGGGAGTCTGTATGCCGAACGCCCAGGGGAGGCTGGATGTTGAACGCCCAGGGGAGGCTGGATGCCGAACACCCAGGGGAGGCTGGATGCCGAACGCCCAGGGGAGGCTGGATGCCGAACGCCCAGGGGAGGCTGGATGCCGAACGCCCAGGGGAGGCTGGATGCCGAACGCCCAGGGGAGGCTGGATGCCGAACACCCAGGGGAGGCTGGATGCCGAACACCCAGGGGAGGCTGGATACCGAATGCCCAAGGGAGGCTGGGTGCAGAATGCCTGGTGAAGGCTAGATGTCGAACGCCCGGCGGAGGGTGGCTGTGTAACACCCGGGGGAGGCTGGATATTGAATGCCCAGGGGAGGCTGGCTGTGTAACGCCCAGGACAGGATGGGTGTGAAACAACTTGGGGAGGCTGGGTGCAAAATGCCTGGGGGAGGCTGGGTGCGAAATGTCCGGGGGAGGGTGGGTGCGAAACGCCTAGGGGAGGCTGGGTGGGGATTACCGAGGAGAGGCTGGGTGTAGAATGCTCAAGGTAGGCTGGGTGTGGGATGCCCAAAGTAGGCTGGGTACGGAACTCCCGAGAGAGCCTGGGTGCGGAACGCTCGGGGGAGGCTGAGCGCAGAATGCTCGGGGGAGGCTGATTGCGGAACACCCAGGGAGCACCCCAACGCCGATGGGACCTTTCTTGAGTAAAAATGTTATTTTTAACTCTGCAATCGAAGGTGTACGGAGGTTATGTTTTCACCCCTTTGTTTATCTGTTTGTCTGTGAGCAGGATATCTCAAAAAGCTATGGAAGGATTCATACAAAACTTGATTGACTAGTTTGGTATGTGAGGAGGATAAATTGGTTAGATTTTGGTGAATATACGGAACAGGATCCATATATCTACTATAGTTTTAAAAGTGATTTTTCACTATTGAACGTTGGGGCCAAAAACTATATATAACACGATATTTCAAAAAGTTATGGACGATTCGGACGAAACTTGGTGGATAGGTTGGGTGTGTGATAAGGACGAATTGATTCGATTTTAGTCAAGATTTAGATTTGGAGCCAAGAATAATTTACATTTTTTGAGTGACTTTTCACCATTGAGAGATTGTGCCCAAAAATATGTATTGCACGATATCTGAAAACGTTGTGGACAGGTTTTGACAAAACTTGGTGAATGACTTGCGTCGGTGAAAAGAACAAGCCGATTCAATTTTGGTTAAAATCTGGATTCAGATCCGGCCTATCAGTGGGATACAAAATGTAAAATGTTCAGCCTCATGGAGGAGATATGCGCTCTGCCGAGTGCTGTTCGAGTCAAGACGCATGTTTCCCAGATTGCAAATGACACGTTCGGAAGGTAAGGTAAGTTTTATTTAAAAATAAGATCGACTACAACAATTATTGTCACAACACTTAATTTAAAGATGCTATCTACATATTAATGCAGATGCAGCATGATTCGCATGATGCAGCATGATGCAGCATGATTAGATGCAGCATGATTCTGCTTTGGTGCCTCAGACAAATTAATTCCATAACACCTGTAGGGAGAAAACCCTGAACGTAGTTTTTAATCCGTAAAGTTCGTGAATAACTTAAATAGGTTAAGTTACCCCAGCTCCCCCAGCTCTCTCTGGGCTCTGTCCCCCAACTATTCCTACAGGTCGCACAAGATCTGCCAGTAACTCTCTTCTGGAAAAATTGCCAAAATCAAGACTCTCTGCTCACCTTCACTCCTTCATTCCTCTTTACTCCCACCTCTGGAACAAACTCCCTCAATCTCTTCAATCCCACTCCTCCCAACAGGTCTTTAAAATAGCTGTTCACCACCATCTCTTATCTTCCCCCATCCAAAACTTTGATCTCTTCTACCCCCGTTAATTCACCCCAGATCCACTTTTTTTTGGAAATACCGACTTCTTTCCTGGAAGTTCTAGCAGTGTCCATATGTTTTATACTTCTCCCGCCCACTCCCCCCCCCCCCGCCTTCCCATGCCTCCTCCCCCCAACCCCTCTCCCTCCCACAGATCTCCCGATGTCCCTGTTCTCTACTGTTGTACTTGTGTGCTTCCCTCCCTCTCCGCATATTGTCTCCCGCTCCCTTTATTGTATGTTTTTTGTGTCCGTTTTTTTTTTGTGATTGATGTTAGCTCTTCCACGAGCCTCGACCTTGTATACAAAAAAAAAGAAGAAAAAAAGGTGACCTATTCTCTCAAACATGTAGCCCAACGTTTGATTCGAAAGCTATGAGGACAATTGTGAATCGACTAAGCCAAACACCGCAGTGTCGGTATCGATGAAATTCCGCTCTACCATGGTTATGGGAAAGTTGACACAGCAAAAATGCACTAACGTGCAAGTCTAATTTTAACTCCAGTGGCCTTTGCATAACCTACAATAAATCTTCTCGGATATTGCTCATCTCACAGCCGGTCGTGAATATTACATCCGATCACAGCCCAACTGTAGTCAGGTGACATCGAAAGCGGAGACATCTTCACAGCCTACCGGTGTTGTAGTGTTTTGTACAATATCCCATGTCCTTTTCATCCTTGAGGACAAACTGAGGCAGCGTCAACCCATCGGCCACCTGCACGGCGTTTTTTTCCATCCATTCGAAGATGAGGTCGTTCATGGTGTAACCAACTGCGGGCACAGGGAGTTTGGGGAGCATCAGCACGACAAACACACTGAGTTTGGGTAATTGCCTTTGTGCCATCAGGGTAGCCAATCCGAGGCGGTGTGTGGCATTTTCGATTTTTCCTCGTTACCATACTCCTCCGGATCTTGATATGTTACTCAAACTGTGCATGCTTCTGGAGGTGGATCGTTACATGCTTTGTCAATCCTGATTTTGTGTTATACTTAAGATATCATGCATGACCTCTGCTGGAGAGTATTTACATCTACTGCAGAATAATCTTTTCACTTGTATAAATCACCTCCTCATTCCTCTTCTATAGGCCTTTACATACAATACCTGTTTAAAATTGTTAAACTCATGAAAATAAATACTTTGTAATGAGAACATGCCTGTGTTTAATTGCATGTTCTTTCCAGAGTCGTAAAGGATGCACCACAATTGACACCTTTTTTTGAGGCAGTGTGTGTAATGAGAATGTAAATGTCATATATTTGCTGAACCAAATATGACATTCCAATGTCCCTTCCTCTCCCCAGGCTTCCCTGGGCACGGATGCTTCCCACTAAGGACTCACAGCTCTCGAGCTGCATGTTGCAGGTCTGCACGTCCATGGGGAAGTTCTTCAGATCCATGGGACATGACAAGATGAGTGTGAGTCTGAAATAGAGAGAAGAGTTGGATGGCAGAGATGCCTCATTACCGATGGCAAACAAGGCTTGATGCCTCATCGGCTCTGTCGATGGTAAACTTTGTGTGCAACAATTATACGCATCTATCCCGATACCTTGTGGCTTCAACAGGTTTAGAGACTTGTCTTGCAATTTGCCCATTAAAGGCCCCATTGTATCTGAGAGTTGTTTAGATGTGCAATGGGAGAGTTGAATAGTCTTGTACTACGATTAAACTGTCAGTAAGGATAGAAGACATACCGTAAAATGGGGTGAATAGGGACAGCAAGGTGAATAGGGACACAAACTGAAAAAAGTTCGGAAACTTCTTTCGCTGAAAATTGATAACCATACTGATTTGTTGATATTTGGGTTGAAAGTGTTCTCTTGTTTTTTTAAAAAGCAACTTATAGTCCCTATTAACCCCATATATGGGTTAAATAGGAATAAATAGGATTTTTATGGCACGGGGTGAATAGGGACAGTCACTAATACAAAAAAATAATAATCAAGAAACAATCCTGAGTTTCCAACTTATTGCTAAATTGATAGCTCAGATGGATGCACATAATATGCACCCATAATATAAACCATGGTGCCAATGAAAAAAAAAATGGGATAAAACGTTTCTCCAAACTGTCTCTATTTCTTGATTATTATTTTTTGTATTAGTGACTGTCCCGATTCACCCGTAAAACGGGGTGAATAGGGACAGCCATAAAAATCCTATTTATTCCTATTTAACCCATATATGGGGTTAATAGGGACTATAAGTTGCTTTTTAAAAAAAACAAGAGAACACTTTCAACCCAAATATCAACAAATCAGTATGGTTATCAATTTTCAGCGAAAAAAGTTTCCGAACTTTTTTCAGTTTGTGTCCCTATTCACCTTGCTGTCCCTATTCACCCCATTTTACGGTAGTAAATTAATCTAATTTGAACTATTCCTAGTAAATAATTACCATGGTGAGGACATGAGGATCTATGAATGGGTGAGCCATTGGTGAAACCTCAGATCAGCCATGATGAATGAGAGATTTCTAGAGAATTTATTCCCAGCTGAATGTCAATAGTCTCTTTGAAAAGCTCTGGCATGAAGTTTTAATTTGAGTATTTTTATCAAGCGTCACATTCCCCACTTTATTTCTAGGAAGAAAATGGGAATTCGTTAAATTTGGTTATCCTTATGATGTGGGACGAACGATTTATTGCAATATCATTTTGGCGAAGTGCATGTTAAGTACATCTGACACAACTACAGTCTATGTTAGGCAATAACTTATTTTATGTGAATTGCACACCTACACCTGCCACTCCAACAAACCTCCAGGAAGCGTTTCACACACCACCTTGAAGCGTTGCATCAGGCAGTTATAACGGTCAAACCATCAAAGGAGCCCCTATTACATTTACTACTTCTTTCACAAACATGTCGGTTCCTACGGGAGCACCGGTGTAGCTGGCCTATCGCCCCGTTACACATGAATACAGTCGTGGCCAAAAATAATGGCACCCTTTCACTTTTTTCAAATAACTCACAATTTTCTCGACAAAATAAGTTTACATTAACAAAAGTATTTGGTCTCCACAATTGTTTATTTCACTGTTAATATTACACAACCTTTGTTTTTGATTCAGAACTTAATATATCCTTTTAAATCAGAAAATAAAAATAAGTGGCATTGACAAAATTATTGACACCTGAGACTTAATATTTGGTATCACATCCTTTGGACAAAATAACTGCAGTCAAGCACTTCCTGGAGCCATGAATGAGCTTCCTACACCTCTCTACTGGCAGTTTGGTCCACTCTTCTTGTGCAAACTGCTCCAGTTCTCCCAGATTTGAAGGGTGCCTTCTCCCAACTGCTGTTTTCAGATCTCCCCACAGGTGTTCAATGGGATTTAGATCTGGACTCATTGCTGGCCACTTCAGAACAGTCCAGCATTTTATCTTGAACCATTCCTGTGTGCTTTTTGAAGTGTGTTTGGGGTCATTGTCCTGCTGCAAGACCCATGACCTTCGACGGAGACCCAGCTTTCAAACATTGGGTTGAGCATTGTGCTCCAAAATGACTTGGTAATCTCCTAATTTCATGATGCCATCCGCACACATTCATGGCACCCAGTGCCAGAGGCAGCACAGCAATCCCAAAACATTACTGAACCTCCTCCATGTTTGACTGTAGGGAAGGTGTTCTTTTCTTTGAAGGCTTCATTTTGTTTTCTGTAAACAGAGATGATGTGCTTTACAAAAAGCTCTAACTTGGTCTCACCTGTCCACAGGACATTCTCCCAGAAGGATTTTTTCTTGTTCAGGTGTGTTTTGGCAAACTCCAGTTGGGCTTTCTTATGTCTCTCTCTCTCAGCAGTGGGGTCCTCTTTGGGTCTCCTACCATAGAACCCACTTTCATTGAGTTGACGACGGATGGTGCAAGTTGAAACTGAAGGTCAGTTTAAATCTGTTTGGCAGTTGATCTAGGTGCTTTCTCCACCATTTGAACAATCCTTTGCTGCAATCTATGCTCAGGTTTTTCTCTTGTGGCCACATCTAGGGAGGTTGGTTACAGTGCCATGGGCCTTAAACTTCCTGATAACATTGCATACGGTGGACACAGGAACATCAAGGTCTCTGGAGATGGAATTGTAGCCTTGAGGTTGTCCATGTTTGGCTACAATCTTGTGTCTGACCTCCTCAGACAATTCTCTGGTTTTCTTTCTTTTCTCCATGCTCATTGTGGTACACACAGTGACATTTTGCAGGCCCCAGCCACACAAAACAGCAGAATGTCTCCTTTTCTCTATTCAAACTGGTCGAATGAGTGATTTTTATATTGCAGGCATTTGTAAATCACCACAGGTGAGTTCAATTCCAAAGTAAAGCAGAATCACCTGCTTGAAATGGAATTATTTCTAACAACTTCTAAAAGGTGCCAATAATATTGTTCGGGCCATTTTAGGATTTCTGCGTGGAATAAGCTAAGATTTAGTAATTTTTTCACGGTTTTTTTGTTTTGTTCCACTGCAAACCGAAGAAATACAAATGTGGATACCACAATATTTTTTAATTTCAACAATTTTTTGGAAGAAATGGTGCATTATTTGAAAAAAGTGCAAGAGTGCCAATATTTTTGGCCACGACTGTGGGTGCTGCTACTTTGTTATTTTCCTTCCCACTCCTCACACCATTAATCAGCAACGTAGGATCTTGGAATGCACCTTTGGAAGTTTCTGGTTGTTCTGAGCACATTTTTCACAATTGCTCTCATCTCATGTCCAAGTTGCATGAACTGCATTGATTTATTCATCTTTTCTGAATTATTTCGCTTTCATGTCAAATAACGTTGCTATCTCGTTGAGTCCTTGTCAATAATTTCAAATTCAGTTGTGACATCATCTCACATGATTATTGCATTTGTCTCACTTAAGTTTGTTTTTTCCTGCAAACCTGAGACATTGTATAAGATAAAGTGCTGCAAGCCTTGCAAATAAATTTTGCATCAAATTAAAAATTTAAAAGTTTGATGTGAATCGCATTTATCCATAAATTCGTTCATTCCCAAATCTCAGCCATCTGTCTCTGTCACGACGGTGTCACAATTTAGGTCAATGCCCTAAACCAAAAATTTCTGATTTTTTAATGTGTACCCATGACCATTATGGTTGATATGTTAACAATTGGACATTCTGCTTTGAAAAGAGTGACACATAGAAATACTTAATCTATATAATTATATGCAAAAAGTGCGCGGTTAACCAAAATAAACTCCTTCCCCACTGCCTTTTCCCCGCCACAACCCGTCCTAATGGACCAGGGGCCCACTCGCTACAGAGCGCGATGTTTCACTTTTCGTGTCTAAGTCATTGTAGTCGGTGATCAACTGAAATCTTCTGGGGTGATATACCAAGATCTACATCGACTGAAATCTTCTGGGGTGATATACCAAGATCTACATCGACTGAAATCTGCTGCAGTGATCTACTACAATCTACTAGAAACACCTGCTCCTTAAGGAAGTGTTTTTCTTTTCTTTTCAAGTTGTACAACTTCTGGGAGTTTGATTTATTATTTTGCGATAGCAATCAGTTTTCAAGTTATTCTGTCCAGTGGTTTATTCTACTAAGGTTTTCATCCGGAGATTCTTCTGACTTCTCTTCTTCTTCTTCAATGCAATAATACACAAAAAGTGCACAGTTATCGATGTAATAATGCACAAAAAGTGCACAGTTAACCAAAATAATCCCCGCTACCTTTCACCAGTCGCAACCCATCCTGATGGACCGGTGGCCCCGCTCGCTACTGAGCACGATATTTCGATTTTCGTGTCGCAGTCTTCATCCTCTATGATCGACTGAAATCTGCTGCGCTGATCGCCATTGCTTTTTATTAGGTTTACTCTCCATGAAATGGAGAGAAACCTATTATTACTGCTAGAGTTTTTCTTATTATTATTCTTCCACCCTATTTTGCACCTCCAAAAACTTCATAATTAAGTTTCTCAGCAACCGCTGGTCGGATTGACAGGAAATTTTCATCAAATGATTGGCTAGGCTCGTAGAATTTTTTAATGCTAATGATGACGTCATAGGTCACGTGGTATGGGCGCCATCTTGTAAAACACCTTCAACTTTGCCCCTCTGTATCTCCGAAACGGCTCAATGGAAAAATTTGAGCAATGGCTCATTCTAAAGAACTCTGCAATGGGAACAAAAAACATGTGTATTGAGTATATCAAAAATGCTAACGTTAAGAGGTTAGAATTCGTCAAACACAATTTTTCTCCCCCGAAAATGAGATTTTTTCCCCAGATGCTTAGTTAAAAAAAACTCAGATTGCAAAAAATTTCGAAGTCATACGTCACATGGTTCGGCCGCCATCTTGTTTTTCGTGAAAAAAACACAAAAAACCCTTTTTCTCCGCAACGGCTGAACGGATCGCGCCCAAACTTGGCATGCGTATTCGCATACCCATGACGAACAAAAAAGTCAGCGAGCACGACGTCATCCGACACGTGGTTTCAGAGTTATGACGTTTTAAAATTCCAAACTAGAAATGGAATCACCTCCATAATTTGTGGAGATATCGAGTGGAAACTTTACACAAATGTTCCTCATGGGGGGATGTTTCATCATTACTTGAGACGTTTTGATAAGTCACATGGATTGGCCGCAATAAATAATGGAAGTTTAAATTTTAAAAAGCTTGTAACTCTTGAACCACTGCATGGATCGACTTGAATTTTTAATGCAATGTAGCTCTCATCAAGCGGAACAAGTGTGCAAAATTTCAAGATGATTGGATGTACGGTCGCGAAGCTATAAGTCTTTATTGTTGAAAGAAGAAGAAACGCACCATTTTGTCTTTCCAGAACGTGCTCACGATAACGCGATCTCCCGCGGTCATTTGAACCGCAAAAAAAATTATAATTGCAGATTTGTCAATAGATGAGGCATATTAACAAACGAATGAAACAGATTTGCTCAAATTCTGACAATTTTTAACTCGATCGTATTTCACTGAAAGTAAGCCCATCAAGGCGCGTACGTAATACACGAAAATACAGTGGCCCATTTGCGCATATGCAAACATCCATCCACATATTACGTAATGTGCTGTGCGAGAAGGAAATGGCTGTCATGGTCGTAATTGGTCTTGAAATTTGCGCAAATAAATGCCCTACACGATGCCGTTTATTTCGTCACAATCCATCCAGCCGATCTGAAGTTATATGAAGAAATGCATTTACGTCGTGACGTCATCACGCGATTTTCGAATGCAGACGTCTTTTCGGAAATTAAATAAAGATAGAAATCGAAATGAATCATGTCCGCGATCTGCGCATGCGCGGTTTTCTCAGTCGCTTTTCAGTGGCATCGCAGTGCAACCCATCTGCGCATGCGCCAGCTATTGAAAATTGGGTCGCCACGGCAAAATCCAAGATGGCCACCACCATATATATGTCTGACCTTGCAACCTGCATATCTTGAAAAATAAGCGAAGTAGCAACTTCTAATTTGGTGTGTGGGTGTATCTAGGCACAAGGAAGAACGCCATCGAAAATTGGGTCGCCACGTCAAAATCCAAGATGGCCGCCACCATATATATGTCTGACCTTGCAACCTGCATATCTTGAAAAATAAGCATGTGTGTGTAGGGGGGATGTGTGTGTGTGTTGGGGTGGAGGGATGTGTGTGTGTGTGTGTGTGTGTGTGGGGGGGTGGAGGGATGTGTGTGTGTGTGTGTGTGTGTGGGGGGAGGGATGTGTGTGTGTGTGGAGGGGGGGAGGGATGTGTGTGTGTGTGTGTGTGTGTGTGTGTTTGGAGGGGTGTGCGTGTGGGGGGAGGGGTGTGGGGGTGTTTGTATGTGTGCATGTGTGTTAGGGTTGGGGGGGGGTGGGGGGATGTGTGCATGTGTTTGTGTGTGTGTTAGGGGTGGGGGATATGTGTGTGTGTTTGTGTGTGTGTGTGTGTTGGGGGTGGGGGGGATGTGTGCATGTGTGTGTGTTAGGGGTGGGGGGATATATGTGTGTGTGTGTGTGTGTGTATGTGTGGAGGGGTGTGTGTGTGTGTGTGTGTGTGTGTGTGTGTGTGTGTGTGTGTGTGTGTGTGTGTGTGTGTGTGTTGGGAGTGGGGTGGGGAGATGTGTGCGTGTGTGTGTGTGTGTGTGTGTGTGTGTGTGTGTGTGTGTGTGTGTGTGTGTGTGTGTGTGGATGTGTGGATGTGCGTGTATGTGTGTGTGGGTGTGAGGGGGCGGGTGGATATGTGTTTGTGTGGAGGGGTGTATGTGTGGAGGGGTGTTCGTGTGGGGGGAGGGGTGTGGGGGTGTTTGTGTGTGTGCATGTGTGTTAGGGTTGGGGGGGGGTGGGGGGATGTGTGCATGTGTTTGTGTGTGTGTTAGGGGTGGGGGATATGTGTGTGTGTTTGTGTGTGTGTGTTGGGGGTGGGGGGGATGTGTGCATGTGTGTGTGTTAGGGGTGGGGGGATATATGTGTGTGTGTGTGTGTGTGTGTGTGTGTGTGTGTGTGTGTGTGTGTGTGTGTGTGTGTGTGTGTGTGTGTTGGGGGTGGGGGTGGGAGGACGTGTGCATGTATTTGTGTGTGTGTATGTGTGTGTATGTGGGTGGGGGGTAAGGGGAATGTGTGTGTGTGTGTGGGGATGTGTGTGTGTGTGGGGATGTGTGTGTGGGGGGGGCATGGGGGTGTGTGTCGGGGGATGTGTGTGTGGGATGTGTCTTGGGGTTGGGGGGAGGGGGATGCATGCTTGTCTGGATATGTGTGTGCGTGTGGGGGGAGGGGTGTACGCGTGTTTGTGTGTGTGTGTGGATGTGTGTGTGTGTGTGTGTGTGTGTTTGTTGGGGGTGGGGTGTGTGTGTGTGTGGATATGTGTGTGTGTGTGTTGGGGGTGGGGTGTGTGTGTGTGTGTGTGTAGGGGGGATGTGTGTGTTTGTGGGGGTGGAGGGATGTGTGTGTGTAGGTGGGGGTAGGGGGGATGTGTGTGTGTGTATGTGTGTGTGTGTTGTGTGTGTGTGTAGGGGGGATGTGTGTGTGCGCGTGGGGGGAGGGGTGTGCGCGTGTTTGTGCGTGTGTGTGTGTGTGTGGATATGTGTGTGTGTGTGTGTGTGTGTGTGTGTGTGTGTGTGTGTGTTGGGGGTGGGGTGTGTGTGTGTGTAGGGGGGATGTGTGTGTGTGTGGGGGTGGAGGGTTGTGTGTGTGTAGGTGGGGGGGGGGGGCTTGGTGTGTGTGTGTGTGTGTGTGTGTGTGTGTTGTGTGTGTGTTGTGTGTGTGTGTGTGTGTGTGTGTAGGGGGGATGTGTGTGTGTGTGTGGGGGGAGGGATGTGTGTGTGTGTGGGGGGAGGGATGTGTGTGTGTGTGGGGGGGGGAGGGATGTGTGGGTGTGGGTGTGTGTGTGTGTGTTTGGAGGGGTGTGCGTGTGGGGGGAGGGGTGTGGGTGTGTGTGTGGGAGGGGGTAGGGGGGATGTGTGTATGTGTGTGTGTATGTGTGTGTGTGTGTGTCGGGGTTGTATACAAGGGGGTTGTGTCAAAGCATGTCCAATGAAAGTGGGGTTGTATCACAAGTGGGGTTGTATCAAAAGTGGGGTTGTATCAACAGTGGGGTTGCATCAAAAGTGGGTGCGAGTAAACCGGTCATCACTGCCAGCAGTTTTAAAGTGGCAGTTCTAGTTTTTTTTTTTTTTTTTTGCATACAGAATCGAGGCTCATGTAAGAGCTAACACATTAAACATGAAAACATGCACACACACACAAAACATACTTTATATCATATATATCATATATGCTTGTTCATATATCATAAACTTCAAGTCATGCATGTATGCATCTTATACGGTTATAATTTTAAAAGCACATCTTATTTTAATGAGTTATATTCTCTGTATCATAATTTCACAATTAAATTTCTTTGAATAATTTTATCGTGAATAGCACTCAGATTTCAAATGACCTTATTCAAAATACCTCGGCCCGTTGAATTTTCAATGCGTGATTGCTAGTTATAATATAATCTCAGGTCAAGATTTAGGTGAATCAGGTTCTTACAGCATTAATTTGACATCCAAGAGATCGCGTGACCAAATTCTGGATCATAATGCGTTTTATCGGACCTTGGATTTAGGATGATGTACGGATGCCATAAAATGATGTGGTACATAGATCATAGTAAAATTTAACTCCATCTTTAATAGGTTGTGATTGCATTGTCATGTGTCTGAATTTTTCATCTTTCTACTCATTGACCTGTTTTGGCCTGTTTATATCATTGGGGCATCTGAGTAACATTTCGTCATTGTGATGTTTATGTGTTGTTACATGGCAAGGAAATTGAGAATTGGCCAGAATACAAGCACACAACGGCTTGCTCTTTTTGAAAAGTGTTGCAGAATATTTCTTGTTTGTGAGCGAGTGCTGGCAAACACACCAGGCCTCTTAACATCTCCTTCAAAAGTATGACATACTATAAAGGATGAGATGCAAATAGGACTAACTTAGGAAAAGTAAACTTGGTTTTGTTATTGTTATTTGTTAAGATTGTTATTAAGGTTACTTGTTACCTCCGCCACCAAAGGTGGATGGAGGTTATGTTTTCACCCCTGTCTGTCTGTCTGTCTGTCTGTTTGTCTGTTTGTTTGTCTGTTTGTTTGTTTGTTTGTGAACAAGATATCTCACAGAATTGTGGACGGATTCGGACGACATTTGGCAGAGATGTAGCGGATGTGACAAGAACGAAATGATTAGATTTTGGTGAAGATCCGGATTCGGATCCGTCTACTATAATTTTTAAAAGTGATTTTTCACCATTGGGAGATAGGGCCAAAAACGATATAAAGCAGGATATCTCAAAAAGTTGTCGACGGATTTGGACGAAACTTGGTGGACCGGTTGGGTGTGTAACAAGGAAGAATCGATTCAATTTTGGTGAACATCCGGATCCAGATTATATGCAAAAGAGCGGATCCGGATCCAGCTAGTATAATTATTTCAGTGATTCTTCACCATTGGAAGATAGGGCCAAAAACGATACAAAGCAGGATATCTCAAAAAGTTGTGGACGGATGATTTTGATTAAATGTGATTCTGTATTGTGATTTTCTGGTCTACTATAGGATACAAAACATAAACCTGGTAGAGGTATGCTCTCTACTGAGTGCCGTTATAGTTTCTTGCTGTAATCATATCCTTATGAAACATGGACAGAACTATACAGTAGCAGTTCTGGGAATGAAAAAATAACAGGCTGAATAGTTGTGATGTGGTTTTGGAAGTCGTTTTACACTGAAGTTTATGACTATCAACAGAAAACCCAGGTTTGAATCAGACTCAATAATTCAGGGCAAAACAGAGGAGAAAATGGACCCAGCCAACACATGATCTCACATTAGATACAGCTTTCTGACACAGTGCAAAGTATAGAGTTTTACATTGTTCCATGACCCGCCTCTCATTCCCTCATTCCTTCACCGCTCCCCCCAACCCTCCACCCCAACTTACAAAAAAAAAGCATATTCCATCTTTGTCAAAGTCACTAAACCTTATTAGTAAAATATAATAACCTGGTGATCTTTTTAACAGTGATTAGAGCTTCGTATGATGGAGTTTGTACAAAATTCACATGTACGACATTCTGGTAGAATTGTTCATTCAGTAGAAACGTCCAAGGATGTTGGTCAACCAAGGATTTTGGTCAACCAAGGATGTTGGTCAACCAAGGATGTTGGTCAACCAAGGATGTTGGTCAACCAAGGATTTTGGTCAACCAAGGATTTTGGTCAACCAAGGATTTTGGTCAACCAAGGATGTTGGTCAACCAAGGATTTTGGTCAACCAAGGATGTTGGTCAACCAAGGATGTTGGTCAACCAAGGATTTTGGTCAACCAAGGATTTTGGTCAACCAAGGATGTTGGTCAACCAAGGATTTTGGTCAACCAAGGATGTTGGTCAACCAAGGATGTTGGTCGACCAAGGATTTTGGTCAACCAAGGACGTTGGTCAACCAAGGATGTTGGTCGACCGAGGACGTTGGTCAACCAAGGACGTTGGTCAACCAAGGATTTCGGTCAACCAAGGATGTTGGTCAACCAAGGATTTTGGTCAACCAAAGATTTTGGTCAACCAAAGACGTTGGTCAACCAAAGACGTTGGTCAAACAAGGATGTTGGTCAACCAAGGACGTAGGTCAACCAAGGATTTTGGCCATCTAAGGATGTTGGTCGACCAAGAATTTGGTCAACCAAGGACGTTGGTCAACCAAGGATGTTGGTCAACCAAATATGTTGGTCAACAAAGGATTTTGGTCAACCAAAGATTTTGGTCAACCAAGGACGTTGGTCAACCAAGGACGTTGGTCAAACAAGGACGTTGGTCAACCAAGGATTTTGGTCAACCAAGGATGTTGGTCAACCATGGACGCTGGTCAAACAAGGACGTTGGTCAAACAAGGACGTTGGTCGACCAAGGACGTTGTTCGACCAAGGATGTTGGTGAACCAAGGATGTTGGTCAACCAAGGACGTTGGTCAAACAAGGACGTTGGTCAACTGAGGGTGTTAGTCAACCGAGGACGATGGTCGACTGAGAACGTTGATCAACCAAGGACGTTGGTCAACCCAGGATCTTGGTCCACCAAGGACGTTGGTCGACCAAGGACGTTGGTACTGCGAAAGACGCCAATGTACTGTTAAATTAATTCTAAGGACATGAGTGTACACAATAGACAATTCAGCACATGCAGTGTACATCATGAGATCTAAAACTCAAAAATCCCGCAAACATGAGCTATGTGCTCAGATGGGAACACCAAACAGGCCAATTTGCGAGTGAATGCAGTGCCATCATTTTATCGTGGTGTGGCTGTCAGTGTGACATCATTTATATTTACAATTCGGAGCCATTTGCTGCTTTAAGATAACGTTGTATTACCATTTTTCAGCTGTCGAGGTTGGCCTGGAAAAGACTGGGCGAGTTAAGATTTCTTTTCTATTTCAAAGGTCAGCAACTGCGTGGCCATTGTCATGTGCCTGAACCTTGACTGTCGTTATCATGCAGGTTGTGCAAAAGGTAAGATGACTCGGGTGTCATTGCCTGACCTACCTGATGCTGTAGAGAACGTTGCCGTCCTTGAAGATGCGCAACAGTTTGTTGTCGGTGGTCACCTCGTGAAAGTTGGCACCTTTTTCGTTGGCAAAAAAGAGGTCCGGCTTCCAGATGGAGTCCAGCATGGACGGGTCAAGGTCCAGAGAGTTGTCCGGATACTCGTTGTAGGCCAGCCGGGGGTCATTCCATTGCTGCCGTAGGAAAATGTTCAGTCGATAGTCCTAAGGTTGGCGGTCAGGGGATGGAGATCAGACGTAATATTTATTTGTCTTTGGAAACCTCCATTTTGAAATCCAATACAAATACATTGTGTTTTCATCAATGCCACTCTTGCATCAGGGGTCTACAGGTTGGCATTGCACCGCTAAATTAGGTCATCCTCCATCCCTGCCCGTGATCTTTTTGGCTACATTTAACACCCTTTCACCCAAACCAATCCTCTTACTTACAGGTTCGTACATTTCCTTCCATCTCTTCTCATCTCATCCCTTTGTTTTGTTTTTGTGTCCACGACTCGTCCCACTGTCAGTGAGTCACCTCGCTCTTCCATGATCCTCCATTTTGTACGCAAAATAAGAATCGCCTTTCACTGCCTTGTCTGTCATTTTGGATTTGGTCAATTAGAATATTCTAATCAAACAATCCTCTCCAATAATTTCTGTCGCTCAAGCTTTTGGGTCTCACTATCTGCCATGATCTTTCCTGGGAAAACCACATTTCCAAGCTGGCCTCCAAAGCCAGTCGCCGACTGGGCATCCTCCGTCGTGCGAAGTCCTTCCTCGGCACACCTGAGCTCCTCACCACATGCAAGGCTTTCATCCGCAGCTCAATGGAATACTGCTCTCCCCTATGGGCCGGTGCTCCTGCCTCACACCTTGCTCATCTTCACGCTGTTGAAACCAAAGCGTTCAGAATCATTGGAATCTCCCGCGATGAAGCTATCTCTGAGGGCCTCTCACTCACTCGCCGCAGGCAGGTTGGTGGTCTTTCTGTCTTCTACCGACTCCTCTCCAGCCTTGCTCCCCCAGCTCTGTCTGTGCTCTGTCCCCCAAATACTCCTGCAGGTCGCACAACATCTGCCAGCAAACCTCTTATGGTTAAACTGCCAAAATCTAGGCTGTCTGCTCACCTTCACTCCTTCATTCCCCTTTTCTCCCGCCTCTGGAACAAACCCCCTCACTGTCTTCAATCCCACTCCTCCCTCCCGGTTTTTAAAACAGCTGTTCACCACCATCTCTTATCTTACCCCATCCAAAACCTTTATCTTTTCTACCCCCCTTAATTCACCCCAGATACACTTTTTTGAAATACCGACTTCTTTCCTGGAAGCCCTTGCAGTGGCCTTGTGTCTTATACTTCTCCCCCCCCCCCCCCCCCCCCCCCACTTCCCGTGCCTCCTCCCTCCCACAGATCTCCCGATGTCCCTGCTCTCAAATGTTGTACTTGTGTGCTACCCCCCCCCCCCCCCATATTGTCTCCCACTCCCTTTATCTTATGTTTTATGTGTCAGTTTGTCTTTTTGTGATTGATGTTAGCTCTTACACGAGCCTCGATGTTGTATACAAAAAAAAAAGTTGCCTTGTCAACAATGCACTGTGCATCACAAAAGGCTGTCACTTCAAAGCGGAACCACCTTGTTATTGTTTTGCCTTCCTTGGTTAACAGTAAGAGTCAGGTAGTCCAAGGTCGATTCGGTTTTTACAAATTCGAGTCTTTACGGTTGATGAAGGACAGTGCTGGGAGATGTAAGTAAGGAACCTTTGAATTGCCAGTCGACTGTCATGAGGACCATGTGTGTGAGAATTATGTGGGGTCTTAGAAGGTCGTCGATGTTTTATACCAAGCTTGCGGGACAAGGTGAGGAACACAACGGTGTATCATGTCGGTAAAGGTACACGGGTTCACCACCATGCCCTTTTGCCAAGGATCATGGTAAGACGAGGTATTGTGGAACTGTAAATAACGTTTTTATGTTTTCATATCTGCCATGCATTGGCCTTTTCAGGCCAGAAGCTTTTTCTACGAGTAATTAACCACCATCACCAAAGTTGCGAAGATGATGAAATGGTATTAATGGGGGAGGCCGAGGGTAGGAGGTGTGTCGGATGGGAGGGGAGGAGGTCTTGGGACAAGAACACTTGAATTCTGCAGTTTAATTTGTGGTTTAATATCTTTCAAATATTTAACGTGAAATATCACATGGTATCAAAGAGCCTCGATAGACATTGCTGTCTCCGTCACTGTGCAGAGAATTCTTTCTTGTTCAAAGTTTTGATATAATAAGTACGATTATTAATTTAATTCTTCATCATTTTGAAGGGTAATATTTCTCAGAAAATGTTTAATGGCACCTTCAACTTCAAATTGTCACGTCTTACCCAATTTTCAAGATGCATGTCTTTTACCTCCAAGTCTCACCCCTCCCTCCACCCACCCCACCATCCCCATCTCACCCCACCTGCCATGGTAGCAATTCAAACTGACATATACCTTCCTCAGAATCAAATTGTGCTTTGCCAAATCCCACCCATGCTGGGAGGTGCAATTACCTGGCTCTTCTAATTTATTAATTACTCCCTCAACCATGTCTCCACTATTATTATTACCAGCGTGACTTGGCGCGCTCCGCGCACCTCACCTACGTCCTTTCAGAGGGTTAGGCATCTTTGACCATTTCGGTATCTTTTGGGTCGTTTGTGTCTTCATGGTGTTTTGTGTCTTCAGGGCCATTTGGGTCTTCAGGGTCTTTTGGATCCTCTGGGCCTTTCAGGGTATTTTGGGGGTGTTTTGGGTCTTCAGGGTGTTTTGGGTCTTTGGGGTATTTTTGGTATTCTGGGTCTTTTGGGTCTTCGGCATCTTTTGGGTCTTCGGGGTCTTTTGGGTCTTCCAGGTCTTTTGGGTCATGCAGGTATTTTGGGTCTTTGGGGTGTTTTGGGTCTTTGAGGTGTTTTGGGTCTTCGAGGTGTTTTGGGTCTTCGTGGTATTTTGGGTCTTCGGGGTGTTTTGGGTCTTTTGGGTCTTCAGGGTCTTTTTGAGCCTCTGGGCCTTCAAGGATATTTTGGGACTTTGGGGTGTTTTGGGTCTTTGGGGTCTTCAGGATCTTTTGGGTCTTTAAGGGTATTTGGGGTATTCAGGGGTCTTGGTGGTCTTAAGGGTCTTGGGGAAATTAAAGGGTCGTCAAAGGTCTGAGGGGTCTAAGCAGTCTAAACGTAATAAAGAGGGTTAGGCTAATTAAGAGGGTGTTAATTTTTTTTGAAGAAGAAGAAGACGTTTCCGTCGCATATAAACATAACGACATAACCATATACGTTTGCTCTATTATAATAAGAAGACTAGCAACGGTACCCGCCCTATGGGTGGGGTTTCAATTGGGAAGCCCAAATGAAAGGGCAAAATATCAGAAATTGAAGGCTTTTTTATTTTAAACGATTCATTTAAACATCCGTTGAATCATATCACACGCAAATCATCAAAATCTAAACAGTACATGGCGCCCATTTTGAAAAAAGATTGAATTCTGCAAAACGGAAGCGGCCGCTACACGTCTTTCTCAGTCGCACGTTTATGTGTGAAGAGTGTGCGCCGAATCTGTAACATGGAAGCGGCCGCTACACCTGTTTCTCAGTGGCTTTGCACACGCTGCCGTGTTACTTCGGAGCTGCACGTTTATATAGGAAGAGTTCGTCAGGAGTCGATCTACTCTCTCCTGGTACGTATAACACACAGTATTTGTCGAATTTCAATAAAAGCCACATCACTGTTCATAAATCATATCGGTAAATATTATTCCATCGTGTTTGGAAAAACTGGAAAACTTGGAAAAACAATCAAGCCTATTTTACTCCCAGGGGTCCCAGGAATACCCACCCAAAATATCGTTGCGATCGGTTGAGCCGTTTTTGCGGTACCTTCGAATAACGGACGGACGGACATTTAGTGAATTACAGCAAGATTATCATTTTTATCTCACTTGGAACGAAGTTCAGGGGGAGCTTATGCGATGGCGCGTCGTCAATCCGTTAACACTTGAAACTTCTTCTCCAAAACCGCTGATGGGATTGTGACCAAATTTGGCACAAATGATACTTGTTGTGTTGTGACTAAAGTTTGTTCACGGCATTTTAAAAAATCGGGGCCTAAGGGGATCTACTGGGGGTCAAAGTGGATCCAGGTTTGACCCCCAAAATAGGTATTTGCTTTTTTTCTCAGAACCTACACACACAATTCTGATGAAACGTCACCATAACCTTCATCATCTGTGATGCACCAATTTTTGTTCAAGGCATTTATAGAAAAATTGGGGTCTGAGGAGGTATACAGGGTGGGGGGGGGGGGGGCGGAAGGGGGTTTGCCCCCCAAAATAGGTATTTTGTTGTTTGTTTGTTTGAAGTCTTATGATTATGTTAGAATGATTCTACATGCTGCTCTGTCTTCTAGCAACCATTGAAATTGGTTTAAAATACCTTTAGTCAGTGCAGTATACTGTTTATTCTACCAGGTGAGCGCCAGGGGTATTGTCTCTACTTCTATCATCTTGTATGCAGCCTGTGGTGGCTGCTAGCTGCATCATTGCTGGTTGCATCATTGCTGGGAGCATGACTGTGCCATTGATGCTGTGTCCCTGTTTCCAGGAAGCTGGTACTCATTTTGTCGACCTTGGAAGGATTACTGGCTGAATCAACCCACCTGGTGTTATTTAAGGGCATGAGAGTGGCTGAAACTCAAGACCCTAAGATCTTTCGACAGCCACCTTAACCATGAAGCCAACACCAGGCTTCCCTGCTGGACTGCAAACAGTTTAGAAATTATCTTTATGGTTAAATAACTGAATAAGCAACTGTGACTATGTTTAATATCATCAGATCATCATCAACATTGTACCATGCCCTTTGGCAGAGCGGCGGTGCGTGGTGATGCCAGGTCGGTTTGTGACGCCAGGTTGGTTGGTGATGCAGTGTGGGTTGGTGATGCCATGTGGGTTGGTGATGCCAATTCGGTTTGTGATGCCAGGTGGATTGGTGATGCCATGTGGGTTGGTGATGCCATGTGGGTTTGTGATGCAATGTGGGTTGGTGATGCAATGTGGGTTGGTGTTTCATGTGGGTTGGTGATGCCGGGTGGGTTGGTGATGCCGGGTGAGTTGGTGATGCCAGGTAGGTTGGTGAAGTCGGGTGGGTTGGTGATGCCATGTGGGTTGGTGATGCCATGTGGGTTGGTGATGCCATGTGGGTTGGTGATGCCATGTGGGTTGGTGAAGTCGGTGGGTTGGTGATGCCATGTGGGTTGTTGATGCCATGTGGGTTGGTGATGCCATGTGGTTTGGTGATGCCATGTGGGTTGGTGATGCCATGTGGGTTTTGGATGCCATGTGGGTTGGTGATGCCGTGTGGGTTGGTGATGCCATGTGGGTTGGTGATGCCATGTGGGTTGGTGATGCCATGTGGGTTGGTGATGCCATGTGGGTTGGTGATGCCATGTGGGTTGGTGATGCCGGGTGGGTTGGTGATTCCATGTGGGTTGGTGATGCCAGGTGGCTTGGTGATGCCATATGGGTTGGTGATGCCGTGTGGGTTGGTGATGCCGTATGGGTTTTTGATGCCGTGTGGGTTGGTGATGCCGTGTGTGTTGGTGATGCCGTGTGTGTTGGTGATGCCGTGTGTGTTGGTGATGCCGGGTGTGTTGGTGATGCCGGGTGTGTTGATGTCGGGTGTGTTGGTGATGCCGGGTGTGTTGGTGATGCCGGGTGTGTTGGTGATGCCGTGTGTGTTGGTGATGCCGTGTGTGTTGGTGATGCCGGGTGTGTTGGTGATGCCGGGTGTGTTGGTGATGCCGGGTGTGTTGGTGATGCCGGGTGTGTTGATGCCGGGTGTGTTGGTGATGCCGTGTGGGTTGGTGATGCCGTGTGGGTTGGTGATGCCGTGTGGGTTGGTGATGCCGTGTGGGTTGGTGATGCCGTGTGTGTTGGTGATGCCGGGTGTGTTAGTGATGCCGGGTGTGTTGGTGATGCCGTGTGTGTTGGTGATGCCGTGTGGGTGGGTGATGCCGTGTGTGTTGGTGATGCCGTGTCTGTGGGTGATGCCGTGTGTGTTGGTGATGCCGTGTGGGTGGGTGATGCCGGGTGTGTTGGTGATGCCGTGTCTGTGGGTGATGCCGTGTGTGTTGGTGATGCCTGGTGTGTTGGTGATGCCGGGTGTGTTGGTGATGCCGTGTGTGTTGGTGAGCCGTGTGTGTTGGTGATGCCGGGTGTGTTGGTGATGCCGTGTGTGTTGGTGATGCCGTGTGGGTGGGTGATGCCGTGTGTGTTGGTGATGCCGGGTGTGTTGGTGATGCCGGGTGTGTTGGTGATGCCGGGAGTGTTGGTGATGCCGGGTGTGTTGGTGATGCCGGGTGTGTTGGTGATGCCGGGTGTGTTGGTGATGCCGTGTGTGTTGGTGATGCCGGGTGTGTTGGTGATGCCGGGTGTGTTGGTGATGCCGGGTGTGTTGGTGATGCCGGGTGTGTTGGTGATGCCGGGTGTGTTGGTGATGCCGGGTGTGTTGGTGATGCCGGGTGTGTTGGTGATGCCGGGTGTGTTGGTGATGCCGGGTGGGTTGGTGATGCCGTGTGTGTTGGTGATGCCGGGTGTGTTGGTGATGCCGTGTGTGTTGGTGATGCCGTGTGTGTTGGTGATGCCGTGTGTGTTGGTGATGCCGGGTGTGTTGGTGTTGCCGGGTGTGTTGGTGATGCCGGGTGTGTTGGTGATGCCGGGTGTGTTGGTGATGCCGTGTGTGTTGGTGATGCCGGGTGTGTTGGTGATGCCGGGTGTGTTGGTGATGCCGGGTGTGTTGGTGATGCCGTGTGTGTTGGTGATGCCGTGTGGGTTGGTGATGCCGGGTGTGTTGGTGATGCCGGGTGTGTTGGTGATGCCGGGTGTGTTGGTGATGCCGTGTGCGTTGGTGATGCCGTGTGGGTTGGTGATGCTGGGTGGTTTGGTCATGTCTAACCTTGGAGTCACTTGGGCAGACTGGTGATGCTGAGCGGTCGTGTCATGCTAGTTTGTGGGTTGTGGGTTGGTTATACTCGGTAGTTTGGTTATGCTGTGTTGTTTGCAGTTGCTTTCCCAGCAGTCAGGCAGTGCGGAATGAAATTTGTTCATGGTGCCGGTAATAACTCGCTTACTCTCAGCAAAAGATACCCGGGGGGGGGGGGGGGGGGGTGATGGTTAAAGTACACCAACAACCAATGCTGGCAGACAGAGGTCCTCCAGTTTAACATCCTTCAGCACATATCGATGCCTCACCTGCATGTGAAACACCTGGATGACAGATTGTAGCGGGGTCAAGATTCGAACCCTTGTTAAACAGGTCAGAGCACATTCCACCAAAGAGTCTAAATTATTCTGTTAGCCCATAATAGTTCAATCGCACCAAAAAACAAATCGCACAGAACTTCAGTGAAACATTAGTGAACACACATGGACCTTAGAACCAGCCAAAAAGGTAACCCGCTGGACAAATATTTGGTTTGAAGTCTTCATGAATTTTCTGAAAAGTGAGTGAAAAAAACAAGAGTGGGAAGAATTGAGAAGTACATGATGATGTAATATGTAGAAATCTGTGCGATAACATTTACCACCTTTGTCATTGGAGTTGTATTCGGTTTTTCTTTATGCTAGAAACACCAAGAGACTCACCATGGTTGTCTCGGTGATTGATCCGAAGCTGTTGATGAAGATGTTGCAGGTGACATTCACCGGGTAACCTGTGAATTGAATGCAAACAAATGTTTTGTCTCGTTCAGACAAGCGGAGTGTAACCATTTCATCACGTGACTGTTTTCCAGAGACAAACTATTAATTAATTCAATATTGGATATTATGATTAATATGTATGCTGCACTTACAATTCCTTAGGACCACATAATTCTCCAATGATCCAGCAAGGTGAAAACCAATCAACGGTTCGTTTATCCATTGTGTATGATGACGCTGCCAACAAGGCCTTGGCTCATGGTTCGACATCCCATTTCGGAATTTCTGGTCTACAAGCTATTAGACCCTTGTGAGTGAAAATTAATTACTTGATTGAATGACTTTGCAAATTAGATAATGCTGCATGGTTAGTAAACGTGATCTGAGATAGCTATCTGGTTTACCATCTTCTCATTTGAACCTCAGTGGTAAATAAAACCGATACCTTCATGGTGTCATGTCAACCCCACTTTTCTTCCTACTTCGCTTACTTGTCCAATCCAAGTCTCCCTCCATTATATCCTTTAACGCTGCTGTTGGTAACCCCACTCCACCCCCCCCCCTCCCCTCTCATGATATTGTTCTGTTGCATCCTGATCCGTTCATTGTGGTCGCTCTTCCATGAGCCTTGACTCTATGTATGTATGTATGTATGTATGTATGTATGTATGTATGTATGTATTGTTACATATTTATGTGAATGTATGTGAATTACTATTCAGGGTTTGCTTAGCAATGTGTAGTCGATTAAAGGTTGTTGTGATTAAAGGGTCAGGAGCCCTTCTGAGGAAAAGGAGACCGGAAACGGAAGAAGAAAAGACACGAGGTCCTGGAGACGGGACGATTCTTCTTCTTCCTCGCCAAGCTCGGACGCGAGCGGTATCGATTGAGCAACGTAAGAGAATCGGCGTTTCAAAGCCCGTCTGGCGAGAGGAGTTACCGGGACGTGTAACTACCCTTTGACACGTCAAGTCACTGTGGGTTCGTGCACGGAACCAAGCAGCTGGCACAGTTCGCCTCGCCGTCTACAAGGCCGCGTACGGGTCGCACCTTGGGCCGCGCGCGCTGGGCAAGCCGCGTGTTGCTTTGCCTGCTTTACATTACCCGCTTTGCTTGGCCAGGAGGTGCGCGCTGCAGCCGTTGTTCCCGGTACGGGACGTGCCCGGTGAAAGCACGTCAGGAAGGGTCCGTTCAACCGCCCACGTGCGGAGATCGAACTACAGGAGTACGGAGACATTGTGAGAGACATTGACCACGGAGGGAGTCGGGAGTGGGGCTCACGTGAGGAATGTATAAGATGGCCATCTTAGAGTTAATGAAGATGAGTTTACATCTTTGTACTATTGATTGCTGATTGTTGATGGTTGATTGCTCGGGGAATATATCCTTGATTATTCCGGATCCTTGGTGTGGGGTTTTTTCTTGGTTGGAATTCATATTGATTGCGTTACGAAAGCGCATACATAATAAATCTTTCTGGCGGAGTTCCTCTCACGGTCCGGGGGTCACCGAGACCAGGTAGTCACCGGGAGGACCACGTAACAGAATTGGGGGCTCGTCCGGGATCTAAAATTGTATAAAATAAGAAAATAATATTTTTATTAATTAAAATTTATTAATTAAGTATTAATTGGTAAATTTTTGGGGAAAGTGGGGTAAAGTCTTGGGTGAAGGTTAACAGGTGTTAACGATAGGCACCATGGCGTTTGTGGCACAGAACTTTGCGGTAACCCCGAGTGAGGCACAGTTCCGAGCGTTACTAAAGTCGGACCTCTTGAAATTGGCCAAACATTTTAACTTGGAGGTCCGAACTAATTTGAGGAAGGCAGAGTTGCAGACCACGGTGATACAGTCTATGGTGGGATTAGGAACATGGGACGAGTTAGCCTGGCAGTGGCTACCTGAAGAACCAGAAGACGTTGAGCTCCGGAAACTGGAGTTGCAATTACGGAGCCAGGAACGGATCAAAGAAGAAGAAAGGAAAGCAGAAAAGGAAAGAGCAGAAGAAGAAAGGAAAGCAGAAAAGGAAAGAGCAGAAGAAGAAAGGAAAGCAGAAGAGAGGAGAGAAGAGAAACAAGCAGAGGAAAGGAGAGTGGAACGAGAACTCCAGGAAAGGTTAAAAGAAGAAGAAAGGAAAGCAGAAGAGAGGAGAGAAGAGAAACAAGCAGAGGAAAGGAGAGTGGAACGAGAACTCCAGGAAAGGTTAGCAGAAGAAGAAAGGAAAGCAGAAAAGAAAAGAGCAGAAGAAGAAAGGAGAGTGGAACGAGAACTCCAGGAAAGGTTAGAAAGGATGAAAACAGAGGAAAGGAAAGCAGAAGCAGAGGAGAGGAGAGCTGCAAGGGAACTCGAAACAGAGGAGAGAAAAGCGGAAAGGGAATTAAAGGAACGTGACATGGAGCTTCAGCAAGAAATTAAATTCAAGGAGCTGGAGTTAATGAGAGAACGGGGAGAGGGACCACCCTTGCTGACGGGGTCGACACCTAGCCAGAACACCTGGGATGTGGGCAGACATGTGAGGCTGGTTCCACCCTTCAGTGAAAAGGAAGTCGCTAAATTTTTTCCACACTTTGAGAAAGTGGCTCGACAGTTAAACTGGCCGGAGGAGGCCTGGACCATACTAGTGCAAAGTGTGCTGGTGGGTAAAGCTCAAGAGATTTATTCGGCGCTACCAATGGACCAATGTGCAGATTATGAGGTATTGAAGAAGCACATCCTCAAAGCCTATTAGTTGGTTCCGGAAGCTTACCGGCAAAAATTCAGGAATGCCAGGAAGAGGGAGAGTGAGACCCATGTGGAGTTTGCCAGAGTGAAAGAAAACATGTTTGATCGGTGGTGTGAGTCAAAAGGAGTCGGGAACGACTTCGAAGCATTGCGTGACCTGATGCTGGTGGAGGAGTTTCAACAGTGTGTCCACGAGGACATCAAAGTGTACCTGCAGGAAAAGAAAGTACCGAAGTTGTGGGACGCAGCCACCATGGCAGATGATTATGCCTTAACACACCGGATAGGGGTCCACGAACCTAACTCCTTGCCTAGATCTCCGCAGGGGAGGTGGGGAACAGCAGGTGCCGAGAACGACAATACATGGCGGCGGCCTCGAGAGGATTATGGGGACAACGCGGATACCCCACCTGTTCGAAATCAGAGGGCTGCGGGCCCAAGACAAACTTATTTTTCGGGGGGCCCGAGGCAGACCACGAGTTTTTCCTCCGGGCCTACTTGCGCTTTTTGCAAGAAACCTGGACACTTGATGTCCAGTTGTTACCTCATGAAAAGGGAAGACCCAGAGCGGAGTCCGACTATTACCACTCCGAATGCGATGGCAAGCGTAAGAAATCGCCCACAGAAGAGTTACCAACCATTTATTTATGAGGGGTTGGTCTCACTCAAGGGAGACTTGACTAACCCAAGACCGGTTAGGGTTTTGAGGGACACAGGAGCCCATCAATCCTTAATGCTTGAAGGCATTTTGCCATTGTCAAAGAGTACCGCAACTGGTGATAGTGTTCGGTTACAAGGGATCGGTGGCTGTGTTAGTGCCCCACTTCATGTCATCCATTTGGAATCCGATTTGGTGTCAGGACCGGTCACCGTCGGTTTACAAGCCACGTTTCCTGTAGAGGGAATATCTGTGATTATTGGGAATGATTTGGCCGGGGGGCAAATTTATGGTAACCCGAGGGTTGGTAAAGAGCACAGCAGGGAAAATAACACCCCACCAGCTCGGGATGGCGACAAAAGTTCCAAGTTATTTGTAGGGGGACTGAACTTCAACACAGAGGAAGAAGTTCTGACCTCTGTCTTCAACAGATATGGGCCGCTGGTGGAAGTGCGGGTGGTAAAAGACAGGGAAACGCAACGGTCAAGAGGGTTCGGCTTTGTCACGTTTGCAAGCACAAGAGACGCCAGAGAGGCAGAGAAGAATTGGAATGGTAAGGATTTGGAGGGTCGGACCATAACAGTAGGGAAGGCATTTCGTCGGCGTTGAGAGGCCTACAGAAGAGGACCACTTGGCAGGAGTTTTGGGGTTGGCAGCAGCCGATATTACTATGGAGGCTCCCAGAGTTACGGCACCTCCCGAAAGAATGAAGGTCAGAGCACTGGCCGAGAAGGAGACCGCCAGTCAGGTAACGGCTGGGACAAGGGGTCCCACCGTAACTGTTAGGAGTCTGGAGAAGTTGAAGCACTATATACGGGGGAGCCGCCGAGCCGAGGCTCCTACACGGACTAACCGTGAACGCCACGTTCTTAAAGGCGTCCAGGTAGTGAACTTTCCTGCACGGACTAACCGTGAACTCCACATTCTTAAAGGCGTCCATGTAATGAACTTTCCTCCCCGGACTAACCGTGAACTCCACATTCCTTAAGGCGTCCATGTAGGAATACTCCGCTGGGCCTCCCGAAAAAGTGCTAGAGAGAGGTTTAAATTTGGGGGCTTTGGGTCACCACCTCTTAACTGTCATTCAAGAGAAACTAGAAGTGGTTGACGATTGGTCCAGAGGGAATTAATCGAGGGGATGGTGTGAAATTTTGTTGCTTTATTTTTAAGTGATGACTGTGCCCGGGGGGAACGGATGATTTGGGGGGAGGGGGGGGGGTGAGTTATCTGGTTTGTTTATCCAAGTTGGCCGGCAAAGAAAGTTTTCGCTGGGTTCAAACTTTCTTTCTTGAAGGGGGGGATTACATATTTATGTAACATATTTATGTGAATCGTCCGGTTACATATTTATGTGAATGTATGTGAATTACTATTCAGGGCTTTGCTTATCAATGTGTCGTCGATTAAAGGTTGTTGTGATTAAAGGGTCAGGAGCCCTTCTGAGGAAAAGGAGACCGGAAACGGAAGAAGAAAAGACACGAGGTCCTGGAGACGGGACGATTCTTCTTCTTCCTCGCCAAGCTCGGACGCGAGCGGTATCGATTGAGCAACGTAAGAGAATCGGCGTTTCAAAGCCCGTCTGGCGAGAGGAGTTACCGGGACGTGTAACTACCCTTTGACACGTCAAGTCACTGTGGGTTCGTGCACGGAACCAAGCAGCTGGCACAGTTCGCCTCGCCGTCTACAAGGCCGCGTACGGGTCGCACCTTGGGCCGCGCGCGCTGGGCAAGCCGCGTGTTGCTTTGCCTGCTTTACATTACCCGCTTTGCTTGGCCAGGAGGTGCGCGCTGCAGCCGTTGTTCCCGGTACGGGACGTGCCCGGTGAAAGCACGTCAGGAAGGGTCCGTTCAACCGCCCACGTGCGGAGATCGAACTACAGGAGTACGGAGACATTGTGAGAGACATTGACCACGGAGGGAGTCGGGAGTGGGGCTCACGTGAGGAATGTATAAGATGGCCATCTTAGAGTTAATGAAGATGAGTTTACATCTTTGTACTATTGATTGCTGATTGTTGATGGTTGATTGCTCGGGGAATATATCCTTGATTATTCCGGATCCTTGGTGTGGGGTTTTTTCTTGGTTGGAATTCATATTGATTGCGTTACGAAAGCGCATACATAATAAATCTTTCTGGCGGAGTTCCTCTCATGGTCCGGGGGTCACCGAGACCAGGTAGTCACCGGGAGGACCACGTAACAGTATGTATGTATGTATATATATATATATATATATATATATATATATATATATATATATATATATATATATATATTGTTACAGACGCGGCTTTTAGATGTTATATGGACCGAGCGGTGGTGTATTTAACCGCGTCCGAACAGTTACTCCCCGATTAAAACCCGATTTCACCCGACGTTGACCAGATCGCCCCACGGATATTCAATCGGGAAATCTCTAAAGCGATCGCAAGAGAATGAAAAAGAAGAAGAAGAATACGGAGGAAGAACAGATTTATTATACACACACAAGCAATATTTTAGAGCGACCAATATTATTTACAGCAATAGATGGAAAAGAGCAGTCACACAGTGCATTGTTAACTTATTCTATTTCATTTACTTAATCCCCAAGACAAACGAGTAGGACAGGACGTTCACACTCACACGGTGGATATTGCAGGAAGGAATAGCTGAGGTGGACGCGTGGAGGAAGGCAAGGTCGGAGGCCGCAGCACCCCTCGCGGTTTTGGCGGGAAAACCTCCGTCGCGTATCCGCGGCCGTCACGCGCTGGCTCGGCACACCTGCTCCTCTTCCTGGGGTGGAGCCGTCTCCCTCCGTTCAGCGCGTCTCTCCAACGACAGGGGGGTATTGCAGGCAGGCAGGTAGGTAGGTAGGTAGGGCTTGCGGTGGATTGCGCTCCTCTTCCAGGTCATCCCCCAGCGTATCTCTCAAGGCCTCTCTCCAGTCATCTCTCATCTCGACTCGTAAAGCAGTCCCCTGCAGTCGCTTTTATCACCTCCGGCGGAATTAAGCCGCCGGCTCCGAGGGCACGCCTACCGGGTCACTCACCGCGGTGTTGATTGGCTGTTAGGGCCGGTTCACTCCTGCCCTCTTCTGACGAGGTGGAGACACGCCTTTCTTCTCCAACCTTACCTCGTGGCCAATGGTGGTTTGAAGAAAACCAGCCAAAATGCGGAAGGCAATTGGAAGGGAGGTTTTGGGGAAATTGGAAGGGCCTACGCTTATTTTGTTTGATACAATGCAAAGTCAATCTAGTGGAAAACACATACTTAGCCTACATGGAATAAGGAAATACACTATTTAAAAGATATATCGTGACCTGCGTGTATGTTCTATGAAATTAATTAGGAGGACGGCTGCGACCATTATTTACATTACCAGGATGTTACCATACCAAAACCATACTCTTCACATCCGTTACCCTTCCTCCAAAATTGTTACACTCCTCAAAACCCGTTACACTTCTCAAAACCCGTTACACTTCTCAAAACCCGTTACACTTCTCAAAATCGTTACACTGCACCCTCCTTTCTTCAGGCACGTCCTCGGGCCTACTAGACTTAACTGAGTGTGACATGTAGGTGTAATTCCCTCTACAATTAACCTGACCCTGAGTGTGACAATTTTCAAACACAAATAAGTATGTCCCCCTATTGCATTGCATCCTGTCTAACAGACTCAAGCCCACAGCTAACCGAATTACGGGATTATTCTCAAACTATACATTTACGGTGGGGAGCATTATTTACAATGACGTGATTTCTTATTTACAACGCAACCCAGGACCTGTGTTTTTCTCTTTTTTTTTTTTTTTTTTTTCTTTTTAGGGAACAAGAAAAAGAAATTCCTGTTGGGAGGGAGGAGACAGCACGCATTGCATCGATGCACCAGTACCAATACCACCAAAGCACCCAAAAGCACCCAAACACCACAAAGCACCCAAAAACACCATCCGGTGCGGTTACCATGGTTCATAATAAACACAACAAAACAACTGGTGGTGGTCTTCTCTTTCTCTGCTGGGCCGATGTTCTTCCCGACGTCTTCAGGCTTCATGCGGCCTATTTGGACATAATAAAAAGCACAACTTGTGTCCATTTTTATTTAGGGCCTCAGGGGCCAACTAAGGGTGGTCCGCCTCCTTGGCATAGGTGCCACCTTACCGAGGTCCGCAAGCAAGATTCCCTGGCCACTATGGCCGGTTTCCAACAGAGGTGCCCTGCCCCAGAACCTGGGGTCCATCAAGTGGTACTTGGCCGCAGAACAGCGGTCCATAAAGTGGTACATCAACGCAATGCATGCTGGTTCTGGGAATCTCGGGCGCACAATGGCCACCTCACGCACGCTCCCATCGGCACCCAATGGCGCACAGGTCATGTGGGAGACAAAAGAAAGACAATTGAGCGAGGGGTAAGGTCACAAGGGTACACGTCAATAAGGCAATGCAAGGTGAAATGCGTACGGAGGCCGAAGTGAGAAAGCTCGTCCCTACCGTACGTCACCCCCCTGTCACCTACCCTACCCTTGTTCCCACCCCATATGTACAAAAATCTACACATTTACAAATTCGTCACTACTGTCACGTCTTCCCCATATTTCCCTTATACCAAATTCGTCTCCACAATCCCGTTACTTCAAAATTTGCCATCACCAATTCATCATCAATCCTCATAAGGAGGGAGAGATGGAATTACGCACAATGTCACACCCACGTCATGATGCGTCTCACAATCCAAACATTTGCATCATAAAAAATAATCAAAACATGGCATGGTGTGGAGTACCTGTCACCTCAGGTGAGTGGATGCAGATGGTGTGAGGAGATCCTTCATCCTAACTATCCTCTAAATGATTTTAACACACTTTACACTACCCGGGGTCTTTCCCTGCCAATTCATTGGCCAACTTACACTATGGGTTCTAATAACCAATTCCCATTGGCCAAACTGTGGTGCTCCTCAATTTTTGGGGTCTCACTCCCCCGATTCATCTCCCGGTGCTCTAGCACAATTTCTGGGCTGCGACGTGTACCTCTCCCAACAGGTCTACCCACCTGCACACCTCCACCACTGTAGTTGCCACCCGAGCTTACCTAGCTCCTCACCCTAACCTATCTAACTGGGGGCAGCCCCTCTCCTGGCTCTGTCACCCCTTGGTGCCCTTTGGCACTGGGCTACCCGGGTCCGTCCTCCGGATCCTCGGGCCCCATCCACACAACTACTACCGGCTCCCAGAGCCCACCTGCGGCCTCACCTGGCCGACATCCTTACAGTGGTGGAGTGCCCAACCCAACTACACACACTAACAGGCTACACGCCCAGCCATTTCCACAACACCAACGCACCCATCCACATACCATTCTGTCACCCGCACCACAGATGCCAATATCCAACTACAATTTACCTATACCCTCTACCTAACACTTACACTACCCGCCCCGGGTATCCGTGATGGGGGTCCACTCTTCCCCCATTCACACCTTCGCACCATCCACTCCACTCCACAATTTCCACCATACTCACTCCACGACCATCCATTCCAATACTCCAGATATTCCACACTACCATTTATTCCACACAGCCACATACACCTGTTCTTCATTCACCTGTCGTTGCACACCTGTGCAATCATACCTGGTGCCACCTGCACCCTCCTTTCTTCCTGGACCATTTGGTCAACACAACACGCAATCACCACTACTCCCTCATACACTGCTCCACACACCTGTTCAGTTGCACACCTGTGCAATCACACCTGTTCCATTCTCCCACACACGGCATCATCTCAGCTAACTCCTCCCCTCTGAAACTTGCGCTTCCCAGTCGTCCCTTTAAACTATTGCGCTCCCACGTCATTATCAACCACACTAACCTACCTGCGTCCCCACTACAGGTATCAGTCACTAACTAAACTTAACGTTACCTAAGGTCAATCTCTAGGGCCCTATCAATATAACCTAACCCACCCGGGCTAGTTTTCACTGCCATCAACCCCATAAGCTATTGCTCCTTTGCCCCCCACCTGTGAGGGATGGTGGATTTGCCATCCCACCACATCGGGGGTCTCTCACTACCAATTTCGCTCGTCCAAATCCAACAATTCAAAAATTTTCCATTTACTGCCAATTCTATTCACTTTTCTAAATTTCGTTTTAAATCACTATCACTATCACCATCACCCGTCTACTTATTACATCCTCTCGGTGCGCCAATTCACATCACCCGTCTACTTATTACATCCTCTCGGTGCGCCAATTCACATCTACAGCCCGGCTTCGTACAGCCGAGCAATGAACGCGGGTCGTTTTTTTTCCAGCGGCTGGATACGTCCCGCATTCGGGGCAGGGACGGAGGCTTACCCGGGCCGAGATCCCATGCACCACTTCGGCGTGGAGCCATCCAATGTCCCGATCTCGACCTGCCGGCACGTCTCAATAGAAAGTGGTCGCCATGACGACCCTTCCTATCGAGCTGCCCGCTCCGCCTTGTGGAGCCCGGACGCGGCCGCTCCACGCGAGGCCCAGCGTGGATCGCGCACGGCGGTCCTTTCGAACCCGCCGTGGCTCGGATCTCCGCTGGTTCTCGCGGCACGCGAAGCCCGGCACGCACCGAGGGCCCGATCCGGCTAAAAGTCGACCTAACCTTTAACCCGGTTACCGTCGACGCTTCACCTGCAGGCTTACATGCATACGCTACCTCTTTCTTGCTCATACATGCAGCCGTTCCCATTCTCCTCGTACCTTTTCTTTCACACCTCGGTACACTCACTCCGCTCACCGACTTGGTCACACACCTGACCACCGAACACTTTGGCACACATTCGTTGCTCGCACACCTCACCAATACACCGCTTCGCGCCCCCTCCTCGGTCACCTCCTTTGTGACAATCACAGGTGTGCTCTCACCCGCACACCCAACCACGTGTCTCACTACCAATTCCAGCGTGCATTCCCACTCACGCTCTACCATTCCAGGTGTGCATCCTTCCATCCCAGGTGTACATCCTCGCTCACCTATCACAACCAGCTCACTCTCCTTGTCACTCTCACTACTCTCACCTCCACTCTCGGTCGCGCACTCACCCTTACTCTTGACAGCATGCGCTTTCCCCATGCACCCGTCCGTTACACACCTTTCTCGCGCATCCTCCCGCGCACACTTCTTCGTTACTTCCTCCGTAACACTCACCACAGGCATGCATTCTCCCTTACTCTTGACAGCATGCGCTTTCCCCATGCACCCGTCCGTTACACACCTTTCTCGCGCATCCTCCCGCGCACACTTCTTCGTTACTTCCTCCGTAACACTCACCACACCGCGCTTCCCTGTGCTCCCTCGCACACGCGCTTCGACCAACTCACTCTTGACGGTACACTCACTCCTCGGCGTGCACTTTTTCCTCACACACCCCATGGTCGGACATTCTCGCACACCTCTTTTTTCGCACACCGGTCCTGTCACACACCTCACCAACGGCCTTTCACGAACACCCGGATCCAAACCAATCCCCAAGCCGACTGAATCTCCCCTCACATCATGTACATTGCCACTCACCTCCGTACCTCGTCGCACCTCCTTTGCCACCTGCAAACTTTTTATTTGGTTAGTGAGCACCTCATCATGATTTGAACACAGACCTTGTACACCTTCCATCACCTCCTCCCGGATTTCTCTCTTAGTTTCTGTCCGTCCCTTCTTAATTTCACTCACCTCTTCTCCCACTTCCTCTAATTTTTGTTTAACCTCTTTTATTTCCCGGTGCGTCCCCTCGATTTCTTCCTCCATTGCTACTTTAACCGTTTCTATGTGCGTCCTTACCTCCCGGTCCTTCGTCTCCATTACTTCTGTCACCTCTTCCAACCTCTTCGTCAATCCCTCATGTACCATTTGACATTCCTTTTGTGTCGCTATTAATTCATTTTTAATGTCCTTTTGTGTTGCTTTTAAACCCCCGATGATTGCAGTGTTCTTTTCCACTTGGTCCGCTAGTTCTTTTTGTCCCACCGTCAGCTGTTCTACTCCTTTCGTCAGGTCTTCTATTCCCCCCTGTAACTTTACCGTATTATTTCTCACCTCTTTCTCGATACGCTTTTCGCCTCGCTTTACCTCCTCGCGTAGCCCCGAGACCTCCTCACTCACCCCTCGTCGTATTTCCTCCATCTGGTTCCCCATCTGTTCGATTTCCCGGGCGGATTGTTCCCCTATTTCCCGCAATTTGTCCTCCATTCTATTTTCTAACCCCATTAATCCATTTTTCACCCCCTCTAACTGATTCTCCTGGGCAGCCATTCTGTTTTCCACCCCCGTTAACCCATTCTTTACCTCTTTTATCCCGTTGTCTAACCCCTCAAAATTATTGTCTAACTTCCCAAATTTCTTGTCTAACTCCTCAAAATTATTGTCTAACTTCCCAAATTTCTTGTCTAATCCCTCAAAATTATTGTCTAACTTCCCACCGGTACCCCTCGCTTCGTCCCTCATTACCCCCATTTGCCCCATAATTCTGCTTTCCATTTGTTCCATACTGTCGTTTTTTTTCTGCATTTCCACCATGAATTGGGCCATGAAGGCTTGCATTTGGGCCGCGCTCATTGGTTCCGCGACCGTGGCCCCCTCAACCACGTGCGCGAGGGCGCCATTCTGTGCGTCTGAAACCTCCGCAACCACATTACTATTTTTCTCCTCCTCCCTTTCCTCCACATACATTTCCCCGAGGTCCTGGGTCGATTCCACCCTGTCTATCTCTCCCACCGACATCCGATCGCCTTGATTGTCCATGGCGCGATCTCAAAATTCGGGTTTTGCTTTATAAAACAAAATAAATTTCGGCAGCTCGTAATTTTGACCAAAAATTTTTTTTTTCTAGATGTTTTTAAAAATTTGGTTCGGGACCCGAATTCCACTCCCAGACACCAATTGTTACTCTAATAGTACAATTGGTGTTCCAAAATTTGGGCCTAACAAATTTAGTCCCAGGTCCGAATCCAACTCCTCGACACCAATTGTTACCGTACTAACACAATTGGTGTCCAAAATTTGGGCTAAATAAATTTAGTCCCAGGTTCGAATCCCACCTCCTGACTCCAATTGTTACAGACGCGGCTTTTAGATGTTATATGGACCGAGCGGTGGTGTATTTAACCGCGTCCGAACAGTTACTCCCCGATTAAAACCCGATTTCACCCGACGTTGACCAGATCGCCCCACGGATATTCAATCGGGAAATCTCTAAAGCGATCGCAAGAGAATGAAAAAGAAGAAGAAGAATACGGAGGAAGAACAGATTTATTATACACACACAAGCAATATTTTAGAGCGACCAATATTATTTACAGCAATAGATGGAAAAGAGCAGTCACACAGTGCATTGTTAACTTATTCTATTTCATTTACTTAATCCCCAAGACAAACGAGTAGGACAGGACGTTCACACTCACACGGTGGATATTGCAGGAAGGAATAGCTGAGGTGGACGCGTGGAGGAAGGCAAGGTCGGAGGCCGCAGCACCCCTCGCGGTTTTGGCGGGAAAACCTCCGTCGCGTATCCGCGGCCGTCACGCGCTGGCTCGGCACACCTGCTCCTCTTCCTGGGGTGGAGCCGTCTCCCTCCGTTCAGCGCGTCTCTCCAACGACAGGGGGGTATTGCAGGCAGGCAGGTAGGTAGGTAGGTAGGGCTTGCGGTGGATTGCGCTCCTCTTCCAGGTCATCCCCCAGCGTATCTCTCAAGGCCTCTCTCCAGTCATCTCTCATCTCGACTCGTAAAGCAGTCCCCTGCAGTCGCTTTTATCACCTCCGGCGGAATTAAGCCGCCGGCTCCGAGGGCACGCCTACCGGGTCACTCACCGCGGTGTTGATTGGCTGTTAGGGCCGGTTCACTCCTGCCCTCTTCTGACGAGGTGGAGACACGCCTTTCTTCTCCAACCTTACCTCGTGGCCAATGGTGGTTTGAAGAAAACCAGCCAAAATGCGGAAGGCAATTGGAAGGGAGGTTTTGGGGAAATTGGAAGGGCCTACGCTTATTTTGTTTGATACAATGCAAAGTCAATCTAGTGGAAAACACATACTTAGCCTACATGGAATAAGGAAATACACTATTTAAAAGATATATCGTGACCTGCGTGTATGTTCTATGAAATTAATTAGGAGGACGGCTGCGACCATTATTTACATTACCAGGATGTTACCATACCAAAACCATACTCTTCACATCCGTTACCCTTCCTCCAAAATTGTTACACTCCTCAAAACCCGTTACACTTCTCAAAACCCGTTACACTTCTCAAAACCCGTTACACTTCTCAAAATCGTTACAATATATATATACGTATATATATATATATATATATACGTATATATATATATATATATTTATATATATATATATATATATATATATATATATATATATATATATATATATATATATATATATATATATTGTGAGAAACCACCGGTGAAACCACCTGTTCTCACCCAGATTTGGTGCCCCGCCCACCGCGTGACGTGGCCTCCTTGGAGCCTCACGCGATCGGGAGGCGATTCGGCACGTGATTGGTGGAGAGTCGAGAGAGCGCGGTCGCCATCTTATGCAACGGACGCGACTCTCGAAGGCTCCGAGTGGGAAATAGATAAAGGGATTTCCCTTAATCTTCACGACAGCCGCGTTGGGCTGATCGTTTACCGTTCTGTATTTTACGAGTGAGTAACTCCGGAAGAGAACGAGTGATTCCCGGATCTCGTGGATTGGAACCGTGAGTCCGATATTGCCTGCGTCGTGTTGGAGCTGCGGGCCGACCGTTCCTGCAGGCCTTGTGCGGTGTATTCCACTCTGTTACCCTCCGAGTCCCGGAGATCGTCGATTGGAACCGCGAGTGATCTTGCCTGCGTCCTGTTTGGAGCTTCTGGGGCCGACAGTTCCTGCAGGCCTTGTGCGGTGTATTCCACTCTGTTACCCTCCGAGTCCCGGAGATCGTCGATTGGAACCGCGAGTGATCTTGCCTGCGTCCTGTTTGGAGCTTCTGGGGCCGACAGTTCCTGCAGGCTTTGTGCAGTGTATTCCATTCTGTTACCATTTATGGTTTTTGTGATCGAGCCAATAAAGCATCGTGCCTTACCCCTAGAAGGCCGATTAAAACACAATTGTGTTTATTGAGTTCTCTCTGTCCACTCCGTGGACTACTTGAAGCCCGGACATTAACGTCCGTATTCCGTGCTGGGAACCATTTCACAGCCGGGATCGCGACAAATGGGTTGCTCGTCCTAGGATCTTTCAAGTGAGAGACATTCGAATTGAGACGGGAATTCGGCATCTGCATCTTCTCTGCATCTTCTCACCAGCGGACGCCGTCTTGGAGGAACTTTCTCGCCGTAGGACGCTGTCTTGGGTGGTGCTTCACTGCAGAATAAGTGAATAGCTTCGGATCCCTCCAAACAACCGACAAAAAAAAAAAAAAAAACGTGAGTATTTGTACGTGGTATTTTTCTCATTGGCAATTTGATGTGCGGTGGTGATATTGTGTAGTTCGTGTCGTATTTCCCCAACAGAGCGTTGTGTTTGAGCGTTGTGTTTTGTGCCTTGTCTTATGATAACTCGTAGCCAAGCTATGTCGACCAGAGAAGTGAGAGTTCAACCTGATCATGTTGACAGTCGCGTGGGTGGCGATGCGAGCGACGCAATCAGCCTTGACCCAGTCACTAAACCCGATATGTTAGGAAGCGATTCCATCATGACTAAATGCATGCGTTCGCCCTTCTGGACCGGGCTGACTCCGGTTCAACAACTTGACATGTATAACAGGGAGAATGACAGGGCAGAGGCAGAGCGTGCGGCAGCAGAGAGAGAGCGTGAGAGAGAGAGAGAGCGTGCGGCAGCAGCAGAGGCAGAGCGTGCTGCGGCAGCAGAGAGAGAGCATGCGGCAGCAGAGAGAGAGCATGCGGCAGCAGAGAGAGAGCGTGAGAGAGAGAGAGAGCGTGCGGCAGCAGCAGAGGCAGAGCGTGCTGCGGCAGCAGAGAGAGAGCATGCGGCAGCAGAGAGAGAGCATGCGGCAGCAGAGAGAGAGCGTGAGAGAGAGAGAGAGAGCGTGCGGCAGCAGCAGAGGCAGCAGCAGAAGCTGAACACGTCAGAGAGCATGAGTTGCGAATGTTGACTGAACGACCGCGGGCAGAGGGGTCTGCTGCAAGAGTCCCAGAAACTGTTCATGTTCGTTTGCCGGACTGGACGGGAGACACGAAGCCAGAAGCGTATCTGGAGATGGCGGAGAAGTTGTTGGCTGCCGGTGGCATTGATGAGAGCTTGTGGGTCGGCCATCTTGTGAGCCATCTATCTGAGAAGGCGAGGGAGGTATATGCGAGGATGGCAACCGAGGACGCAAACAAATACAGGGCATTGAAGGCCGAGATTTTGAACGCCTATGCGGTGTCCGCATGTATTTATAGGAGAAATTTTTTCAGCTGGACTCGTGAGTCCAGTCAAACCTATGAGGAACATTCGCGGGCCTTGTTGGAACAGCTGCAGAGATGGTTCAAGGGGAGCAAGGTTGAGTTACCTCAAGCGGTTGCGGAACTCCTGGTGCGTTACCGTATCGATCAACAGCTTCCGCCTGACTTAGCATTGTTTCTTGTCGACAAAGACACTGTTTCCTTGGCAGACTGCGTCAACCTTATTGATAAACATGTTTTGGCGTGCAAAATGCTGCAAGTCACGCAGTCGCGTCGTAAGACGGAGGAGTCTGCGATCAAGACCGCCCCCCGTCTGCCCGGCGGCTGGATCGAGGGGAGGGGTTCTCCGATGCCCTCCACTGGTGGCGGTCGCGAGCCGCAGACCAGGGCAGGGCCCTGGTGCGATTTCTGCAAACGCGTGGGGCACGGTGAAAACCGCTGCTTCTCTAATTCCGCTAGTCCGGCCTACCGAGGCAACCCTCCTGTTAAGTCGGAGGGAGATCAGTGGAGCTCATCCGCCGGGCCCTCGCACACGACGGTGGCATCGGTGACCGAGGTCACTGCCACCGAGGCTAATTCCATTCATCCACTGTACCAGGATTATTCAGGGACAGCCTTAGTGGGTGGCCCTGATTCGATGCTGAAGTTTGAGGCCCAATACCTTCGGGATACTGGGGCGACACGGTGTGTTCTCCGGGCGGGGGTAGTTCCGGCCGCTCAGATGCGTTATACCGGCGAGTATACCCTCCTTCGGGGCATTGACCGGGTTCTTGGCCGGTATCCCCTTGCCCTCCTCGAGGTCCGGAGTGACATTTTTAAGGGTCCAGTGACCTGTGTGGTGGTACCCTACTACCCGATACCCGGGGTCTCCTTGCTGATTGGCAATGATGCCATGGCCAGGGAGGAGTCATTGACTCTGACCTGTGGGGGGGTCACTAGATCCCAGAGTAAACAGGCGGAGAGAGTGGCGGAGTCAGACATATCTTCACTCTGGCCCGAGGAGCCTAGCGCCTCGACTCCAGTTCCCGACGGTGACGTTGCGTCAGCTGAAGTCCACCCGAGCCTCCCGTCAAGCCACCCTCAGGTGCCGTGCTCCTCAGGGACCGCTCCCGCCATGTCGCGATTCAGCAGGAACGCTAATGCTAAGGTATATGTGGGAAACCTGGGCAATGGAGCAGCGAAAGCCGAGCTAGGGAGGGTCTTCGAACATTACGGACCACTCCGCAACGTATGGGTTGCTCGAAACCCACCTGGATTTGCAGTTGTTGAGTTTGAAGAGCCACGAGATGCTGAAGATTCGGTCAGAGCCCTTGATGGAAGGTTAATTTGCGGATCGCGTGTGTGCGTCGAGATGTCGAATGGCATGTCGCGGCGGCCTCGTTTCAGACGCCCTTTGGTCCGCAGGCCTTTCGACCCGAACGATCGATGTTACCAGTGCGGTGAAAGGGGTCATTACGCATATGACTGTTGTTCTCGACACCGGAGGAGTACCCGCCGCTCTAGGTCTCGGCCCGTTTCCTTCCTGTCAACGCTTCCCCCAACTTGAGTTTGGCCCCCTTGCCTCTCTATTGTGCTTTGTGTGAAGTGTAACTCTTGTAGGGTAGATATTAATGTGGTGTATGGTGTTAAAATTTGTGTGTGAAAAAAAAAAAAACCAAACTGGTTCATTGTTAACCTGTTAATGCCTGTTAATTGCCTGTGCGTTAATAATTGCGTTATTGTTGCGCTATTGCGTTGCGTTGTATTGTTGCGTTGTTGCGTTATTGTTGTTAATAAGTGTTAATAATTGTTAATTGCGTTAATTGCCTGTTAGCGATTACCGCCATCATCTTGCCATGTGATTTGCACCTACTACAAATACTGGTTTTAAAAACACCGTCTATTCGACGGGGTTTTTACTTAGGGGGGGAGGACTGTGAGAAACCACCGGTGAAACCACCTGTTCTCACCCAGATTTGGTGCCCCGCCCACCGCGTGACGTGGCCTCCTTGGAGCCTCACGCGATCGGGAGGCGATTCGGCACGTGATTGGTGGAGAGTCGAGAGAGCGCGGTCGCCATCTTATGCAACGGACGCGACTCTCGAAGGCTCCGAGTGGGAAATAGATAAAGGGATTTCCCTTAATCTTCACGACAGCCGCGTTGGGCTGATCGTTTACCGTTCTGTATTTTACGAGTGAGTAACTCCGGAAGAGAACGAGTGATTCCCGGATCTCGTGGATTGGAACCGTGAGTCCGATATTGCCTGCGTCGTGTTGGAGCTGCGGGCCGACCGTTCCTGCAGGCCTTGTGCGGTGTATTCCACTCTGTTACCCTCCGAGTCCCGGAGATCGTCGATTGGAACCGCAAGTGATCTTGCCTGCGTCCTGTTTGGAGCTTCTGGGGCCGACAGTTCCTGCAGGCCTTGTGCGGTGTATTCCACTCTGTTACCCTCCGAGTCCCGGAGATCGTCGATTGGAACCGCGAGTGATCTTGCCTGCGTCCTGTTTGGAGCTTCTGGGGCCGACAGTTCCTGCAGGCTTTGTGCAGTGTATTCCATTCTGTTACCATTTATGGTTTTTGTGATCGAGCCAATAAAGCATCGTGCCTTACCCCTAGAAGGCCGATTAAAACACAATTGTGTTTATTGAGTTCTCTCTGTCCACTCCGTGGACTACTTGAAGCCCGGACATTAACGTCCGTATTCCGTGCTGGGAACCATTTCACAGCCGGGATCGCGACAATATATATATATATATACATGCAGTCACGTGAAAAAGTAAGTACACCCCATGTAAAGTTTTGACTTTTTCAACATATTTCAACATACAGCTATTTGATCTTCATTTCAACAATATTGATAGATGAAGGTGATATAATATAACAAATATCATGAAACATTTACATTTTGTAGTCCATTGTATAATTTAAATAAACATAAATGCAAATTTCGCATGTGGAAAAAGTAAGTACACCCCTACATTTATCACTAATTCAAATACCTAAAATTAGAATCAGGTGCACCAGCTCAGGTGCAAATGATAAGAACATCGTTAGAGAGGATCTTGGAGGAACCTGTCTTATTTAAACCTCAGACATTTAGTTTGGTTTGCTCTTTGTTGTTGAAGTGTGCGGCGTCACCATGCCTAGATCAAAAGAGGGGAGGCCTGAGGCCTTCAGAAAGAAGGTTATAGATGTCGACAAGTCTGGGAAGGGATTTAAAAAGATCTCCAAACAAATTGAAATCAATCATTCGACTGTCCGGAAGATCATCTACAAGTGGAGAAAATTCCAAACAACTGCCAACTTGTTCAGGCCAGGCCGCCCCAGCAAGTTCAGCCCGAGAGCAGACCGCAAGATGCTGAAAGAAGTCTCTAAGAACCCCAGAATGTCATCACGGGACCTACAGGTAGCTCATGCCTCTGTTGATGTCAAAGTGCACGAGTCTACCATTAGAAAGAGGCTGCACAAATGTGATCTACATGGGAGGTGTGCCAGGAGGGAACCTTTTCTGTCCAGAAAGAACATCAGGGCAAGACTAAAGTTTGCCAATGAACACCGAGGCAAAGACCAGCACTTCTGGAACAATGTGCTCTGGACAGATGAGTCAAAGGTAGAGCTATTTGGCCACAGTACCAGAAGACATGTTTGGCCAAAACCAAAGACAGCATTTGACCACAAGAACCTGATACCAACTGTAAAGCATGGTAGTGGAAATATTATGGTTTGGGGCAGCTTTGCTGCATCAGGGCCTGGGCAGCTCACCATCATAGAATCCACTATGAATTCTTCATTGTACCAGAGGGTGCTTGAGGATAATGTGAGGCCATCTGTCGGAAAGTTTAAGCTCAACCGAAGGTGGACCTTGCAACATGACAATAACCCTAAACATATCAGTAAATCCACCAAGGAATGGCTCAAAAGAAAGAAATGAAGGGTTCTGGAATGGCCAAGTCAAAGCCTTCATCTAAATCCCATCGAGATGTTGTGGGGGGATTTGAAAATAGCTGTGCATGCAAGAAACCCCTCAAACATCGCACAGCTTAAAGAATTCTGCTTGGAGGAGTGGGCAAAAATTTCTCTCAGTCGATGTCAGAGTGGTAGACAGTTATAAGAAACGCCGACTTGAGGTTGTTTCTGCCAAAGGGTGTACCACCTATTAATGTATTAATACCACCTATTAGAGCCAAGGGTGTACTTACTTGTTCCACATGCGAAATTTGCATTTATGTTTATTTAAATTATACAATGGACTCCAAAATGTAAATGTAAATGTTTCATGATATCTGTTATATTATATCACCTTTATCTATCAATATTGTTGAAATGAAGATCAAATAGCTGGATGTTGAAATATGTTGAAAAAGTCAAAACTTTACATGGGGTGTACTTACTTTTTCACGCGTCTACCTATGAGGGGGGTCATCCTTTATTCACAAAACCATAACAATATATATATATATAGATGTATATATATATTTATATGTATATGTATATATATATATATATATATATTGTAACGAATTTGAGAAGTGTAACGATTTTGAGAAAGTGTAACGAATGTGAGAAGTATGGTTTTGTTGTGTGTAACTGACCGTCGTAATGTAAAGAAAGGTCGAAGCTCGTCCTCTTAGTTAATTTCATAAACCTACACACAGGACACCATATATCCTTTTAAATAGTTAGTCCCTTATTCTCTGTAGGTTAAGGATGTGTTTCCCACTAGTTTGACTCTTCATTGCACCGAATTAAATAAGAGTAGGCCCTCCGACGCCCCATGGCAGCTTCCAAGTGCCAGGTTTGCCACTTTGCTGCAATTGACTCTTCAGGCACTTTGCTGCATTTTCATCTGCCGTCCAGTTTGCTGCAATTGACTCTTTAGGCACTTTGCTGCATTTTCATCTGCCGTCCACTTTGCTGCATTTGAATCCATTATGCACGAGGTAACGACGAAGAAGAAAGGCGGGTCTCCACCTCGTCATAGAGGGGAGGAGTAAGTCGGCCCCGCTCATCCAACCCAGAACGAGGGGTTTGGCTTGAGAGGGCAGAGAGAGAACGCTTGGGGGAGGTTCGCAAAGGGTGAAGGGCGGGGCCTATATAACCCGCCGCGGGACGCTCCCCAAGCAGATGAGGAGATGAGCAGATGAGCTTTTTGGAGAAGATTGAGGTCCGAGGAAGAGTGAGAGAGAGGTGCGGCAGATGCGCGATCTAGCTAAGGCAGCCAAGAGAGAACGAGACGTGAGGGGGTGCTGATACTGAGCAATACGCCGAGACCCTCTAGGCCCTATTGCCGGCTGTGGAGACGCGGAGCTGCCAGCTGCTGTTCGCTTCGAGCACGGAACGTGGACCTCGACGGTGTGGAATTGCCCGGACCTTTCCTGCGCTGCCATCGGCTTGGACCTTCTCCTCCCTCCAGTGATTCCTGCCATCAATTCCCCCGTGTAAGTGTGCCCGTTTGTCCGTCTTTCATGTTGTCTTGGGGTATTAATTAAGACTGCCATATATAAGCTAATCATTGCACTATGTCTCCTGCTCCTTCAATTGCCTTATAAATCATCTTTCTTTTCCTTTCTGCTTAGTGTGTATAAATAGTAATAAATCTTGTTATTCCCTACTTTGTTTTTACTTCTTCATGCTCTTTCGGTCGCTTTAGAGGTTTCCATATTGAGTGCACGTGGCGCGACTCGGCCAACGTTTGAGAATCGGGTTAGTCTTTGGTAATGCTAATGGCTCGAACGTCGGGTTGCTAAAAACCGCTCGGCAACTAACTAGACCATCCAAACCGGGGTTCGAGCGGTACTTGTCTCCCTAGTCTGCGGAGGGACGGATAAAGGTATTCGGGATAAACCCTGGGCCCATAACCCTGATCCGTTCCATCCCGCGGGATAGCGTTACAAGTACCAGGAATGGGGAGACGGCCAGCTTAACAGGACAAGGGGCTAATCACCCCTTGCTAACGGGAGAGCCGTCCTCCGTATCCGTAACAATATCTATATATGTAGATATATAGATGTATATATATATGTATATATATATATATATATATATATATATATATATATATATATATATATATATATAGATATAGATATATATATCTTATATATAGATATATATATCTTATATATATATATATATATATATGTATATATATACATATATATATGTATATACATATAATCAAAAAAATGCAATCCTCATATCCGCAACAATATATATATATATATATATATATATATATATATATATATATATATATATATATATATATATATATATATATATATATATACATACATATATATATACATATATTGTTACAGACGCGGTTGTGGATGTTGGTTTACCGAGCGGTTTGGTATGACCGCGTCTGCACAGTTTACCCGATTATACTCGAACGTTGGCCGAGTCGCGCTACGCTAAATCAATTGAGGAAAGGACACAACGGCTGGGTTAAATGACACGACACCAGGGGTACAGTTCTCAAGACCTCTGGAGGAGGTTATAATATTTCGGAACGTTGAGATTACAAGGACAAGAGGGACAGCATAGGAAGGTAGGCACTTAAATACGGCCTTATAGTAACCCCGACAGACGACAGATAAACGGGACAAGACTGACTCACACCGGGATTGATGGCAAGGAAGGGCAGGTAGTCGAGGCTCAAGGTGCACCTTGGCTCAGGGGCAGAATCGACCCGGTCCGGTCCAGAGATGCGGGAGGTCTCTCAGCGCTCGGAGGTGGCGACTGGTTCTCTCCACTTCAAGCTCGGGGCGCATCTGACGTCACGTCCGGTAAGTCGCTGCGTATATCCGGCGGGGAGTGACACGCCCTCGGCTCGTTAGCTCCGCCCCAGATGGAATCGGCCCGTTGCTTCTTATTGGGTGCGGGGGGTTACCGGGCTCCGCCCTTGACGAGGGGCCGACAGGCAGCCCCTTCGTGGTAACCCCGTCGGCGCACATGGGTAATGGCGGCTAACCGAGCCGGAGTGAGGACGCACACTCCCCGCGCGCTGTTGTGGTAGTTGTTGTTGTTGTTGTTGTTTCATGGGGAAGATGGGAGGAGGTATGGGGAGGTCCTAAACTCACTACTGGTGCCATACAATCACATTCTGGTGCAACGAAGAGTCAGAATTAATGGAAACGAGTCCTTAACTGACAGACTAAGAATAACTAGCAAGATGTCCGAAAGTTGTCTACGTGAGATGCGGTGGACCTGGGCACGACATTTAATGGGGGAAGAAGGGGAAGGTCGGTTCTACAGAGTGTTGTTTACAGACAATGGGACTAGGGAATGGGGGATTGGGGATAGTTGGGGAGTATTGGGGAAATAGGGGAATATTTACAAGCGGATATGGAGGCCAAATCCCATATCCGCAACATTGCACCCTTCTCTACCCTCCGGGCGTCCCGACCCGATAAATTTTTACCTATTTTAGTGTGGCACTCAGATGTAGTTCCCTCTACTATTAACTCTACCCTGAGTGCGACAGTTTTACAGATATTCACAAATGAGTAAATATGTCCCCCTGCGACGTTGCACCCTTCTCCTCACAGAAACACACCCACAGGATAACCGAATCGCGGAAAGAATTCGCAAACTAAACATACAGCCGGTAGGGAGCATTATTTACACAAGACTACGCTGATATTTACACTACGATCCAGGACCTGTTTTTGGAGGAACACATGCAGATGTTATGCATAGAGAGAGCACGCATGCCAGCATCGATACACCAACCCACGAGTGCTCTGTGGCCTTACGGCCTTTAATAATGTGCAGAGCACCCCTTCCAAGCACCAAAAGCACCACCCCATCACACAGTCAGCACCATCCGGTGCACCAATAAAATGTTTAATAATCATGGTGTGGTGTCGCAGCCGGCCGATGTTCTGCCGCTGGTCTTGCCTTCATGTGGTGCACTTGGCCTTCTGGCTTCTTTAAAAATAAAGAAAGGCGCCAACCGCGTCCATTTCTGTATTGTGGCCGTCAGGGGGCCAACTAAAAGTGGTTCACCTGTATGGCATAGGTGCCACGTTGACCCATAGGTCCATCCACGGGTGGTGCTTGGCCGCAAAAGAACTGCGGTCCATTGTGGGTGGCCAGCAAAATTGCGGTCCATATGGTGTATCGATCCAGGCAGCAAGCAGCGAAAGTGCAGGCCCACAACTGCGGAGCCAGCACCTCTCTCTCCTCTCTCTCTGCCCCAAAGCCAGATCCTCGGAGGTGGGAGACAAAAGAAGCAGACAGGTGAGTAAGGTGGTAAGGGCGCAAAAGTGCACGCAATGTAAGGTAATGCACACTGGGGGCACATGGGAACCAGGTGAGACAGGTACGTTCCTACCGTACGCCCCCCCCCCCCACCAGGTAACCTACATGGCCCCTCCCTTACCCCTTACTGTATCCACAAAACACAACACTACCCATAAACATCTACTTTACAAATCAACAAACGTCCCTACTGTCTTCCCCGTTCCTCCCATATACCAAATTCGTCTTCTCTCCCTCCTAACCAATCAAATTTGCCATTTTCAACTCTCATCAAAATTTGCCATCTCCAACTCAACATCATAATTTGCCATCTCCAACTCAACATCATAATTTGTCATCACCAATTCATCATCAGTCCCTCCTAAGGAGGGAGAGATGGAATCACCCCAATGTCTCATCCACGTCGTGATGCGTCTCTCAAATCCTCACAGCAATTGTCATTTCCTGCACACAGAACAAAGAAAACACAGGTGTGGAGTCATCATCACCACAGGCAAGTGGCTGCGTATGGTGCGACAGGTTCATCAATCCTAACTATTTCCTAAATGACTTTAACAACTTTACATTACCCGGGGTCTTTCTCCTGCCAAACCATTGGCCCTCTTACACTATGGGTTCTAAAAACCAATTCCCATTGGCCAAACTGTGGTGCTTTTCAATTTGGGGTCTCACTCCCCCGATTCATCTCCCGGTGCCCTCGCACAATTTCTGGGCTGTGGCGTGTACCTCTCCCAGCGGGTCTACCCACCTGCACACCTCCACCACTGCAGTTGCCTCCGAGCTTACCTGCTCCTTACCCTAACCTAACTACCTGGGGAAGGCCCTCTGGCGCTCTCCCCACTCGGTGCCCTCTCTGGCACTGGGCTACCCGGGCCCGTCCTCCGGATCCTCGGGCCCCATCCACAACTCTACCGGCTCCCAGAGCCCACCTGCGGCCTCACCTGGCCGACATCCTCACAGTGGTGGAGTGCCCAAACAACTACACACACTAACAGGCTACACGCCCAGCCATTTCCACAACACTAATGCACCCATCCACAATACCATTCTGCAACCGCACCACAAATGCCAATATCCAACCACAATTTACCTATACCCTCTACCTAACACTTACACTACCCGCCCCGGGTACTCGTGAAAGGGGTCCACTCTTCCCCCATCCACACCTTCGCACCATGCACACCACTCCGTACCACTTACTCCAACTCTCTCCACACCATTCATTCTCTGCTCCATATATTCCACACACCTGTGCTCTCACACCTGGTGCCACCTGCACCCTTCGCTCCCCAAGCGCATTCGCGCTGATCCACAACACTCACTACTCACACACTGCTCCACACACCTGTCCAGTTGCACACCTGTGCAATCACACCTGTTCAATTCTCAACCACACGGCATCATCTCATCTAACTACTCCCCTCTGAAACTCGCGCTTCCCAGTCGTCCCTTTAAACTATTGCGCTCCCACGTCATTATCATCCACACTAATCTACCTGCGTCCCCACTACAGGTATCAGTCACTAACTAAACTTAACGTTACCTAATGTCATCTCTCTAGATCCCTACACATATCCTAACCCACCCGGGCTAGTTTCCACTGCCATACACCCCATAAGCTATAGCTCCTTTGCCCCACATGGGAAGGGTGGCAGGGATGCCACCCTTACCCACTGGGCCCATCGCTCACTACCAATTTTGCACATCAAATTTCCACAAATCAAAAATTTGCCAATCACTACCCATCATCTGCCAATCATTACTGCCAATCCTTTGCCAATCATCAAATTTTGTTTTTTTCTAATTTTGGGTCCAAAACACTAACCTCATCACACGGTCTACTCACTAATGCCTCTCGGTGCGCCAATTCCTATCCAAAGCCCGGCTTCGTAAAGCCAAGCCATGAATGCGGGTTGTTTGGTGCCAGCGGCTGGACACGTCCCGCATTCGGTGCAGGGAAGGAGGTTTACCCGGGCCGAGATCCCACGCACCACCTCGGCGTGGAGCCATCCAATGTCCCGATCTCGACCTGCCGGCACGTCTCAACAAAACGTGGTCGCCATGACGACCCTTCCTATCCAGCTGCCCGCTCCACCTAGTGGAGCACGGACGCGGCCGTTCAAAGCGAGGCCCAGCACGCACCGCGGGCCCGATTCGGCTAAAAGTCGTTCTAAACTCTACCCCGGTTACCTTCGATGCCTCACCTGCATGCTTACACCCCGCAGCCCGTTCCTTGCTCACACATCCAGCCGTTTCCATGCTCCTCGTACCTTTCCTTACACACCTCGGTACACTCATTCCACGCACAGCCTTGGTCACACACCTGACCACCGAACACATTCCACGCACAGCCTTGGTCACACACCTGACCACCGAACACTTTGGCACACACTCGTCGGTCGCACACCTCACCAACACACCTCTTCGCGCCCCTTCCTCGGTCACCTCCTCTGTGACAATCACAGGTGTGCCCTCACCCGCACACCCAACCACGTGCCTCACTACCAATTCCAGCGTGCATTCCCACTCACGCTCTACCATTCCAGGTGTGCTTCCTTTCTCACCTGTCACAACCAACTCACGCTCCGTGTCACTCGTACTACTCTCACCTCCACTCTTGACAGCGCACTCACCCTTATTCCCGACAGCGCACTCTTTCCCCATGCACCTGTCCGTTACACACCTTTCTCGCGCACACTCTTGCACACACTCTCCCGTCACACCCTCTGTAACACTCACCACAGGCGTGCATTCTTCCTTGCCTTTGACAGCGCACTCTTTCCCCATGCACCTGTCCGTCACACACCTCTCTCGCGCACACTCTTGCGCACACTCTCCTGTCACACCCTCTGTAACACTTACCACACCGCGCTTCCATGTGCTCCCTCGCACACGCGCTACGACCGACTCACTCTCGCCAGCACCCTCACTCCTTGGCACGCACTTTTTCCTCACACACCCCAGAGTCGGACTTTCTCGCACACCTCCTTTTTCGCACACCAGACCTGTCGCACACTTCACCAGCGGCCTCTCACGAACACCCGGGTCCATCTCGACCCCCAAGCTTCTTAAATCACCTGGCGCATCATACGCACGACCATATTGGTCACCACCTACACCGGGTCCTCTTCCTCTTCGCTTCTCCTCCATCACCTGCGAATCCCTCATCCGGTTAATGAGCACATCATCACGATCCAAACACAGACTTTGGACCAATTCTTTTATCTCCTCTTTTATCTCTTCCTTATCCCCTCTCCGTCGCTTCTTAATTTCGCTCACCCCTTCTTCCACTTCTTCTAATTTCTGCTTCACCTCTTTTATTCCCCGGTACGTCTCCTCAAGCTCGTCCTCCAAGGCTACCTTGACCGTTTCCATGTGCGTCCTCACCTGCCGGTCCTTCGTCTCCATTACCTCTATCACCTCGTCCAACCTCGTTGTCAATCCCTCACGTACCATCTGACATTCCCTCTTCGTCGCTACCAAGTCATTTTTTAGGTCATTTTGTGTCGCTTTTAACCCTCCTAATACCGCAGTGTTCCTTTGAACCTGCTCCGTTAGTCCTTTTTTTCCCTCCGTCAGCTGTTCCACCTCCTGCGTCAGGTCCTCTATGCCCCCTTGCAATTTTACAGTCCCCTTTCTCACCTCCTTCTCCATGTGCTCCTTACAGTGCCTCACCTCCTCGCGCACTCCTCCGACCTCCTCACTCACTCCTCTTCTGATCTCTTCTCCCATCACTTGCATCTCCTGCCCAGATGCCACCCTCATCTGCTCCATTTCCTCCCTGTGAGCATCCAGTTTGGTCTCTACCCCCATTCTGACCCCCTCTATCTGCTGCCCCATTTGTTTAACTTCCCTTTCTGCTTGGTCCCTCATGTCCCTCAATTTGCCTTCCATCCTGTTTTCTAACCCCTCTAACCCCTTTTGCATCCCTTCCATTTGATTCTCTTGAGCGGCCATTCTGTTTTCTACCCCCATTAACCCATTTTTCACCTCTTTTATCCCGTTGTCTAACCCCTCAAATTTGTCGTCTAACTTCCCAAATTTCTTGTCTAATCCCTTAAAATTATTGTCTAACCCCTCACCGGTACCCCTCGCTTCGTCCCTCATTACCCCCATTTGGCCCTCCAATCGCTCACCCTGAGCATCCATCCGGTTCCCCATTACCCCCATTTGGTTTCCCATTACCCCCAATTGCTCACTCTGCAGTTTGAGGGACGCCTGCATTTGCACCATAAATTGCTCCATGAGGGCCTGCATTTGGGCCATCCCTCCCACTTGTGCAGCGGGTGCGGCCGCCGTAGCTATGTGCGAGGCGCCATTTTGCGCGCCCGCCACCTCGTGCGTGACGACGCTATTTTGCGAATCTGCTACCCTCACTGCTTCGCTCTCCTCTTGTCCCTCATTTTGGTCCTGGATCGACCCTGCCTCACTCTCTTCTACCGGAACCCAGCCGTCTTGGTCTGCCATAGCGCGACTTTCAAAATTCGGGTTTTTATTTTTTTTGTAAAACACAATCAAATTTCGCTGTTATAATTTCGAGCGCGTGAAACGCGCTCCGAATCGAATTCCATTTCCCGACACCAAAATGTTACCCTAATGGTACAATTGGTGTTCCAAAATTTGGGCCTAACTGAATTTAGTCCCAGGTCCGAATCCAACTCCTCGACACCAAATGTTACAGACGCGGTTGTGGATGTTGGTTTACCGAGCGGTTTGGTATGACCGCGTCTGCACAGTTTACCCGATTATACTCGAACGTTGGCCGAGTCGCGCTACGCTAAATCAATTGAGGAAAGGACACAACGGCTGGGTTAAATGACACGACACCAGGGGTACAGTTCTCAAGACCTCCGGAGGAGGTTATAATATTTCGGAACGTTGAGATTACAAGGACAAGAGGGACAGCATAGGAAGGTAGGCACTTAAATACGGCCTTATAGTAACCCCGACAGACGACAGATAAACGGGACAAGACTGACTCACACCGGGATTGATGGCAAGGAAGGGCAGGTAGTCGAGGCTCAAGGTGCACCTTGGCTCAGGGGCAGAATCGACCCGGTCCGGTCCAGAGATGCGGGAGGTCTCTCAGCGCTCGGAGGTGGCGACTGGTTCTCTCCACTTCAAGCTCGGGGGGCATCTGACGTCACGTCCGGTAAGTCGCTGCGTATATCCGGCGGGGAGTGACACGCCCTCGGCTCGTTAGCTCCGCCCCAGATGGAATCGGCCCGTTGCTTCTTATTGGGTGCGGGGGGTTACCGGGCTCCGCCCTTGACGAGGGGCCGACAGGCAGCCCCTTCGTGGTAACCCCGTCGGCGCACATGGGTAATGGCGGCTTTCCGAGCCGGAGTGAGGACGCACACTCCCCGCGCGCTGTTGTGGTAGTTGTTGTTGTTGTTGTTGTTTCATGGGGAAGATGGGAGGAGGTATGGGGAGGTCCTAAACTCACTACTGGTGCCATACAATCACATTCTGGTGCAACGAAGAGTCAGAATTAATGGAAACGAGTCCTTAACTGACATAGACTAAGAATAACTAGCAAGATGTCCGAAAGTTGTCTACGTGAGATGCGGTGGACCTGGGCACGACATTTAATGGGGGAAGAAGGGGAAGGTCGGTTCTACAGAGTGTTGTTTACAGACAATGGGACTAGGGAATGGGGGATTGGGGATAGTTGGGGAGTATTGGGGAAATAGGGGAATATTTACAAGCGGATATGGAGGCCAAATCCCATATCCGCAACATTATATATATATATATATATATATATATATATATATATATATATATATATATATATATATATATATATATATATATATATATATATATATTGTTGCAGATATGAGGATTGCATTTTTTTGATTGTGTGTATTGAAGTGGTAAATTGTTGTGTAACATTGGTTGAATATGGCCCCTCCTGCCCCCAGAGTTGTGTAAAGGTAAAAAGGGTGCCCCGGTAGTTATTCCATGAAACACCACATTGAAGGACACGATAAAACCCTTGTTCAGTAGCTTATATCTTATTATGTGTTTTAGAGTAAGGCCTTGTCTTCCATTGGAATGACACTCCATTGCACCGAATCAATTAAGAATAGCTCCCCTTCAATACTTCCATTTCCCAGCCAAACTCTCCATCTGTGGGTAAAGCAGTTCACAAGCGTGGGGTGCACGCCCTCTCATTTCGCTGCGATAGTGAATATGTGCTCCGTGCTCTGTTTGAACAGGAGGGGCGGGGGCGCCAGGGAGAGGCAAGCCCAGGGCGCGCCATGAAGGGCGGGGCTGCTCAGCCCCATGCCCAAATAAGGAAACAAGCCCGTGGCTCGCCACGAGGGGCGTGCCGTCGGCGCCATGCCCAAATAAGGAGACAAGCCCATGGGATTACCATACAAGGTCACGAAACAGAGCACGGGGGGGAGGGCGGTACCGAAACCGAGGGGGGCGTGTCAGACCCGCGCTGAAGGTTTGAAGAGGAGGGTGCGACGATCGCTGGGACAAGACACACGAGGGATACGGCAGATGAGTCCAGGTGCGTAAGAGGGTTGGCAGTCCACCAGGAGAGAGTTCAGAGTTGCACCGGAGCTGCGTGAGAGATACGAAAAGCCTTTGACAAAGAGCTGCTTCAACCAGCCCCGTTTCAACCCGCCGAGTGACCCTGCCGGCGTGCGCTGTAAAGCCGAATACAAGGAGCTGCCGGCGTGCGCTGTAAAGCCGAATACAAGGAGCTGCCGGCTCGTCGCTTCCCGCCCGGAGTGGACCTGCTCGCTGTGCCCTATGATTCCACCTGCTCATCCCTCCAAACGATTCCTACCCTTCCATCCATTTGCGTACGTGAGTTTGTTCTGTTCGTGCTGTCCTGGGTAGTAAACTAAGTCAGTATAAGCTAGTAATTTGCACTGTGTTACCTGCTTTTTGATGTCCGCTGTAAATACCCGTGACTGCTCCTTTTGCTTATGTGTGTGTAAATAATAATAAACCCCGTTACTCTTCTGTACGTCTTCTTCTTCTTCCTCTTTGCATTCGTCGTCTTAGTCTTTTCCCCATTGAATATCTGTGGCGCGATACGGCCAACGTTTGGGTGAATCGGGTTTAGTCGGGGAACAACTGTTCGGTCGCGGAGCCTCCGCTCGGCAAACATACCATCCTTATCCGCGGACTGTAACAATATATATATATACATATATATATATATATATATATATATATATATATATATATATATATATATATATATATATATATATATAGCATATATATATATATATATATATAGCATATATATATATATATATATATATATATATATATATATATATATATATATATATATATATATATATATATATATATATATATATATATATGTATGTGTATATATATATATATATATATATATATATATATATATATATATATATGTATATATATATATATATATATATATATGTATATATATATATATATATATATATATATATATATATATATATATATATATATATATATATATTATATATATATATATATATAGATATATATATATATATTGTTATGGTTTTGTGAATAAAGGATGACCCTCCTCGTAGGTAGACGCACCACAACATGTAGCCACGCTGTAGTTCAGTTATTTCTTTGTAAATGTAAGTGTAGTCTCCTTTCCTGTGTTAGTTTTGAGTTGAGCAGGCCAGTAAGTGTAGGCCTCAATTGAGCTGAAATACCATGTGCTCGGCCTGGAACAAGTCTGGCAAGGCCGAAGGGAGGAGCTGCAGGGAGGAGTGGCCGGTAAGCCACGAGCAGCCAATCGGAGCCCAAGGGGAGTTGCTCACAACGGCAGCGAGAGGAGGGGCTTGGTACATTCGGGTAAGGCTGGGGAGGGGCCATATAAGACCCTGCCCCGAGCCCCCCACAGCAGAACCGCAGGAGAAGCAGAACGAGTCGGAGATCAAAGAGACCTTGTAACCACTAGTGGATTGAATTGCTTGCTCTAGCCTCTCTGTACACAAACTCCCCGTGCCTTGTGCCCTGCGCTCTGCTGCCTGTATTAAGCACGTTGTGTGAAGACGACCCATTCCGGCCAAAGACGCGCGATCTCCTTGCCTGCGCTCCCAGCACACGTGCCGTGAACAACGGAGGGCCACCCCGGCGAGCTGTCCGGGAGCGACCGGCGTCAAGGCGCGTTTGGCACGCGAACTTTTCCTTCCTTCTTTTCCCCCGCGTGAGTGAGTGGGCCCTTTGTCTGGGCTTAGTTAAAACTGTTAAGCATCTGCTCTGTGTCCCTTCCCTTTAGCCTGATCACTGTACATTATAAATAAACCTGTGTTCTTTCTCCTATTTGATCGTTCCCATCCTTTCTATCTATTGGTCTAGCATCGCACGAATAAAACCGCTCGAATCGGGTTCCATAAAAGTAACGGCACGAGTCACGTGATACGCAAACCGCTCGGCCTACTCGATTAGCGTGGCTTGTGCGAGGTCCGGTCCCGTTTTCGTGGCAGCGTGGGTACCAAAGGTAGGTGTGGAATCGACCCGATACCCTTTTCCACGCTCGCTACAGGAGTGGCGACTCGAACTCGTGGACACGAAGACCCGAGGGGAAAAAGGGGTTTAACCCCCCCCCCCCCCCTTTGTACGTCGACGGGCTTTGGGAGATCCGCAACAATATATATATACATATACAGTCGTGGCCAAAAATATTGGCACCCTTGCACTTTTTTCAAATAACTCACAATTTTCTCGAAAAATAAGTTGAAATTGACAAAAGTATTTGGTCTCCACAATTCTTTATTTCACTGTTACACTGTAATATTTAATATGTAATATGTTCTTTATTTCACTGTTACACTGTAATATTTCACTGTAATATTTTACAGAACCTTTGTTTTTGATTCAGAACTTAATATATTCTTTTAAATCAGAAAATAAAAATAAATGGTGTTGACAAAATTATTGACACCCTCCACTTTATTTGGTAGCACAGCCTTTGGACAAAATAACTGCAGTCAAGCACTTCCTGGAGCCATGAATGAGCTTACTACACCTCTCTACTGGCAGTTTGGTCCACTGTTCTTGTGCAAACTGCTCTAGTTCTCCCAGATTTGAAGGGTGCCTTCTCCCAACTGCTGTTTTCAGATCTTTCCACAGGTGTTCAATGGGATTTCGACCTGGACTCATTGCTGGCCACTTCAGAACAGTCCAGCATTTTGTCTTGAACCATTCCTGGGTGCTTTTTGAAGTGTGTTTGGGGTCATTGTCCTGCTGCAAGTCTCATGACCTTCGACAGATATCCAGCTTTCTGACACTGGGTTGAACATTGCACTCCAAAATGCCTTGGTAATCTCCTGATTTCATGATGCCATCCGCACATTGAAGGCACCCAGTGCCAGAAGCAGCACAGCAACCCCAAACCATCACTGAAACTCCTCCATGTTTGACTGGAGGGAAGGTGTTCTTTCCTTTGAAGTCTTCGTTTTGTTTTCTGTAAACATAGAGATGATGTGCTTTGCAAAAAGCTCTATCTTGGTCTCACCTGTCCACAGGACATTCTCCCAGAAGGATTTTGGCTTTTTCAGGTGTGTTTTGGCAAACTCCAGTTGGTCTTTCTCAGCAGTGGGGTCCTTCTGGGTCTCCTACCATAGAACCCCCTTTCATTGAGTTGGCGATGGATGGTACGAGTTGAAACTGTCATACCTTGTGTCTGAAGGTCAGCTTGAATCTGTTTGTCAGTTGATCGAGGTGCTTTATCCACCATTCGAACAATCCTTTGCTGCAATCTTCGATCAAGTTTTTCTCTTGCAGCCACGTCCAGGGAGCTTCGCTGCAGTACGCCATGGGCCTTAAACTTCCTGATAACATTGCGTGTGGTGGACACAGGAACATCGAGATCTCTGGAGATGGACTTGTCACCTTGAGATTGTCCATGCTTGGCTACAAACTTGTGTCTGACCTCCTCAGACAATTCTCTGGTTTTCTTTCTTTTCTCCATGCTCAGTGCGGTACACATAGTGATACAAAACAGCAGAATGACTCCTTTTCCCCATTCAAACTGGCTGATTGAGTGAATTTCATTGTCGTCACGTCACGTGACGTGACGGGTGATATTGTCGTCACGGGCGTCGTCCGGGTGTCTGTCAATTTTTGGTTTCCGTCAATTTCAAGGAGAACAGCTTGTCCGATTAAATCCATTTTTTGCAGTGTGTGTTGGGGTTGAGTAGAGGAAGGTCCCTTTCGAAAATGGGCGCGCTGCGATTTGCAATATGCCCGTCACGGTAGCCATCTTGAAATTGGTTTCAGTCAATTTCGAGCAGAATGGCTTGTCCGATTAAATTCATTTTTGCAGTGTGTGTTGGGGTTTGGTAGAGGGAGGTTCCTTTCGAAAATGGGCGCGCTGCGATTTTCAATATGGCCGCCATGGCAGCCATCTTGAAATTGGTTTCCGTCAATTTCGAGCAGAACGGCTGGTCCGATTAAATCCATTTTTGCAGTGTGTGTTGGAGTTGAGTGGAGGAAAGTTCCTTTCGAAAATGGGCACGCTGCGATTTTCAATATGGCCGCTACGGCAGCCATCTTGAAATTGGTTTCCACCATGCATGGGCTGAGGGGTTACGCCTGCTTTACGGTGCTATTTATTTATATTGCAGGCACCTGCAACTCACCCTAGGTGAGTTCAATTCCAAAGTAAGGGAGAATCACCTGCTTGAAATCTAATTATTTCTTACATCTTCTAAAAGTTGCCAACAATATTGTCCGGGCTATTTTAGGATTTCTGTGTGGAATAAGCTAAGATTTAGTAACTTTTTCAGCTTTTTTTGTTTTGTTCCACAGCAAACCAAAGAAATACAAATGTGGATACCAAAATATTTTTTCATTTCATCAATTTTCTGGAAGAAATGGTGCATTATTTGGAGAAAGTGTAAGGGTTCCAATATTTTTAACCACGACTCTATATATATATATATATATATATATATATATATATATATATAAAATATGATGACTATGACTTGGTGCTTGGTATGATTGACTTGCTTAATATGACTCCATGCTTGGTCGTTCTCCGATGGGCGATCGTATTAACTCAGACCTGCACCTTCCTTTTCAGGAAATTCATGTTGACATCAAAAATGATATTAAAACTGTATTTTTCATGTCGTCAACGGATCAAAGCTCAATTTCCTCACAACAATAACAAAGAGGTCGAGTTCATGGAAACGTGAAAATCCCTTTGGAATCTGTAACCAGCTGCAAGCAAGCTTGGTTTTATCACAAGCAACTGAGGGCAGATGATGTGTGTGGCATGGAATGAGGCAGCAACAGCAGGGGCTTGCACTGGAGATTGAAATAGAATTAGACGGGGTCATTATCCCCTTAATGCAATATCTCATAAATACTTTGGCGTTGGTTCAGTGAAACTGCAGGAGGGGAGTGCGGGGCATTCGTTCGTGAGCTTTTGTAATAAGATGTCCCTTTAATTGAGCTGCCAGATGTGGTTTTGCATCGTGTTGCTGCGGTGGAACGTTCTGTGAGATATTGTAAAGGTGAGAGAGGCACATGAGGTGTGTGATCTTTATAGTAAATCACTCGCAAAAACACACACACACACTGCTACGAGCCACACACTTTGTGGCGCAATACCATCATAAAAACGATGGTGATTGTGAGTGAAGGAAGAAGATTTCAAAAAGATCGCTGCAAACAGGAAGCCATGCACCTGACTCCAACAAAAGTCTGTTAGCTCAGAGTGGATTGAACGTATTGCCAATTGGATTCTGTAATTTTTTGACTTTATTTTTCGTGTCTGGGCCGAGAGAGATTAAGCTGCCACATAGCGGGTTGTACGGGCCTTGGACACAGGCCTAGTGTGAACAAGTAAAGTGCTGGTGCAAGTGAACAGTTTTGGCAGCAACTCTTGCCAATTAAGAGCCTCGTAAGGATGGCGAGATGTGTGGTTACTTAAAGCTCACGATCACGGTCATGCGAATGGCTGGCAACGACGACGGCATCTATTAGGGATATGTAATTAGGTATTTTGCTTGTGCCCGACCGACTGAACCATCAACTTACTCCTTAACTAACTGTGATAACCCAATAACACTCCAGTAGCTAGGAGCCCAATAACACTCCAGTAGCTAGGAGCCCAATAACACTCCAGTAGCTAGGAGCCCAATAACACTCCAGTAGCTAGGAGCCCAATAACACTCCAGTAGCTAGGAGCCCCAATAACACTCCAGTAGCTAGGAGCCCAATAACACTCCAGTAGCTAGGAGCCCAATAACACTCCATTAGCTAGGAGCCCAATAACACTCCAGTAGCGAGGAGCCCAATAACACTCCAGTAGCGAGGAGCCCAATAACACTCCAGTAGCTACGAGCCCAATAACACTCCAGTAGCTAGGAGCCCAATAACACTCCAGTAGCTAGGAGCCCAATAACACTCCAGTTAAGTAGCTAGGAGCCCAATAACACTCCAGTACCTAGGAGCCCAATAACACTACAGTACCTAGGAGCCCAATAACACTCCAGTAGCTAGGAGCCCAATAACACTCCAGTACCTAGGAGCCCAATAACACTCCAGTAGCTAGGAGCCCAATAACACTCCATTAGCTAGGAGCCCAATAACACGCCAGTAGCTAGGAGCCCAATAACACTCCAGTAGCTAGGAGCCCAATAACACTCCAGTAGCTAGGAGCCCAATAACACTCCAGTAGCTAGGAGCCCAATAACACTCCAGTAGCTAGGAGCCCAATAACACTCCAGTAGCTAGGAGCCCAATAACACTCCAGTAGCTAGGAGCCCAATAACATTCCAGTCGCTAGGAGCCCAATAACACTCCATTAGTGAGGAGCCCAATAACACTCCAGTAGCTAGGAGCCCAATAACACTCCAGTAGCTAGGAGCCCAATAACACTCCAGTAGCTAGGAGCCCAATAACACTCCAGTAGCTAGGAGCCCAATAACACTCCAGTAGCTAGGAGCCCAATAACACTCCAGTAGCTAGGAGCCCAATAACACTCCAGTAGCTAGGAGCCCAATAACACTCCAGTAGCTAGGAGCCCAATAACACTCCAGTAGCTAGGAGCCCAATAACACTCCAGTAGCGAGGAGCCCAATAACACTCCAGTAGCTAGGAGCCCAATAACACTCCAGTAGCGAGGAGCCCAATAACACTCCAGTAGCTAGGAGCCCAATAACACTCCAGTAGCTAGGAGCCCAATAACACTCCAGTAGCTAGGAGCCCAATAACACTCCAGTAGCTAGGAGCCCAATAACACTCCAGTAGCTAGGAGCCCAATAACACTCCAGTAGCTAGGAGCCCAATAACACTCCAGTAGCTAGGAGCCCAATAACACTCCAGTAGCTAGGAGCCCAATAACACTTCAGTAGCGAGGAGCCCAATAACACTGCAGTAGCTACGAGCCCAATAACACTCCAGTAGCTAGGAGCCCCAATAACACTCCAGTAGCTAGGAGCCCAATAACACTCCAGTAGCTAGGAGCCCAATAACACTCCAGTAGCTAGGAGCCCAATAACACTCCAGTAGCTAGGAGCCCAATAACACTCCAGTAGCTAGGAGCCCAATAACACTCCAGTAGCTAGGAGCCCAATAACACTCCAGTAGCTAGGAGCCCCAATAACACTCCAGTAGCTAGGAGCCCAATAACACTCCATTAGCTAGGAGCCCAATAACACTCCATTAGCTAGGAGCCCAATAACACTCCAGTAGCTAGGAGCTCAATAACACTCCATTAGCTAGGAGCCCAATAACACTCCAGTAGCGAGGAGCCCAATAACACTCCAGTAGCGAGGAGCCCAATAACACTCCAGTAGCTACGAGCCCAATAACACTCCAGTAGCTACGAGCCCAATAACACTCCAGTAGCTAGGAGCCCAATAACACTCCAGTTAAGTAGCTAGGAGCCCAATAACACTCCAGTACCTAGGAGCCCAATAACACTACAGTACCTAGGAGCCCAATAACTCTCCAGTAGCTAGGAGCCCAATAACACTCCAGTACCTAGGAGCCCAATAACACTCCAGTAGCTAGGAGCCCAATAACACTCCATTAGGAGGAGCCCAATAACACGCCAGTAGCTAGGAGCCCAATAACACTCCAGTAGCTAGGAGCCCAATAACACTCCAGTAGCTAGGAGCCCAATAACACTCCAGCAGCTAGGAGCCCAATAACACTCCAGTAGCTAGGAGCCCAATAACACTCCAGTAGCTAGGAGCCCAATAACACTCCAGTCGCTAGGAGCCCAATAACACTCCAGTAGCGAGGAGCCCAATAACACTCCAGTAGCTACGAGCCCAATAACACTCCAGTAGCTACGAGCCCAATAACACTCCAGTAGCTAGGAGCCCAATAACACTCCAGTTAAGTAGCTAGGAGCCCAATAACACTCCAGTACCTAGGAGCCCAATAACACTACAGTACCTAGGAGCCCAATAACTCTCCAGTAGCTAGGAGCCCAATAACACTCCAGTACCTAGGAGCCCAATAACACTCCAGTAGCTAGGAGCCCAATAACACTCCATTAGGAGGAGCCCAATAACACGCCAGTAGCTAGGAGCCCAATAACACTCCAGTAGCTAGGAGCCCAATAACACTCCAGTAGCTAGGAGCCCAATAACACTCCAGCAGCTAGGAGCCCAATAACACTCCAGTAGCTAGGAGCCCAATAACACTCCAGTAGCTAGGAGCCCAATAACACTCCAGTCGCTAGGAGCCCAATAACACTCCAGTAGCGAGGAGCCCAATAAGACTCCAGTAGCTAGGAGCCCAATAACACTCCAGTAGCTAGGAGCCCAATAACACTCCAGTAGCTAGGAGCCCAATAACACTCCAGTAGCTAGGAGCCCAATAACACTCCAGTAGATAGGAGCCCAATAACACTCCAGTAGCTAGGAGCCCAATAACACTCCAGTAGCTAGGAGCCCAATAACACTCCAGTAGCTAGGAGCCCAATAACACTCCAGTAGCGAGGTGCCCAATAACACTCCAGTAGCTAGGAGCCCAATAACACTCCAGTAGCTAGGAGCCCAATAACACTCCAGTAGCGAGGAGCCCAATAACACTCCAGTAGCGAGGAGCCCAATAACACTCCAGTAGCTAGGAGCCCAATAACACTCCAGTAGCTAGGAGCCCAATAACACTCCCGTGGCTCGGAGCCCAATAACACTCCCGTGGCTCGGAGCCCAATAACACTCCAGTAGCTAGGAGCCCAATAACACTCCAGTAGCTAGGAGCCCAATAACACTCCAGTAGCTAGGAGCCCAATAACACTCCAGTAGCTAGGAGCCCAATAACACTCCCGTGGCTCGGAGCCCAATAACACTCCAGTAGCTAGGAGCCCAATAACACTCCAGTAGCTAGGAGCCCAATAACACTCCTGTGGCTCAGAGCCCAATAACACTCCAGTAGCTAGGAGCCCAATAACACTCCAGTAGCGAGGAGCCCAATAACACTCCAGTAGCTAGGAGCCCAATAACACTCCAGTAGCTAGGAGCCCAATAACACTCCAGTAGCTAGGAGCCCAATAACACTCCAGTAGCTAGGAGCCCAATAACACTCCAGTAGCTAGGAGCCCAATAACACTCCAGTAGCTAGGAGCCCAATAACACTCCAGTAGCGAGGTGCCCAATAACACTCCAGTAGCTAGGAGCCCAATAACACTCCAGTAGCGAGGAGCCCAATAACACTCCAGTAGCTAGGAGCTCAATAACACTCCATTAGCTAGGAGCCCAATAACACTCCAGTAGCGAGGAGCCCAATAACACTCCAGTAGCGAGGAGCCCAATAACACTCCAGTAGCTACGAGCCCAATAACACTCCAGTAGCTACGAGCCCAATAACACTCCAGTAGCTAGGAGCCCAATAACACTCCAGTTAAGTAGCTAGGAGCCCAATAACACTCCAGTACCTAGGAGCCCAATAACACTACAGTACCTAGGAGCCCAATAACTCTCCAGTAGCTAGGAGCCCAATAACACTCCAGTACCTAGGAGCCCAATAACACTCCAGTAGCTAGGAGCCCAATAACACTCCATTAGCTAGGAGCCCAATAACACGCCAGTAGCTAGGAGCCCAATAACACTCCAGTAGCTAGGAGCCCAATAACACTCCAGTAGCTAGGAGCCCAATAACACTCCAGCAGCTAGGAGCCCAATAACACTCCAGTAGCTAGGAGCCCAATAACACTCCAGTAGCTAGGAGCCCAATAACACTCCAGTCGCTAGGAGCCCAATAACACTGCAGTAGCGAGGAGCCCAATAAGACTCCAGTAGCTAGGAGCCCAATAACACTCCAGTAGCTAGGAGCCCAATAACACTCCAGTAGCTAGGAGCCCAATAACACTCCAGTAGCTAGGAGCCCAATAACACTCCAGTAGATAGGAGCCCAATAACACTCCAGTAGCTAGGAGCCCAATAACACTCCAGTAGCTAGGAGCCCAATAACACTCCAGTAGCTAGGAGCCCAATAACACTCCAGTAGCGAGGTGCCCAATAACACTCCAGTAGCTAGGAGCCCAATAACACTCCAGTAGCTAGGAGCCCAATAACACTCCAGTAGCGAGGAGCCCAATAACACTCCAGTAGCGAGGAGCCCAATAACACTCCAGTAGCTAGGAGCCCAATAACACTCCAGTAGCTAGGAGCCCAATAACACTCCCGTGGCTCGGAGCCCAATAACACTCCCGTGGCTCGGAGCCCAATAACACTCCAGTAGCTAGGAGCCCAATAACACTCCAGTAGCTAGGAGCCCAATAACACTCCAGTAGCTAGGAGCCCAATAACACTCCAGTAGCTAGGAGCCCAATAACACTCCCGTGGCTCGGAGCCCAATAACACTCCAGTAGCTAGGAGCCCAATAACACTCCAGTAGCTAGGAGCCCAATAACACTCCTGTGGCTCAGAGCCCAATAACACTCCAGTAGCTAGGAGCCCAATAACACTCCAGTAGCGAGGAGCCCAATAACACTCCAGTAGCTAGGAGCCCAATAACACTCCAGTAGCTAGGAGCCCAATAACACTCCAGTAGCTAGGAGCCCAATAACACTCCCGTGGCTCGGATCCCAATAACACTCCAGTAGCTAGCAGCCCAATAACACTCCAGTAGCTAGGAGCCCAATAACACTCCCGTGGCTCGGAGCCCAATAACACTCCCTTGGCTCGGAGCGCAATAACACTCCCGTGGCTCGGAGCGCAATAACTCCCGTGGCTCGGAGCCCAATAACACTCCCGTGGCTCGGAGCCCAATAACACTCCCGTGGCTCGGAGCCCAATAACACTCCAGTAGCTAGGAGCCCAATAACACTCCAGTAGCTAGGAGCCCAATAACACTCCAGTAGCTGGGACCTTCCAAAAGGAGATTGGATCAGACTTCAGCACAAATACTCGCTCAATATTTGAGGAGGTCACAGCACAACGAGCAGCACAGCATCATGTCATGGTCTTATAGTTATTGAGGGTGACCCGTTGATGGCATGCTTGGCTAGTATAGTGGAGAATGGAGGATACCTGTGAGTTCCAGAGGAGTATTAGGCTTTCTAGGCTTGTTAGGTTCGGCGCAGGAAGGTGGGCCCCCAGTCCTCGATACAAGGCTATTCATTCTCACAAGGCCAACAGGGAATCGTGGAGAAATGAGGACACAGAGAGGTTACGTCGGTGATGGTTTAATGGGGCCTTCAAGCGAGTGATGAAAAGGTTATTATAAAGCAGAAGAACACTCATCCTCAAGCAACTGCCAAATCCAATCCCTGAGCCAATCATGTCGCCACAAGAGGGAAGCTCAACAAGACGACAAAACAAGCTTTAAGTTGCAAAATGATAACCGGACACTGACAAGTCGTAGCAATTGGAGAAGCCCTGGACTCCATCTTGTCTTTCCCTGAGATTTTAAATTCCACATGCGATTGTGAATCTCCATGAGACTAATCCTTCAGTGGATCCGATTCTAAATTCCGAACAGGGTGCCTGTCCACGTACCATTCAGATGGGGGAGTGCAATGAATGTAGGCAGAGCGTGTATACAAAGCTATAGGCAATCGGGCCATAAAACAGAACCTTCAGAGCTAGACTTGCAGCAGTGGACTCTGTAACCATAATGCGAACATGAAAATGCTTTGTATGATTGCCGAACAACTATTTTTAAATAAATGTTGTACATCGAGCCTGGTGCAGACATTTAAGGGGCTCAATTCCTTTGGACTGATATTTCCTTGGACAATGCAATTCGGTCGTTGTCCAACTTACAATTAACGTCTCCTTTGAAGATGGTGAATGCCGAAGTGTGCAAAGATGTCTTTTTCATGGCAAATGACCAATTGTAGGATAAGCAAACGCATAAACAAGACGCTCAGCACCCTTCGGCCCATTTATATGTTCCATATACACAAAGGGAGAGAGTGAGAAGGGGAGGAGGGCTAAACTGTGGAAATTACAATTGAGAAAATGAAGAGAAGGGAGGAGAGGATGTCTTTTTTAAAAAAATCTTTGCACACTATGTATGTCACATGGTTTTTATAGCCAATCAGAACCACCAAAGGCAGACAAGGTTGCTTCCACGGAAATTACTGGGAAGTTCATTGAAGTCGTGTTTACTAATAAATAAAGACCAGTTCCAGGAAACTTTAATATATTTTTTTGTATACAAGATCGAGGCTCGTGCAAGAGCTAACATTGATCACATAAAGTCAAACTGACACAAAACATATGATAAATGGAGCGGGAGGCCAGATGGGGAGAGAAGGAAGCACACAAGTACAACATTTGAGAGCAGGGACATCGGGAGATCTGTGGGAGCGAGAGGGCTTGGGGGAGGGAGGAGGCACGGAAAGGTCGGGGGGGGGGGGGGGGGGTGGGAGAAATATAAAACACATGGACACTGCTAGGACTTCCAGGAAAGAAGTCGGTATTTCAAAAAAAGTGGATCCGGGGTGAATTAACGGGGGTAGAAAAGATCAAGGTTTTGGATGGGGGAACATAAGAGATAATGGTGAACATCTGTTTTAAAGACTTGGAGGGAGGAGTGGGATTTAAGAAAGTGAGGGAGTTTGTTCCAGAGGCAGGAGTAAAGAGGAATGAAAGAGTGAACGTGAATAGAGAGTTGATTTTGGCAGTTTAACCATAAGAGGGTTGCAGGTAGATCTTGTGCGACCTGCATGAATATTAGGGGGACAGAGCACAGACAGAGCTGGGGGAGCCAGGCCGGAGAGGAGTCGGTAGAAGACAGAAAGACCACCAACCTGCCTGCAGTGAGTGAGTGAAAGGCGCTCGGAGTTAGCTTCATCGCGGGAGATTCCAATGATTCTGAAAGCTTTGGTTTCAAGAGCGTGAAGCCGAGCTAGGTGTGAGGCAGGAGCACCAGCCCAGAGGGGACAACAGTATTCAATTGAGCTGCGGATGAAGGCCGTGTATGTGGTTGAGGAGCTCAGGTGTGCCAAGGAAGGACTTTGCACGACGGAGGATGCCCAGTTGGCGACTGGCTTTGGAGGCCAGCTTGGAAATGTGGTTTTCCCAGGAAAGATCATGGCAGATAGTGAGACCCAAAAGCTTGAGTGCCAGAACTTCTTGGAGAAGATTGTTGAGAAAGCAGATGGGAGTGTTGGCCAGTCGATCTTTTCGCAGAGACATAGTTCGAGTGTGAGATTTGTCAGGATTGAAAGACATGTTCCACTTGTTGGACCAGTCTGTGATTTTGTCTTGGTCTGCAGAGAGTGAGGAGGCTGCAGACTGCCGATCTGAGGGATGAGGTATGGAGCGGCAGTGAGGGGAGTCATCAGCAAAGAGATAGAGAGGATTTTCCAGAGAGTCGGAGAGATCATTGATGAAGACCAGAAAAAGCACAGGGCCCAGAACACTGCCTTGGGGAACTCCAGCCTGAACAGGAAGGGGAGATGAGAGAAAACCATTCAGGGCCACACGTTGACTACGACCAGAGAGAAGTCCTTAAGCCATGCGTGGAGATTTCCATGGATACCATCGGAGGAGAGTTTGGTGAGCAGAGCGGGGTGCCAGACCGTATTGAAGGCACGTGATATGTCAAGGGAGACAGCTCTAATTTCCTGTTTGGCATTGAAGACCTCCATCCATTGTTGAGACAGCAGAAGCAGCATGTCCAGAGTGGAATGACATGGTCTAAATCCAAATTGATAATCCGAGATCAAGCCTTTAGAGAAGAGGAAGGATTTGATGTCAGAAGCAATGATTGATTCCATGACCTTGCTGATTGTTGGGAGCAGGCTGATTGGTCTGTCGTTGCAAGGATCTGTTTTTGCACCTTTATTGTGTAAAGCAGTAATGTTGGCTTATTTCCAAGCAGATGGCAGATGACCTTGAGCAATAGAGAGGGTGTAAAGAACAGAGAGAGGGTGAGATAGAGTGGCAGAGCAGGATTTTAGGACCCGTGGGCTGATGCCGTCTGGTCCAGTTGCAGGCAGTCCAGTTGCCTTCCCCAAATGTTATTGTGCTTATTAGTACAGAACACTAAAGTAGGGAGGAAAATCGATCACAAAGGGTGCACTACATGACCAAAAGTATGTGGACACCCGAACATCGAACATCTCATTCCAAAATCAAGGGCATTGATATGGAGTTGGTCGCCACAAGAGGTTCTTGTCCAAAGACAAGAATTGCATGAATGGAGTTCAACAGGAGAAGAAACCATGTTACGTTTTGATGATAGATCAGTGAAGAAACTCCAAGCGGAGAATCTTAAAACATTTGTACAACTTCAGTGGCACTCAGTAGAGAGCATTCAGTGGCACTCTGCCTGGTTGGCCATATCACTCAATGGTGAAGAACCACTTAAAAAATGATACGAGCTGGATCTGGATCTTCACCAAAATTGAATCGATTCTTCCTTGTCACACACACACAACCTATCCAACAAGTTTCGTCCAAATCCATCTATAACTTTTTGAGATATCCTGCTACAGTGGTGGCCAAAAATATTGGCACCATTGCGCTTTTTTCAAATAATGCACCATTTCTTCCAGAAAATTGTTGAAATTAAGAAATATTTTGGTATCCACATATGTATTTCTTTGGTTTGCAGTGGAACAAAAAAAAAAAGCTGAAAAAATTACTAAATGTTAGCTTATTCCACACAGAAATCCTAAAATGTCCCTGATAATATTATTGGCACCTTTTAGAAGTTGTAAGAAATAATTAGATTTAAAGCAGGTGATTCTCCTTTACTTTGGAATTGAACTCACCTGTGGTGAGTTGCAGGTGCCTGCAATAGAAAAACCACTCATTCATGCAGTTTGAATAGAGACAATGAATCATTATGCTGTTTTGTGTCACTGTGTGTACCTCAATGAGCATGGAGAAAAGAAAGAAAACCAGAGAATTGTCTGAGGAGGTCAGACACAAGATTGTAGGCAAGCATGGACAATCTCAAGGCTACAAGTCCATCTCCAGAGACCTTGATGTTCCTGTGTCCACCGTATGCATTGTTTTCAATAAGTTTAAGGCCCATGGCACTGTAGCCAACCTCCTTGGACGTGGCTGCAAAAGAAAACTTGATCGAAGATTGCAGCAAAGGATTGTTCGAATGGTGGAGAAAGCACCTCAATCAACTGCCAAACAGATCCAAGCTGACCTTCAGACACAAGGTACGGCAGTTTCAACTCGCACCATCCGTCGCCAACTCAATGAAAAAGGGTTCTATGGTTGGAGACCCAGGAGGACCCCACTGCTGAGAGAGAGAGAGAGACATAAGAAAGCCTGACTGGAGTTTTCCAAAACACACCTGAACAAGCCAAAATCTTTCTGGGAAATTGTCCTGTGGACAGATGAGACCAAATTAGAGCTTTTTGGTAAAGCACACCATCTCTATGTTTACAGAAAACAAAACGAAGCCTTCAAAGAAAAGAACACCTTCCCTACAGTCAAACATGGAGGAGGTTCAGTGATGTTTTGGGGTTGCTGTGCTGCCTCTGGAACTGGGTGCCTTGAATGTGTGCATGGCATCATGAAATCGGGAGATTACCAAGACATTTTGGAGCACAATGTTCAACTCAGTGTCAGAAAGCTGGGTCTCCGTCGAAGGTCATGGGTCTTTAAGGAGGACAATGACCCCAAACACACTTCAAAAAGCACCCAGAAATGGTTCAAGAGAAAACGCTGGACTGCTCTGAAGTGGCCAGAAATGAGTCTAGATCTAAATCCCATTGAACACTTGTGGGGAGATCTGAAAACAGCAGTTGGGAGAAGGCACCCTTCAAATCTGGGAGAACTGGAGCAGTTTGCACAAGAAGAGTGGACCAAACTGCGAGTAGAAAGGTGTAGGAAGCTCATTCATGGCTATTGGAAGCGCTTGACTGCAGTTATTTTGTCCAAAGGCTGTGCTACCAAATATTAAGTGTAGGGTGTCAATAATTTTGTCAATGCCATTTATTTTTATTTTCTGATTTAAAAGGATATATTAAGTTCTGAATTAAACACAAAGGTTCTGTAATATTAACAGTGAAATAAAGAATTGTGGAGACCAAATACTTTTGTCAATTTCAACTTGTTTTTCGAGAAAATTGTGAGTTATTTGAAAAAAGTGCAAGGGTGCCAATATCTTGACCATGACTGTATGTATCGTTTGTGGCCCTATCTCCCAATGGTGAAGAATCACTTCGAAAATTAAATAATTCTCATATCCGAATCCATATTCAGATCTTCACCAAAATCGATTCTTCCTTGTCAGACACCCAACTGGTCCACCAAGTTTCGTCCAAATTTATCCACAACCTTTTGAGATATCCTGCTTTGTATCGTTTTTCGCCCCATCTCCCAATGGTGAAGAATCATTTTTAAAATTATAGTAGTCGGATCCGAATCCGGATCTTCACCAAAATCGAATCATTTCGTCTTTGTCACATACGCGACCTCTCTGCCAAATTTCGTCCGAATCTCAGCCAAACAGACAGATAGGGGTGAAAACATAACCTCCATCCACCTTTGGTGGTGGAGGTAATGACAAGTTTACCTTGTGCGTCATCAATTGAAATTGTCCATCGACCTTTGACAGAAAACTCAACCAAGTCTTGGGACATGCCCGATCCAGGAAGAGATACTGTTCCTCAGGTTCTACAGAACATCTACACTTATTGGAGGAGTTCAAGGCCTTGAGCATGAAAGGGAAACTCTGACAACCCAAAATAGCAATGACAAATTAGGTCAAGCACATCATCAAGCTGGAAAACGAGGCCATTGAATTGAGAGTATTATGAGTATCGAAGAACCATTGAGTCAACTGTTTAAGTTCATACCAGAGAAATTGGCCTCATTGTCATGACACAAGTCGATGAAGATATGACAATGAAAAAACAGCTTTAACAGCGAAGGATTATTACAATAGCAATAGCAGCAAATGGCAAAAATCGACCAGGAAAGGTGTATTCCGACTGTGGCAGCAGAGAAAGCCCAACTTAGCTGCACAAAGAAGGATATAGGATGCCAACGGTTTGGAAAGAATAAAGCAAAGGAATAGATAAAGATAAAATGGAAGAGGAACATTCAAATGAGAAACACCTTTTTACTTGAGACCGAAGACCGAAGTGCATGGTCATGTGAAGGAAGCCATGAAAAAATTGACAAACCAGGAATGATGTTTCTTGGTCCGAAGGCATGATCATACAAGGTGCAAGCGAAGGCCTCATGAATGATCATAAAAGGTACAATTGCTCTTTCTGCCTTAATGGTGTCATCAGCAAGAAAAAACCTTTAAAATTCATGCCTTTTTGCTAGGCCTGCACAAGTTCGACTCAACGGCACCTCATCATTGATGTCATCTTGGATTGACCATTCAATGTAAAGGCAACCACATTGGAGAAACTCAACCAAACTGGATTCTACAATCCAAAGATGGAGACAGAAAAGTGGAAAGAAAGATAGAGATGGACAGACAGAGATAGAGAGAGACAGGGACAACAGACTCATAAGTAGAGTGTATCATTGTCTAGACATCAGTATCTACCGGCTGGAAATGCAAAACATTAGGAGTTTGATCAAAAAGTGTAAATATTCCACAGGGAGACGAGCCTAATAGTTAAATAATTGGCTTTCATCAATTAAAAGGGTAAATTGATTTGGGGAAGAGGAAGATCTAATGCTGGTAACAGCTGCGGACAGGAAAGGCCGAGGCTCGACTCGAATTCCCTTTTCTCCGAAGGCCTTGATCCGATTTAATGAGACGTATCAAGCACACCAGGTCTGTTTGTCTCACGTTTTTTTTTTAAATACCTGGGAGTTTAGGTAACGTCACTCATATTGTAACTTAACTTCATAATTTCCCTCTTTTTCTTTTTCTTGTAATCCTTTGTGTAACGTTATCGTGATTTCCAGAAACTCAGTCAGTGCAATGTGTTTCCACACAAACTCCACTCCACCTGTCCTTGTCCCTCCTATCCTCACCTTCTCACTCGTCTGACCCATCTTTACTGATACCTAGCAAGGGATCAGGTGTCAGGGATCTCTTGAAGGATGGTTGTGGATAGATTATAAAGCCCTGCCCTAACCTTCCAAGGGTACCGCATCAGCAACATATCTGCAGTCAGGTGAAGTGCATGCAAGAAGAAGAAGAAGTTCTCCAAATATATGTACTTTTAGATACTGGATGATGGGGTTATCGACCGATTGGAACAGTGTCGAATTGAAAAGAGTTTTTATGAGCATTTGCTTGACATCCACATTCTATTCGCTTCATTTATATTATAGAATCCATGTTCATGAAATCAGAATTTTCTTTCTTACGTGTGTGCACACCTTTAATAAAACACCTGAAAATTCCTCACGGTGCTATTAGGAAGACCAAAGGTGAAAAAATAAAAGGTCTGAATGAGTGGAGTGGGTTTTGTAAATGGTATAATTAACACTTGGAGAACATCACAATCTACACGCGTATATATAGATAGAAGGAGCCGAGTTTCTCCGTAATGCTTCATTCTGAAGTGATCCTGGTATTGCAGAATAAAAAAAAAAGGGCAGCACCATTTGGGAAAGTGATAATCCATTTGCTTGGTTAGAAATCTGAAAATCCAACAAAAATGTGTGTATATATGTATATATATATATATATATATATACATATATATATATATATATATATATATATATATATATATATATATATATATATATATATATAATATATATAATATATATATATATATGTATATGCATATATATATTTGTCTGATTATAAAGATATATGTCTAATTATAGAATTGTAAATATATATATATATGTCTATCTATATATATATATATTGTTACAGACACGACTTTGATGTTAAGGTGGGCCGAGCGGAATGGCCGTCGTGTCCGCACAAATTACCCGACTATACTCGACGTTGACGAAGTCGCGCTACGCTGGCTCAATAAGAAAAAGAAGACACCCGGCTGGGTTATAATGACACAATACGACACCAGGGGTTCAGTTCTCAAGACCTCCGGAGGAGGTTATATTAAGGCGGAAGGTTAGATTACAACTACAAGAGGGACAGCATAGAAAGACAGGCACTTAGACACACTCTTATATTAACCCTAGACAGACGACAGATAAACGGGACAACGCTGACTCACACGGGGTTTGATGGCTAGGAAAGGCAGATAGCGATGGCTCAAGGTGCACTCTTGGCTCAAAGCAGGGTACACGGTTCGGTCCAGAGATGCGGGGAGGTCTCGTCGCAGCGCTCAGAGGTGACGTTCTTTCTCAGGCCTCTCCAAACTCAGGCGCATCTGTTTCAGCGCAGATCCGTCTTTCTCCAGCTGGGGGCGAATCTGACGTCACATCCGGCGCGTGGCCGCGTATATCCGGCGGGGAGTGACACGCCCTCGGCTCGTTAGCTCCGCCTCGTGGAATCGGCACGTTGCTTCTCATTGGGTGCGTGCGGGGGGGGTTACTGGCTCCGCCCCCGACGAGGAGCTGACAGCCAGCCCCTTCGGGGTAACCCCGTGGAGCGCATGGTCTGGAGCTAATCGAGCCGGTGTGAGGACGCATCCTCCCCCGCTCCGCCGCCATCCCCTCTGTTGTTGTTGTAATTGTTGTTGTAGTTGTTGTTATTGTTGTTGTTTGGGGAAGAAGATGGGAGGAGGTATGGGAAAGGTCCTAAACTCACTACTGATGCCATATAATCACATTCTGGTGCAACGAAGAGTCATAATTAATGGAAACGAGGCCTTAACTGACATAGATTAAGAATAACTAGGAAGATGTCCGAAAGTTGGCTACGTGTGGTGCGGTGGACCTGGGCACGACATTTAATGGGGGAATAAGGGGAAGGTCGGCTCTACTGATTGTTATTTACATGCAATGGGACTAGGGAATGGGGGATTGGGGAAAGTTGGGGAGTATTGGAGAAAATAGGGGAATATTTACAAGCGGATATGGAGGCCAAATTCCATATTCGCAACATTGCACCCTTCTCTACCCTCGGGGCGTCCCGACCCGATAAATTTTTACCTACTTTAGTGTGGCACGCAATGTAGTTCCCTCTACTATTAACTCTACCCTGAGTGCGACAGTTTTACAGATATTCACAAATGAGTAAATATGTCCCCCTGCGACGTTGCACCCTTCTCCTCACAGAAACACACCCACAGGATAACCGAATCCGGAAAGAATTCGCAAACTAAACATACAGCCGGTAGGGAGCATTATTTACAAGATTACGCTGATATCTACACTACGATCCAGGACCTGTCTTTGGAGGAACACATGCAGATGTTATGCATAGAGAGAGCGCGCTTGCCAACATCGATACACCAACCCACGAGTGCTCTGTGGCCGACGGCCTTTAATAACGTGCAGAGCACCCTTCCCGAGCATCAAAAGCACCACCCCACCACCAATCGGTGCAGTCACCATTGTTCATTGGTATAAAAATAAATTCGACAACCCCTAACCCTGCAGGTGTCTCTTGCTCTTCTTGTGGTGCACTTGGTGGTAACTAAAAGTGGTTCACCTGTATGGCATAGGTGCCACGTTGACCCATAGGTCCATCCCCGGGTGGTGCTTGGCCGCAAACGAACTGCGGTCCATTGTGGGTGGCCACAAACATTGCGGTCCATATGGTGTATCGATCCCGGCAGCAAACAGCGAAAGTGCAGGCCCACAACTGCGCAGCCAGCACCTCTCTCTCCTCTCTCTCTACCCCAAAGCCAGATCCTCGGAGGTGGGAGACAAAAGAAGAAACAAGTGAGTAAGGTGGTAAGGGCGCAAAAGTGCACGCAATGTAAGGTGATGCACACTGGGGGCACATGGGAACCAGGTGAGACAGGTACGTTCCTATCGTACGCCCCCCCCCCCCCCACCAGGTAACCTACATGGCCCCTCCCTTACCCCTTACTGCATCCACAAAACACAACACTACCCATAAACATCTACTTTACAAATCGACAAACATCCCTACTGTCTTCCCCGTTCCTCCCATAAACCAAATTCGTCTTCTCTCCCTCCTAACCAATCAAATTTGCCATTTTCAACTCTCATCAAAATTTGCCATCTCCAACTGCACATCAAAATTTGCCATCACCAATTCATCATCAGTCCCTCCTAGGGAGGGAGAGATGGAATCACCCCAATGTCTCATCCACGTCGTGATGCGTCTCACAAATCCTCACAGCAATCTCATTTCCTGCACAAAACAAAGAAAACACAGGTGTGGAGTCATCATCATCACCACAGGTAAGTGGCTGCGTATGGTGCGACAGGTTCATCAATCCTAACTATTTCCTAAATGACTTTAACAACTTTACACTACCCGGGGTCTTTCTCCGGCCAAACCATTGGCCCTCTTACACTATGGGTTCTAAAAACCAATTCCCATTGGCCAAACTGTGGTGCTTTTCAATGTGGGGTCTCACTCCCCCGATTCATCTCCCGGTGCCCTCGTACAATTTCTGGGCTGTGGCGTGTACCTCTCCCAGTGGGTCTACCCACCTGCACACCTCCACCACTGCGGTTGCCTCCGAGCTTACCTGCTCCTTACCCTAACCTAACTACCTGGGGAAGGCCCTCTGGCACTCTCCCCACTCGGTGCCCTCTCTGGCACTGGGCTACCCGGGTCCATCCTCCGGATCCTCGGGCCCCATCCACAACTCTACCGGCTCCCAGAGCCCACCTGCGGCCTCACCTGGCCGACATCCTCACAGTGGTGGAGTGCCCAACCAACTACACACACTAACAGGCTACACGCCCAGCCATTTCCACAACACTAATGCACCCATCCACAACACCATTCTGCAACCGCACCACAAATGCCAATATCCAACCACAATTTACCTGTACCCTCTACCTAACACTTACACTACCCGCCCCGGGTACTCGTGAAAGGGGTCCACTCTTCCCCCATCCACACCTTCGCACCATGCACACCACTCCGTACCACTCACTCCAACTCTCTCCACACACCTGTACCTGCACACCTGTGCTCTCACACCTGGTGCCACCTGCACCCTTCTCTCCCCAAGCGCATTCGCGCTGATCCACACACTCACTACTCATACACTGCTCCACACACCTGTCCAATTGCACACCTGTGCAATCACACCTGTTCAATTCTCACAAACACGGCATCATCTCAGCTAACTACTCCCTTCTGAAACTTGCGCTTCCCAGTCGTCCCTTTAAACTATTACGCTCCCTCGTCATTATCATCCACACTAATCTACCTGCGTCCCCACTACAGGTATCAGTCACTACCTAACCTTATCGTCACCTAATGTCAATCCTCGCTAGATCCCTACACACCATATCCTAACCCACCCGGGCTAGTTTTCACTGCCATACACCCCCATAAGCTATAGCGCATTTGCCCCACCTGTGAGGGATGGTGGATTTGCCATCCCACCACATCGGGGGTCTCTCACTACCAATTTTGCACATCAAATTTCAACAAATTAAAAATTTGCCAATCACTGCCCATCATCTGCCAATCACTACTGCCAATCCCTTGCCAATCATCAAATTTTGTTTTTCTCTAATTTTGGGTCCAAAACACTAACCTCATCACCCAGTCGACTCACTAATACCTCTCGGTGCGCCACTCCCTGTCCAAAGCCCGGCTTCGTGAAGCCAAGCAATGGATGCTGGTTGTTTTGTGCCAGCGGCTGGATGCGTCCAGCACTCGGTGCAGGGAAGGAGGTTTACCCGGGCCGAGATCCCACACACCACCTCGGCGTGGAGCCATCCAATGTCCCGATCTCGACCTGCCGGCACGTCTCAACAAAACGTGGTCGCCATAACGACCCTTCCTATCGGGCTGCCAGCTCCGCCTAGTGGAGCCTGGACGCGGCCGTTCACAGCGAGGCCTGGCACGCACCGAGGGCCTGCTTCGGCTAAAAGTCGCTCTAACCTCTAACCCGTGTAACGTCGATGCTTCACCTGGACGCTTACACCCCGCAGCCCGTTCCTTGCTCACACATCCAGCCGTGCCCATGCTCCTCGTACCTTTCCTTACACACCTCGGTACTCTCATTCCACTCACAGCCTTGGTCACACACCTGACCACCGAACATTTTGGCACACATTCGTTGGTCGCACACCTCACCAATACACCGCTTCGCGCCCCCTCCTCGGTCACCTCCTCTGTGACAATCACAGGTGTGCCCTCATTCGCACACCCAACCACGTGCCTCACCACCAACTCCAGCGTGCATTCCCACTCACGCTCTACCATTCCAGGTGCGCATCCTTCCATCCCAGGTGTACATCCTCGCTCACCTGTCACAACTAACTCACGCTCCATGTCACTCTCACTACTTTCACCTCCATTCCTGACAGCGCACTCACCCTTACTCTTGACAGCGCACTCTTTCCTCATGCACCTGTCCGTCACACACCTTTCTCGCGCACACTCTCCCGTTACACCCTCTGTAACACTCACCACAGGTGGACACTCTTCCTTACTTCTGACAGCGCACTCTTTCCCCATGCACCTGTCCGTCACACACCTTTCTCGCGCACACTCTCCCGTCACACCCTCTGTAACACTCACCACAGCACGCTTCCATGTGCTCCCTCGCACACGCGCTACGACCGACTCATTCTCGCCAACACCCTCACTCCTTGGCACGCACTTTTTCCTCACACACCCCAGAGTCGGACTTTCTTGCACACCTCCATTTTCGCACACCAGACCTGTCGCACACTTCACCAACGGCCTCTCACGAACACCCGGGTCTATCTCGACCCCCAAGCTTATTAAATCCCCTGGCGCATCATACGCACGACCATATTGGTCACCACTTACACCGGGTCCTCTTCCTCTTCGCTTCTCCTCCATCACCTGCGAATCCCTCATCCGGTTAATGAGCACATCATCACGATCCAAACACAGACTTTGGACCAATTCTTTTATCTCCTCTTTTATCTCTTTCTTATCCCCTCTCCGTCGCTTCTTAATTTCGCTCATCCCTTCTTCCACTTCTTCTAATTTGTGCTTCACCTCTTTTATTCCCCGGTACGTCTCCTCAAGCTCGTCCTCCAAGGCTACCTTGACCGTTTCCAGGTGCGTCCTCACCTGCCGGTCCTTCGTCTCCATTACCTCTATGACCTCGTCCAACCTCGTTGTCAGTCCCTCACGTACCATCTGACATTCCCTCTTCGTCGCTACCAAGTCATCTTTTAGTTCTTTCTGTGTCGCCTTTAAACCTCCTAATACCGCAGTGTTCCTTTGAACCTGCTCCACTAACTCCGTCTGTCCCACCGTCAGCTGCTCCACCTCCTGCGTCAGGTCCTCTATGCCCCCTTGTAACTTTACAGTCGCCTTTCTCACCTCCTTTTCCATGTGCTCCTCACAGTGCCTCACCTCCTCGCGCACTCCTCCGACCTCCTCACTCACTCCTCTTCTGATCTCCTCTCCCATCACTTGCATCTCCTGCCCAGATGCCACCCTCATCTGCTCCATTTCCTCCCTGTGAGCATCCAGTTTGGTTTCTACCCCCATTCTGACCCCCTCTATCTGCTGCTCCATTTGTTTAACTTCCCTTTCCGCTTGGTTCCTCATGTCCCTCAATTTGCCTTCCATACTGTTTTCTAACCCCTCTAACCCATTTTTCACTCCCTCTATCTGATTCTCCTGGGCAGCCATTCTATTTTCTACCCCCATTAACCCATTTTTCACTTCTTTTATCCCGTTGTCTAACCCCTCAAAATTATTGTCTATCTTCCCAAATTTCTTGTCTAACTCCTCAAAATTATTGTCTAACCCCTCACTGGTACCCCTCGCTTCGTCCCTCATTACCCCCAATTGCTCACTCCGAGCCCTCGCTTCGTCCCTCATTACCCCCAATTGCTCACTCCGAGCCCTCGCTTCGTCCCTCATTACCCTAATTGCTCACTCTGAGCATCCATCCGGTTCCCCATTACCCCCATTTGGTTTTCCAATCGCTCACTATTCTTTTCCATAAGGGCCGTCATTTGTATAAAAAAAAGTTCCAATCTTCCCAGCGGCGCTACTTCGGTCGCGGGCACGGTGACCAGCGAGGCGCCATTTTGCGCGCCCGCTTCTTCGTGCGTGACGGCGCTATTTTGCGAACCTGCCGCCCTCACTGCTTCGCTCTCCTCCTGTCCCTCATTTTGGTCCTGGATCGACCCTACCTCACTCTCCTTTACCGGACCCCAGCTGTCTTGATCCGCCATAGCGCGACTTGCAAAATTCGAGTTTCGTAAAACAAATCCAATTTTTTTTTTCGTTATAATTTCGTCGAGCGCAGTACGCGCTCCGAATCGATTTTCCCTCCCAAAATTTGGGCCTAATAAATTTAGTCCCGGGTTCGAATTCCACTCCTCGACACCAATTGTTACAGACACGACTTTGATGTTAAGGTGGGCCGAGCGGAATGGCCGTCGTGTCCGCACAAATTACCCGACTATACTCGACGTTGACGAAGTCGCGCTACGCTGGCTCAATAAGAAAAAGAAGACACCCGGCTGGGTTATAATGACACAATACGACACCAGGGGTTCAGTTCTCAAGACCTCCGGAGGAGGTTATATTAAGGCGGAAGGTTAGATTACAACTACAAGAGGGACAGCATAGAAAGACAGGCACTTAGACACACTCTTATATTAACCCTAGACAGACGACAGATAAACGGGACAACGCTGACTCACACGGGGTTTGATGGCTAGGAAAGGCAGATAGCGATGGCTCAAGGTGCACTCTTGGCTCAAAGCAGGGTACACGGTTCGGTCCAGAGATGCGGGGAGGTCTCGTCGCAGCGCTCAGAGGTGACGTTCTTTCTCAGGCCTCTCCAAACTCAGGCGCATCTGTTTCAGCGCAGATCCGTCTTTCTCCAGCTGGGGGCGAATCTGACGTCACATCCGGCGCGTGGCCGCGTATATCCGGCGGGGAGTGACACGCCCTCGGCTCGTTAGCTCCGCCTCGTGGAATCGGCACGTTGCTTCTCATTGGGTGCGTGCGGGGGGGGGTTACTGGCTCCGCCCCCGACGAGGAGCTGACAGCCAGCCCCTTCGGGGTAACCCCGTGGAGCGCATGGTCTGGAGCTAATCGAGCCGGTGTGAGGACGCATCCTCCCCCGCTCCGCCGCCATCCCCTCTGTTGTTGTTGTAATTGTTGTTGTAGTTGTTGTTATTGTTGTTGTTTGGGGAAGAAGATGGGAGGAGGTATGGGAAAGGTCCTAAACTCACTACTGATGCCATATAATCACATTCTGGTGCAACGAAGAGTCATAATTAATGGAAACGAGGCCTTAACTGACATAGATTAAGAATAACTAGGAAGATGTCCGAAAGTTGGCTACGTGTGGTGCGGTGGACCTGGGCACGACATTTAATGGGGGAATAAGGGGAAGGTCGGCTCTACTGATTGTTATTTACATGCAATGGGACTAGGGAATGGGGGATTGGGGAAAGTTGGGGAGTATTGGAGAAAATAGGGGAATATTTACAAGCGGATATGGAGGCCAAATTCCATATTCGCAACAATATATATATATATATATATATATATATATATATATATATATATATATATATATATATATATATATCAGTCACTATGCGACCTTCATATCATCAGTGGAGAACCGCCAACAAGGTGTCCCATACAGCTGCTGCTGCATCTTGCTGGGAGCGATAAGCACCGCCTGCCACACGGTAACCTTATCTCTGGTATCCACTCATCATATGGAGTCGACCTGGTTGCGGTTGGGAGTTACTAATAATGGTATCTGTAATCTGGTTCTCCAACCTAATGAGCGGACAACATGACGTCATCGCCATGCATGTCCGCATTGCCTGCAAAGCTCCAGAGGAACCAACTAGCAGTGCGTCATTACGGATTATAAATTCAGTGTATATATATATATATATATATATATATATATATATATATATACAGTGAAACCTTGACTTACGAGTTTAATTCGTTCTGTGACCGAGCTCGTAACTCAATTTGCTCGTTTCTCAAATTAAATTTTCCCATTAAAATGAATTGAAATGCTATTAATCCGTTCCAGCCCCCAAAAACCACACCAATTTTTTTTGTTACGTGTTTTTAAATAAGAAAAATGTACTTTATAAATAACAAATAATGTATAAACAAGCACAACCTCGTATATACTGTACATAATAAAAGAGAATGTAAAGAAATAAACTGGTTTTATTAAGTGTATTTACTCACACTCCTCACTGTATTTACTCACTGTATTTACTGACACTGTCAACCACACAAACAACAACTTCTCCATCTCTTCATGGACAGAGGTCCGGAGCTTTGAAATAATCTTAACGCCCTTGGCTGGCGTTATAGCCTTTATCGACTCCTTTTGCTTCAAAATCGTACATATCGTAGAAGTACTACGATCGTACTGCCTCGCCAAGTCGACAACACGCACACCTCGCTCATGTTTTTCGACGATTACGTGTTTTATATCCAAGCACATCATCCTTTTCTTCTTCTCAGTACTGCCCTTGGCACTCAATTTCTTAGGACCCATGGTTAAAACGAAGAAATTTTCCAAAATAAACAAAATGCGAAAACAAAGCAACAGCGATACGGCAGAGATGCTTGCACGGCAAGATAACCACGTGACCTGAACGCTCGCTGGGCCACCTAGTGGCGGGTGGCGTAAGCTCGCTCGCTCGTAACTCAGATCTCGGCTCGCATCACAAAGCAAAAAATCGACCGAGCGACGGCTCGTATCTCGGAAAACTCGTAAGTTGGTGCACTCGTAAGTCAAGGTTTCACTGTATATATATATATATATATATATATATATATATATATATATATATATATATATATATATATATATATATATATATATATATATATATATATATATATATATATATATATATATATATATATATATATATTCAGTATATATATGATGAAGCCCCAACAAGGGCGAAACCAGGTCGGTAACTGTGAGTTTTGCATGACAGGCGGTGCTTATATATATATAATCTGGTACTTACTTTTTCCACATGCGAAATTTGCATTTATGTTTATTTAAATTATACAATGGACTACAAAATGTAAATGTTTCATGATATTTGTTATATTATATCACCTTTATCTATCAATATTGTTGAAATGAAGATCAAATAGCTGTATGTTGAAATATGTTGAAAAAGTCAAAACTTTACATGGGGTGTACTTACTTTTTCACGTGACTGTATATATATAATATGTACATATATATATATATATATTTTTTTTTTTTTTTTTTTTTTTTTTTTAATCTGTAATATATATGTAAATTTACATTTATATGTAAATTTTTTATATGTATATAATTTTTTTATATGTGTTGTCAGTTTGTCTTTTTGTGATTAATGTTAGCTCTTACACGAGCTTGATATCCCCCCCCTCCCCCCAAAAAAAAAATACCCATCTGCCAATTTGCTCTTCATTGAGCCTAAATTTTGTATAAAAAGTAACAACTCAAGGCTTTTGCTGGTACTGTTGTCCGTATATTGGTTTTTTTTTTTTTTTGGAATGCAGTGTCTTAGCTCGTGGATGAGCTAGAACACAGAACTGATCAGGACACAGCTGAACAAAAGGAGCAGTAGAGAGGGGGGACATACCAACAGCAGAGACAAAATAGAGGGAGAGTTGGACAAATAAGGCATTCGAAGAAGAATGAGGACTAGGGGAGGACACATAGGGTAGATAACATGGATACATAGAGCCTCAAACTCCCAGCAAAAAAACAATTCGAAACTTGGAGAGTTGGGCTTGGGGACGGTTGTTGTTGTTGTTGTTGTTGTTGTTTATATCAGCCTGTGGCTACTGATTGCATCATTTTCTGGAAGCACGGCTGTGCCGCCATTGCAGTGCTGCCCTCTCTTACTAGTAAGCGGACACTCGTTTTGCCACCTTGAAAGGATGATCAGGCTAAGTCAACTCACCTGTTGTTATTTCAACGGCACGACAGGGGCTCGAACTCAAGACCCTAAGATCTTAAGCCAGCCACCTTAAGTGTTAAACACACAGTAGGCTTTAGGGAGGGTTAATGGGGGAATAAATTATCATGGTTTCAAATGGGGGATGATCTGAGATGTTGGTGAACAGCTATGTTTGGTTCATCCTTCTCCGTGTCTATCTTTGTTAACTATTCGATGTCCATAAGAACCATCAAGTTAACGTAACTCTCCCTTGGAGGGACATGACACTAATGAAATGCTGATATCAGCCAGATATGGAAATCATCATTCCAATTTTGGTTCATGAATCATTCACCGAGGCCCGTTGGGCAATGATGAGTTGGATTGTAAAGATGAAGCACCAGTTGACAAAATATTTGACCGTAGCCAACTATCTTGGATGCCTCTTCGCAGTGGTGCTACCCCCCCCCCCCCAACGCACGCAAGTCGGGGGCCAAATCTTCCCCACTCTCCCCGGGGGCCAAATCTTCCTCACTCTCCCCAGGGGGGCCAAATCTTCCCCACTCTCCCCGGGGGCCAAATCTTCCCCACTCTCCCCGGGGGCCAAATCTTCCCCACTCTCCCGGGGGCCAAATCTTCCCCACTCTCCCCGGGGGCCAAATATTCCCCACTCTCCCCGGGGGCCAAATCTTCCCCACTCTCCCCGGGGGCCAAATCTTCCCCACTCTCCCCGGGGGCCAAATCTTCCCCACTCTCCCCTGCTGTCCGGATTTGTCAGGGCCGTCACGGTCAGAGAGCCAATCGGTCCCCATGGACCGGCCCTTTTCCTCTTGTCTCTTCTTTCTCTCTCTGTCTAACTCTGTCGTCGCCCTAACTTTGTGAAGACAAGGGTACGCCATCCTCGATGTGTGGGATATCTGGGTCGCTCCTGGGAGATCGAATGGCTGTCTCCGTGCTGCTGCATTGTTTGAGAGAACCGTCAAGGGCTACACAACAACATCAACAACATTTGACCTCAGTGTCTGATGAGTATACTGTGATGTAACATGAACACCCGAGGATGAAAGTCCCAAAATGAATCGGCATGGTACTCCCATCAAAGACGTGGCTTTGACATTGACATCAGGCACCATGAGAACAACGGGGAACAGCATGAGGTTCAACCCCGTAAATATGGGGCTATGGTTGTGATGGTACAGGTGGGTGGGGGTATTAGAGGGGGGTTTAAGTTTTCATTCCATCTCAGTCAAAACTCCAATGGATCAGATAGAGCACAGACGAGAGAGTAGTCGAAATCAAGAATATTATGAGAAGATAGAGGCCATTTTGAATATTTCGCAGGTAGATATACACACCTTTGAAATGCGGTCGGATTCTGGCATCGTATCCAGAGGTCCTCCCCATCAGCTTGTCCAGGAAGTCAGAAGTAGACATTTGACTCTTTACTGTTGTCCTCGAAGATTCCGAGTCCCTGGATGTGGCAATGCTTAATGGGAGAATGAGGAAATGATGGAAGAAGGTGTGTTGAGGTGTCATTTGCAAAAAGCATGCACAGCATAATCACAGGTATCAAATATAGTGACTTCATTTGTAAAGAGTTCTTGTCTAATTCTTTCCGAAACATTATGTTTCTTTCTTCTTTCACATTGATGGGAATTTAATGAATTAGTTCAACATCCCAGAAGAATTGGACCAGAATCCCATTGGACAAGCCCTTTCTCTCTTGTCTCTCTCCTGTCTCTTTCTGTCTGTCGTGACCCTGACGGACAGCTCAAAGGGGAGTGTGCACACCTCTGAGTCTGAGACGTGTCAGTCCCGAGAGGTCAACTTGAAATATGCATTAAATTACAAATCCATTCCGATCATTCTTCCATTACACTCTTACCTGCGTCGAAGTTTCTCACATAGATGGATGAAAGCAGGTGTGCTAATTGCCATGGGAAGCAAGAAGCTTTCTCCGACGAAGGGTCAACACCAGAAACCCCCAACTTCTTGCTTCCCACGTGATTAGCACACCTCAATCAATGCCTTGTTAATTTCATCCATCGAGCTACCTGTCCACCGATGCACATCGACATTTCACCAGCAAGAGCACTTCTTCATTCTTCGTTACTCGCATAAACAATGGGAATGAAGGGAAGTCATCGATTATACAGAACAGATTCTCATGTGTTTGTTTGTTTGTTTGTTTGTACGTTATACTTTCACGGTCGTTGCACCTCGCCGAGAGGCTACAAATCTCGGTGTCGGCATTTCAGAATCTGGAAAAGGTACTAAGGTACCAAATGTCGGTTGTTACGTCCATTGTGAGGCCACAGAAGGCCGCTGTAGAGTGTATATTGGGCTGGGGAGCCTGGCAGTGCAGACTAGACCCCCTCCTCCCTGGCAGTGCAGACTAGACCCCCTCCTCCTGGCAGTGCAGACTAGACCCTCTCCTCAGTGCAGACTAGACCCCCTCCTCCCTGGCAGCGCAGACTAGCTCCTCTCCTCCCTGGCAGCGCAGGGTAGCCGCTCCCCTCCCTGCAGCACAGGGTAGCCCTCTCCTCCCTGGCAACGCAGACTAGCTCCTCTCCTCCCTGGCAGCGCCGGGTAGCCCCTCTCCTCCCTGGCAGCGCAGGGTAGCCGCTCCCCTCCCTGGCAGCACAGGGTAGCCCCTCTTCTCCCTGGCAGCGCAGACTAGCCCCTCTCCTTCCTGGCAGCGCAGGGTAGCCCCTCTTCTCCCTGGCAGCGCAGACTAGCCCCTCTCCTTCCTGGCAGCGCCGGGTAGCCCCTCTCCTTCCTGGCAGCGCCGGGTAGCCCCTCTCCTTCCTGGCAGCGCCGGGTAGCCCCTCTCCTCCCTGGCAGCGCAGACTAGCCCCTCTCCTTCCTGGCAGCACAGGGTAGCCCCTCTCCTTCCTGGCAGCGCCGGGTAGCCCCTCTCCTCCTGGCAGCACAGGGTAGCCCCTCTTCTCCCTGGCAGCGCAGACTAGCCCCTCTCCTTCCTGGCAGCGCCGGGTAGCCTCCCCTCCCCCTGTGACAGTACCGGGTATCCCTCCTCCTCCCTGGCAGAGCCGGGTAGCCCCTGCTAGTTTCCTATATATATCCACGTAACACAATTCCCTTTGCCCTGATGTTTGGTATTACTTATTTCGTGGCTGTGAGGTCCAGTTGATGTGGATCCTTAACAATGTTTTTGTTTTCCAAAGTTATGTAAACCATGAATATTCCCATTATTTTTACATTATCTCGATTCATGGTGCAGACCGCAAATCTGTATTGTGAAAAAAAAGAAGTAAATGCTGGAAACCTTTGCTTGGTACGAAATCCTCGTGTGAATTTTTTATTAACCATGGGATTCCAACAGAAATTACAAAAACTCATGATCACCTGTGTTGTTCTTCTTCTTAATACCAAAAGACCATTTTTCTACTTTGTGACCCGAATCTCGTGCGATCCACACCCGATCTGTTTGCGAATCACCTTGGTCGTGGTTTCCATGGTAAATATCAATATTTATCGGTGAGCGCAACACATCACCTGGCCGTGCCTCGTTATGGACCTGTCGGTGTTGGAAGGTGTACGAGGATGATGCGTGGCCCTCATCTCTCACCTCATTCAAACCGATCGCTAACTACCCTCGGAGGTCACGGGGTTGCCTTGCATATCGTGACGTCATTATCCAACCGCGGATGCCAGTTCGACGAAAGAGGCGCGAGGTACAACCACCAAAGGTCGACGCGGCACCAATTGGCGCAAAAACACCACTTTACACACGTGATGCGTACACGCAGCGGTTGTATTATAATTACTATAGTGGTTATACTATACGATATGCGAACAGCTATTATAACAACACAAGAGTTTATGACGTCGCGCAATACCTGGCGCTTGGGATGCGCGTGCGTCGCCAGGTGTTCGCACCTGCCTCGCGCAGGGACATTCCGTCGAAAAAAAATAAATAAACGATCGTCACGCAAATGTGCGTTTTGTATGTTCACAAGTCGCGCGGGAAGCAACACTCACCTGAAGAATGTGATCATTTCAGGAAATATTAGGAAGCACGCGGCCAGGACACGGAAAGCCTTCCTATTCATCCCGCAGGTAGCGCAGAGATGGGGAGGTAGTGGGGAAGTAGAGGCGACGAGCGCGGGAGGTGAGGGCAGACGGGGGAGATGGAGACGCAGAATGAAAGAAAATGAGGATTCCCGTTCCGGAGCTCGAAGGATTCCAGGAGCCGCTGTTTGGACATCAGGGCTCGGACGTCGAGGACAAAGGTCTCTCTCCGGTGCCCTGGGCGCGTCCGTCGCCCGCCCTACAGGTGCTGCCGACCCGCAGCTTGCGGCCGGGTGCACGGGCCGGCATGAGGGGGACCGCGCTCGCTCCCCGCCGAGATCGCGATGCCACACTCGCTGCCTTCCCCGGGAGCTGGACTGGGGTGACGAGGGGGGAGAGAGGAGGTTGGGGGTGGGGGGTGGCGACACAGCGCGAAAAGGCGGGACGCGCGCGTCATGGCTCTTCATCCCTCTCTCCATACCTCTACATCTCCATCCCTCTACATCTCCATCCCTCTACATCTCCATCCCTCTCCATCTCCATCCCTCTACATCTCCATCCCTCTACATCTCCACACCTCTGCATCTCCACGCCTCTACATCTCCATATCCCTACATCTCCACACCTCTACATCTCCACACCTCCACACCTCCACACCCTACATCTCCATACCTCTACATCTCCATACCTCTACATCTCCATCCCTCGACATCTCCACACCTCTACATCTCCATCCCTCTACATCACCATACCTCTACATCTCGACACCTCTACATCTCCATACCTCTACATCTCCATACCTCTACATCTCCATCCCTCGACATCTCCACACCTCTACATCGCCATCCCTCTACATCACCATACCTCTACATCTCCATACCTCTACATCTCCATACCTCTACATCTCCATCCCTCTACATCTCCATCCCTCTACATCTCCATCCCTCTACATCTCCATACCTCCACATCTCCATCCCTCCACATCTCCATTCCTCTACATCTCCATCCCTCTACATCTCAATGCCTCTACATCTCCATCCCTCTACATCTCCATACCTCTACATCCATCCATCTACATCTCCATACCTCTACATCTCCATACCTCTACATCTCCATCCTTCTACATCTCCATACCTCTACATCTCCATCCCTCTACATCTCCATCCCTCTACATCTCCATACTTCCACATCTCCATCCCTCTACATCTCCACACCTCTACATCTCGACACCTCCACATCTTCACACCTCTGCATCTCCACACCTCTACATCTCCACACCTCCACACCTCTACATCTCCACACCTCTACATCTCGACACCTCTACATCTCCATACCTCTACATCTCCATACCTCTACATCTCCATCCCTCGACATCTCCACACCTCTACATCTCCATCACTCTACATCACCATACCTCTACATCTCCATACCTCGACATCTCCATTCCCCCTACATCTCCATCCCTCCACATCTCCATCCCTCTACATCTCCATCCCTCTACATCTCCATACCTCCACATCTCCATCCCTCTACATCTCAATACCACTACATCTCCATCCCTCTACATCTCCATACCTCTACATCTCCACGCCTCTACATCTCCACACCTCTACATCTCCATATCCCTACATCTCCACACCTCTACATCTCCACACCTCTACATCTCCACACCTCCACACCTCTACATCTCCACACCCTACATCTCGACACCTCTACATCTCCATACCTCTACATCTCCATACCTCTACATCTCCATACCTCCACATCTCCATCCCTCTACATCTCCATCCCTCTACATCTCCATACCTCCACATCTCCATCCCTCTACATCTCCATCCCTCTACATCTCCATACCTCTCAAAGAGATACTTCTGGAAAACGTACAGAAGTTTAACACAGTACTGTCCATGGATTGAATTCGATATCAGTTGACATCACTTTCAAGGATCAATTTATTTGTTTCGAAATGTCAAATGTGGTTTTTGTTTCTTTTAAAGGTCACATTAACAAAATCTAGAATAATTTCAACATAATTTCAATGAACTTTAGGTTCTAAGACATCTTGAAAAGTGAGTTCACCCCCACAAAAAAAATATTCCATTGGGGAATATTTGCCAAGTCTGTTTGTGTGTGTGTGTGTGTGTGTGTGTGTGTGTGTGTGTGTGTGTGTGTGTGTGTGTGTGTGTGTGTGTATATATATATATATATATATATATATATATATATATATATATATATATACACACACATACACACATACATATATATACATGCATATAAAGTGTTGGGGTCCATTAGAATATATTATGTATGTGTATATACATATATATCCTGCCTGGAAATAAAAACTGAAAAGGAAATTCAAGTGTGTGACCCTAGCTGTGGTATAAGTCGCTCATAGATTTGGTTCTGAGCGAAACCAAGAGTGCAACAAAATTGACCTTTTTAATGTCCATTAAATATTATTGAGTGATGGATTAACTTTTCCCATCACTTGGGACGAGTACTCTTCCTATAGTATCCATAAAATAACACAGGACTGTCTGTCTATCCATCCCTGAACTACTTGGTTTTGGGGCTAGCCCCGCCAAACTTTCTGTGGAACCTTTTGGCCTTCCAGTGGGTGTCCGAAGGTGGATGGGAGGTTTCATAAATTTCTCCATATATTTGTGATTTTAACTTTCAGTTTTTTTTTTGTTTGTTTTTTTTGAATACAGAATCGAGGCTCGTGAAAGAGCGAACATTTATTTCACAAACAAATCAAACAGACAAACAAAATATATAAAAGGAGGGAGAGGTAGATAAGATGGGGAGAGAAGGGGAAGCACACAAACACAATATTTGAGAGCAGGGACATCGGGAGATGTGTGGGAGGGAGAGGGCTTGGGGGGAGGAGGCGTGGGAAGGGTGGGGGGGGGGGGGGGTGGGAGAAGTATAAAACACAAGAACACCAAGGACTTCCAGGACAGTATTTGGTATTTCAAAAAAGTGGATTTGGGGTGAAATTAGCGGGGGTAGAAAAGATCAAGGTTTTGGATGGGGGAAGATAAGAGATGGCGGTGAACAGCTGTTTTAAAGACCTGGAGGGAGGAGTGGGATTGAAGAGAGTGAGGGAGTTTGTTCCAGAGGTGGGAGAAAAGAGGAATGAAGGAGTGAAGGTGAGCAGAGAGTCTTGATTTTGGCAGTTTAACCATAAGAGGGTTGCAGGCAGATCTTGTGCGACCTGGAGGAATATTTGGGGGACAGAGCCCAGAGAGAGCTGGGGGGGCAAGGCCGGAGAGGAGTCGGTAGAAGACGGAAAGACCACCAACCTTTTGTGCTTGTCAAAGTGGACATCACTCTGACCATTCTCAGAGAGCCTCCTCAGCGTCGACGAGTCTGGCATTTCACTCAGGCCAACTGGCACGGTCTTCAAGCAGCCATCAATCATCTGGACTGGTCTCCCATCTCTACCGCCTCTGACATCAACTCATCCTGGGAATTCTTTCAAAGTAAATTGCTCTCTCTCATGCACAGAATTATCCCATCTCGTCTTCAGTTGTCATACCCTTCCTCCCGTCCATGGTACACGGAATCTTGTGGTGAGGCTGTTGCCCTGAAACAACTTGCTTTCGTCTCCTGGTAAGCAAATCCAACGGAAGGAAATCTCATTTCCTTTCACAAAGCCCGAAACAAGTGTGTGTCCACCCTCAGGAGAGCCAGGAAACAATATCTCACCATTCTCAAGACCGAACTCTCTTATCTGTCTCCCTCTTCCAAATCCTGGTGGCGTCTGGTCAAATCTGTTTCTGGTGTTTGTTCCCCCTCCATCCCCTCCCTCACCTCAAACGGCTTAACGGCTGACTCCGCACATGAAAAAGCTGAATGCCTCAACTCTGTGTTTGCCTCTAAATCTTGTGTCCCAAACACATCCCTCTCTGTACCCACCGTACCCAGTCATACCCAGCTGCTCCTGAACTCTGTGTCCTTTCCTCCTGACAAGGTGGAAAAGTTTCTGTCAACCCTCGACTCTGATTCTGCAACTGGTCCTGACGGCATCAGCCCACGGGTCCTAAAATCATGTTCTTCTGCTCTTTCACTCCCTCTTTCTGTTCTCTTCACCCTCTCTTTTGCTCAAGGTCATCTGCCATCTGCTTGGAAATCAGCCAACATCACCGCTTTGCACAAAAAAGGTGCAAAAACAGATCCCAGCAACTACAGACCAATCAGCCTTCTCCCAATTATCAGCAAAGTCATGGAATCCATCATTGCTTCAGATATTAAATCTTTCCTCTTCTCCAATGGCTTGATCTCTGATCATCAATTTGGTTTCAGACCTGGTCACTCTACTCTGGACATGCTGCTTCTGCTTTCTCAACAATGGAGGTCCTCAACGCCAAACAGGAAATTAGAGCTGTCTCCCTTGACATTTCACGTGCCTTCGATACGGTCTGGCACCCTGCTCTGCTCACCAAACTCTCCTCCTTTGGTATCCATGGAAATCTCCACGCATGGCTGGCGGACTTCCTCTCTGGTCGTAGTCAACGTGTGGCCCTGAATGGGTTTCTCTCATCTCCTCTTCCTGTTTAGGCTGGAGTTCCCCAAGGTAGTGTTCTGGGCCCTGTGCTTTTTCTGGTCTTCATCAATGATCTCTCTGACTCTCTTGAAAATCCTCTCTATCTCTTTGCTGACGACTCTACTCTCTGTCGCTCCATTCCTCATCCCTCAGATCGGCAGTCTGCAGCCTCCTCACTCTCTGCAGACCTGGACAAAATCACAGACTGGTCAAACAAGTGGAACATGTCTTTCAATCCTGACAAATCTCACACTCTTACAATGTCTCTCCGAAAGGACCGACTGGACAACCCTCCCATCTACTTTATCAACAATCCTCTCCAAGAAGTTCTGTCGCTCAAGCTTTTGGGTCTCACTATCTGCCATGATCTTTCTTGGGAAAACCACATTTCCAAGCTGGCCTCCAAAGCCAGTCGCCGACTGGGCAACCTCCGTCGTGCGAAGTCCTTCCTTGGCACACCTGAGCTCCTCACCACATACAAGGCTTTCATCCGCAGCTCAATGGAATACTGTTCCCCCCTCTGGGCTGGTGCTCCTGCCTCACACCTTGCTCGGCTTCACGCTGTTGAGGCCAAAGCTTTCAGAATCATTGGAATCTCCTGCGATGTAGTCAACACCGAGGGCCTTTCACTCACTCACCGCAGGCAGGTTGGTGGTCTTTCTGTCTTCTACCGACTCCTCTCCGGCCTTGCTCCCCCAGCTCTCTCTGTGCTCTGTCCCCCTAATATTCCTTCAGGTCGCACAAGATCTGCCTGCAACCCTCTTATGGTTAAACTGCCAAAGTCTAGGCTCTCTGATCACCTTCACTCTTTCATTCCCCTTTTCTCCCGCCTCTGGAACAAACTCCCCCACTCCCTTCAATCCCACTCCTCCCTCCAGGTCTTTAAAACAGCTGTTCACCACCATCTCTTATCTTCCCCCATCGAAAACCTTGATCTTTTCTACCCCCGGTAATTCACCCCAGAGTCCTTGCAGTGTTCATATGTTTTATTCCTTTCCCACCTCCCCCCAAGTCCTCCCGATGTCCCTGCTCTCAAATGTTGTGTTTGTGTCCTTCCCCCTCTTCCCCCTCTCTTTTGTGTCCTTCCCCCTCTCTCCCCATCTTGTCTGCCGCTCCCCTTGTTTTTTGTGTTTTGTGTGTCGGTTTGTCTTTTTGTGTGATTAATGTTTGCTCTTTCACGAGCCTCGATCTTGTATACAAAACAAAAAAAAAACAAAAAAAAAAAACCTGCCTGCGGTGAGTATGTGAAAGGCCCTTTGAGTTAGCTTCATCGCGGGAGATTCCAATGATTCTGAACGCTTTGGTTTCAACAGCGTGAAGCCGAGATTGGTGTGAGGCAGGAGCACCAGCCCAGAGGGGAGAGCAGTATTCCATTGAGCTGCGGATGAAAGCCTTGTTTGTGGTGAGGAGCTCAGGTGTGCCAAGAAAGGATTTCGCACGACGGAGGATGCCCAGTCGGCGACTGGCTTTGGAGGCCAGATTTCAGATGTGGTTTTCCCAGGAAAGATCATGGCAGATAGTGAGACCCAAAAGCTTGAGTGACAACTTCTTGGAGAGGATTATTCAGAAAGTGGATGGGAGAATTGTGCAGTCTGTCTTTTCGGAGAGACATCGTAAGAGTGTGAGATTTGTCAGGATTGAAAGACATGTTCCACTTGTTTGCCCAGTCTGTGATTTTGTCCAGGTCTGCACAGAGTGAGAAGGCTGCAGACTGCCGATCTGAGGGATGAGGAATGGAGCGACAGAGAGTAGAGTCATCAGCAAAGAGATAGAGAGGATTTTCAAGATAGTCATAGAGATCATTGATGAAGACCAGAAAAAGCACAGGGCCCAGAATACTGCCTTGGGGAACTCCAGCCTGAACAGGAAGAGGAGATGAGAGAAACCCATTCAGGGCCACACGTTGACTACGACTAGAGAGGAAGTCCGCCAGCCATGCGTGGAGATTTCCATGGATACCAAAGGAGGAGAGTTTGGTGAGCAGAGCGGGGTGCCAGACCGTATCGAAGGCACGTGATATGTCAAGGGAGACAGCTCTAATATCCTGTTTGGCATGGAGGACCTCCATCCATTGTTGAGAAAGCAGAAGCAGCATGTCCAGAGTGGAGTGACCAGGTCTGAAACCAAATTGATGATCAGAGATCAATCTGTATGAAACTGCTCCCTCTCCACATGTAAACCAATTCACGGGTTTGAATTCACAGTTTCACCATCTACTGCATGTGCAAACATTCCCTGTTTTGGTAATATCTCAATACAATTGTGATTTTGAGTTTCCACCTGAACGACGCCTCTTTTTCTCCATCTTAAGGTGGGTGGTAGGTTTCATAAATTCCTCAATACTGTTGTGGATATGAGAATGTTTTTTTTTTTTTTGTTGTGTAATGAATTGTTGTAAAATGTCACCCTCCTTCCTGCATTTGTTGTTGTATAAAGGTCAAAGGGCATTCCCGTAGTTAATTCCATAAAACACACGCAGGACACCATATATCCCTGTTCAGTAGTTATATCCTTATTATGTGTATTAGTGTAAGGCTGTGTCTTCCATTAATTTAAATACTCCATTGCACCAAGTGAAATAAGAGTAGATTCCCTTCACATTCCCCTTCCAACCATTGCCAACTGCATTCCCTCAAAGCCTCAATTGCCAACTGCACTGGGCGGTTTGTTAGGGTTGCTACAGCTGTGGTTTGTTTCATCCCAAGACTCCATTAGCCACGAGGTAATCTCGGAGCCGAAGGTGGGAGGAGTCGGCCCAGCGCCGGGAACAAGGCGTGGCCTTGCCAACGCCTCCTCTAAGGGCGGGATCGGGAGCCCGCGCGACCAACCAGGGCCGAGGTGAGCTCACTGATGGGCATGTCCTGGACACCAGCGGCTTGATCGCCTGAGGCGCTATAAAGAGCGCGTGAAAGCCTTGAAGTGGTTGGACTAAGAGAGAGGAGAGAAGGGGCGAAGCGAAGCAAAGAGAGCAAGAGAGAGAGAGGGAAAAGCGAAGCAAAGAGAGCAAGAGAGGGAGTCAGAGAGAACAAGTGCCAAGTGCCAAGCCTGAGAACAAGTACAACCGCCGCAGCTTTAAACCACCACAGCTTTGAGCTTCGACGGCAGTTTCGTCCGTGGCTGCGAAGGAACGGCGGCTGCTAAACGTGCCGATCGACCAGGGGCGGCGGCTGCTCACTCCCGGCCTGACCGTCCTCCGGTTCCAGTTTTCACCCTCTCCCTCCAGCCATCCACCTCCTGCCATTCCTGTCATCATTCCCCGCGTGAGTCTGTCTTTGTTTGTTCTGTCCCTGGATAAAGTATAGTCTAGTAGGAAGACTAGGTCCCCCTGCACCCCCCGGAGATATACTTCTAATCAGTGTTTCTAGATTGGAAAAAATGTGTAGAAAATGACTAGCTATGGCCCCAAGCTGAAAAAATGTCCCACATACCATTTTTATGCAAATTACTGCTGCAAATTTTATGCAAAATTATGCAAATTTTATGCAAATTTTTGATGAGGAGTAGAGTTGAGGGGTCTTTGAGGGCTTCATCGAGGTGCTCTCGGTTGCAAGACTGGGTCATTCTGAGAAGCACAGCAGGGTCAGAGATCATGATGTTCTCCTCCTCAGTGAATCTCTCCATCAACAGCCTCTCCATTGCCTCACACACTGTTTTGAGGCAAAAGAGGGACTTTGCGTAGGCCTTTCCACTGAGAACACCTTTGAGAGATCCACTTGTTACTAGTTGTGCCTCAAAGAGAATCTCTGCATATCCAGAACCACGCATCTTGTGTCCAGTGAGCATCCCGATGTAGTTCATGGATGTGTGGAAGGGTCCAATCGTTACTACATGACTAGCAAATTCATTTGGCCAGCGCCAGATGATGGGAAGGGCTTTCATGCAGACACCCAGATCAAATGTATTCAGGACCCATCTCTGACCCACCTCAGCAGTTGCTGCCTCGGAACGCTTCAGTAGCTCACGAACAACTGCGTTGTCTGTGATCGGTTGGTGGATAGGCGTGCAGTAGTCGACTGTTGATTTGCTGGGTGGGGGAGAACCAGTTGCAGAGGTGAAACCCCCTAGCCCAGGCACAGGCTGCAGGCCATTGCCATGCCATGCAGGCACCAGGCACAGACCGATCACAGACAACGCAGTTGTTCGTGAGCTACTGAAGCGTTCCGAGGCAGCAACTGCTGAGGTGGGTCAGAGATGGGTCCTGAATACATTTGATCTGGGTGTCTGCATGAAAGCCCTTCCCATCATCTGGCGCTGGCCAAATGAATTTGCTAGTCATGTAGTAACGATTGGACCCTTCCACACATCCATGAACTACATCGGGATGCTCACTGGACACAAGATGCGTGGTTCTGGATATGCAGAGATTCTCTTTGAGGCACAACTAGTAACAAGTGGATCTCTCAAAGGTGTTCTCAGTGGAAAGGCCTACGCAAAGTCCCTCTTTTGCCTCAAAACAGTGTGTGAGGCAATGGAGAGGCTGTTGATGGAGAGATTCACTGAGGAGGAGAACATCATGATCTCTGACCCTGCTGTGCTTCTCAGAATGACCCAGTCTTGCAACCGAGAGCACCTCGATGAAGCCCTCAAAGACCCCTCAACTCTACTCCTCATCAAAAATTTGCATAAAATTTGCATAATTTTGCATAAAATTTGCAGCAGTAATTTGCATAAAAATGGTATGTGGGACATTTTTTCAGCTTGGGGCCATAGCTAGTCATTTTCTACACATTTTTTCCAATCTAGAAACACTGATTAGAAGTATATCTCCGGGGGGTGCAGGGGGACCTAGTCTTCCTACTAGACTAGTAAGACTGTTTAGATAAGCTAGCAATTTTCACTGTGTCTTCTTGATTCCTTCTGTCTTTATTTTATTATCCTTCCTTCTCCTTGGTTACTTTTGGTTGTAAATAGAAATCAATTATATTTGTATTTCTTACCCTTTGTCTTTCTTTCTTCTTTACATCCTTCGTTTTAGTCTTTTCCCCATTGAATATCTGTGGCGCGATTCGGCCAACGTTCAGGACTCGGGTTAGTCGGGGTAACTGTTCGGGCACGGCGGCCATCCGCTCGGCAAACAACATCCTCGCCGCGGTCCCGTAACAATACAATTATGATTTTGTGTTTAAGATGTGGTAACATTCGCTGGGTCGCATGGCAGATTAGAGCGAATCCCCCCTCCACAGCCATCACAGTCACCATCGTCATTGTTATCAGCTTCATCATCATTAAAGATACATTGATTTTACACATTACTACTCCCATAGTTTTGGGATCAATCCCACCAAATTTTCTGTGCAACTTTTGGGGTCCCTGCATGTGTCCCAAAGTGGGTGGGAGTTTTCGTAAAATTTCTCAAAACATCTTTTTTTGAGATTGCGGGTTCTCACCTTTTTTTCTTTTCTTTTTTTTTGTAACCAAGATCGAGGCTCGGGTAAGAGCTAACATTGATCACAAAAAGACAAACCGACACATAAAACCTAAAACATATGATAAAGGGAGCGGGAGACGAGATGGAGAGCCGGGACATTGGGAGATCTGTGGGAGGCAGAGGGCTTGGGGGGAAGGAGGCATGGGAAGGGGGGGGGGGGGGAGGGGGGGTTGGAGAGGTAAAAAAAAGAACACATGGACTTTGCTCGGACTTCCAGGAAAGAAGTCGATATTTCAAAAAATTGGATCTGGGGTGAATTTACGGGGGTAGAAAAGATCAAGGTTTTGGATGCTCAAGGTTTTGGATGCTACCTTTGCATAGCAAGAATACCTCGCTCGTGTATAAAATACCTCGTATATAATTGCGAAGAAGATTTATTTTCATACTAAATCTAAATGCTTGCATATTGCCAAGTAAAAAGTTGCCATTGCTTGGACTATTCTATATCATTCTGAGGATCTTTTGATGAACTCCCCTTGTAATCTCATTCACAAAATCACAGATATTTATCCCTCCCACCCACCCACATCCCCTTCAACTTCTTCCTTTTTTTTCCCCAAACTCTCTTCTTTCTACCAATTCACTTCTTTCTGAATATCACCTATCAAGAGGTTGAAGTCTGTTTGTTCTATCATAGTCTGTGTGTTTGTCTGCTTTTTTTTGTATGGTTGTGAACAGGATATCTCAAAAAGTTGTGGATAGATTCGGAAGAAATTTGTTGGACAGGTTGGGTATATGACAAGGAAGAATTGATTCAATTTAGGTGGAGATTTGAATCTGGATCGGGATCAGAGAATATTTTAAAGTGATTCTTCACCATTGAGTAAGATAAGGGCTGAAACGGACATATTGCACGATATCTTGATAATTTTGGACGGATTCGGACGGAACTTGGTAGACAGGTTGTTTGTGTGAGAAGGACGAACCCATTCGATTTTGATGAAGATCCAAATCCGGATCAGATAATTTTTTAAGTAATTCTTCACCATTTAGTGATGGGGCTAAAACTGATATGTGCCATGACATTTCAAAACGTTGTGGACGACCTGTGACAAAACTTGGTGGATGAGCTGTGTTGGTGGCAAGAACAAGATGATATTCAATTTTGGGTCAGATCCGAATCCAGATCCAACGTATCAGTGGAATACAAAATTTAAATGTTTATCCTGGGAGACTGGGAGAGGTATCGCTACCGAGTGCCGTTCTAGTTGCCTCTGCCACCGAAGGTGGACCCTGTCTGTTTGTCTCTCTGTCTGTGAACAGGATATCTCAAAAAGTTGTGGACGGATTCGGACGAAATTTGGCAGAGAGGTTGGGTGTGTGACGAAGACGAAATGATTAGATTTTGGTGAATATCCAGATTCGGATCCGGCTACTAGAATATTTATGTGATTCTTCGCCATTGGGAGATGGGGCTAAAAATGATACAAAGCAGGATATGTCAAAAAGTTGTGGACGGATTTGGACGAAACTTGGTGGACCGGTTGGATGTGTGACAAGACCAAATCGATTCGATTTTGGTGAAGATCTGAATATGGATTCGGATACGATAATTATTTAATTTATAAGTGATTCTTCACCATTGACAGATCGGGCGAATAACGATAAATAACATATTTGAACTAGAACGCCACTCAGTAGAGCGCATACTCCCGCCGTGGGTCAAGTTGGAATAGTACGATTTCACAAAAGTTTGAGGGAGTAGTTCAGTGACAACACAAGACAAGACAACACAAGACAAGACACTGCACAGATATATATATCTAGAAAAAATAGAAGATAATGTTAAAAAAAACAAGGCAATTTCACTTACATTTTCGGATTCAGAGTTCAATTCTATATAGTGAGTGTATTTTGAGGCATGTGCGACTTCAAATAAAATTGTAAGCCAGGAAAACGTGCGTTTCATTCCTTAGGGATACAACATGTAAAACTGGCCCACACGTCAAAACAAAACTCGCTCATTTTAAGTCGTACAAGCTAATGCGACCACTCATTCTTCTAGGAAGAATCCACACTTATAACTCACCTAAGTCTTTATAAGTTCATCAAGTACTGACACTGCGATTGACATTCGCTGAGGTAAATGTTGATATCTCTTCTGAGGTTTAAAAAAAAAAAAAAAACCCCCGTTTTAAAGCATTATACGTATCAAATGATACATTTTATGAAACGGGGAAACCGAATACACACTTTGGTAGTTTTAAAATGACAGAATATGTCTTTTGAAGACGACGCTGCTAACAAAATACACCGCTCTAACGCATAACCACGAGTTTAAACTACATTTACAACAAATATGAAAACTATTTTCATATCACAATGTTAAATATAGAATATATAGAAGATAATGTTAAAAAAAAATGAGCCCTATCTTCCAATGGTAAACAATCCTTCAAAAAATCCTGGATCCGGAATAATATCCTGAGCTTCACCAAAAACGAATCAATTCTTCCTTATCCCAAGGGCAATCATCCCACCAACTTTCATCCAAATCCGTTCAGAACTTTTCCAGATATCTTGTTCACAAACACACGAACACACACACACACGGACACGATCGAATGCATTACTCCCTGGCGGGAGTAAAAAGTTATGGACGAGTTATGATAAAATGTGATGGACGAGTTTGTTAGGTGACAAGAACAAGCCGATTCAATTTTGGTTCAGGTCTGAATCCAGATCCGGCCTATCAGTGGGATACAAAATGTAAACTGTTCAGCCTGGTGGAGCTTTGCGCTCTTTGAGTGTCCTTCTAGTTTCTCTTCTTTTTCGATGTTCATCTGAAACAATTTTGTATTTTTTTTTCGATTTTTTTTTTTTGTTACTTCCAGTTGTTTCCTTTTACCTATCCCGTTTGAATTTCTGATTTTGCATTCTTTTTTTTTTTTTTTTTTTTTTTTTTTCAAACATTGCTTCTGATGAACATAAAACCAAGTTTGATGGATTTTTCTTGTTAATGAACTTTCTCATATTGAGGTGAATATACATTATCATACTACTACCACTACCCCAACAGCAACAACTACTATTATTATTACTTTCATGGCCACAACTAACCCCAGCCTCTTGTGGAGTGTGGAGGGAGTTTGGCATAAGTCGTTCACGACCTTGCTGGCCATAACTCACCTACTCTTCGTGAACGAAACTGTGGGATCTTTAAACGTCCAGCAGCCAGGATAGCCAGCTTAACCTCCACCCGAGAGACGTGCAGTTTGTGAAGCAACACCTTGCCTGTGAAGTAACAGTTTATATCCTGGGGTTGGGATTCAAAACCAGACTACATAGCTCATCGGTAATATTTCACCAGTGACTTTGGTAATAACTGAATTTATTTGTGGCATAAAAATGAATTTCACCGGAACGTCATTGAATATGATGCACAAAGTTCCTTTATCTCTACAATGTTTCTGTTTTTGGGGGATGGGTCTGGGTTGTACAAAGGCCATGGGTGGTAATTATTATGTATCATAAATTACAGGAATTAATTTCAAAACTAGTGCCACCTACAGCATTCGTAAAGGGACAATTAATGCCACCAACAAAGGCCTCTATTTCATGATGAAGGATTGCAATCAGTGGAGTGGACACAGATGATTATTTTGTTTATGGAAAACAATCGTGGATTAAAGCTTGTCTTAATTTGAATTTATCGAATTTTAATCCTCTTTATTATCCCCAATGAAAGGAAGTGCTTGGTAGCAATTTTTCTCCAAAGGATATTGTCGTGGAGGAAAATCATCATCATCAGTGATCAATTAATTGATTAATTACTTGATTAATTTAGATTTTTTTCTCATCTGGGCAATAAATATCTCTGGCACCTTTTGAGCTAAGAAGCCGATATTTTAACATGACAGTGATCAAGTGATTTGGCCACAAAGGATATTTTTTATTTATTAATTTATCAATTAATTATTTAATTTCCCGATTAATTAATTGATTTTCAAAAAGTTAGATTCGGATGAAACAGTGGTGCTTTAGGTATGCTATTAGCCAATTGATTAAGAAATTAATTACTTTACGATTATTATTTATTTCTTATAATTACGTAATTAATCAATCAGTTATTTATTTCCATTCTCATCTGGGCAATATTTCAGGCACCTTTTGAGCTAGGAAGCTGATATTAGGACACGTCTAATGGAATCTCCCGCGATGAAGCTAACTCCAAGGGCCTTTCACTCACTCACCGCAGGCAGGTTGGTGGTCTTTCCGTCTTCTATCGACTCCTCTCTGGCCTTGCCCCCCCAGCTCTTTCTGGGCTCTGTCCCCCAAATATTCCTACAGGTCGCACAAGATCTGCCTGCAACCCTCTTATGGTTAAACTGTCAAAACCAAGACTCTCTGCTCACCTTCACTCCTTCATTCCTCTTTTCTCCCACCTCTGGAACAAACTCCCTCACTCTCTTCAATCCCACTCCACCCTCCAGGTCTTTAAAACAGCTGTTCACCACCATCTCTTATCTTCCCCCATCCAAAACCTTGATCTTTTCTACCCCTGCTAATTTCACCCAAAATCCTACACTTTTCTTTTTGAAATACCAACTTCTGTCCTGGAAGTCTTTGGTCCCCTTGTGTTTTATACCTCTCCCCCCCCCCCCCCCCCCCGCTTCCCATGCCTCCTCCCTCCAAACCCTCTCCCTCCCACACTTCTCCCTGCTCTCAAATATTGTGTTTGTGTGCTTCCCCTTCTCTCCCCATATTGTCTTCCGCTCCCTCTTTTGATATATTTTGTTTGTCTGGTTGATTTGTTTGTGAAATAAATGTTAGCTCTTTCACGAGCCTCGATTCAGTACACACACAAAAAAAAAAAAAAAAAAACGTCAGTGATCAAGTGATTTGTCTATAAAGGGTATTTTTATTTATTTATTAATCAATTAATCAATTAATTATTTCATTTTTCGATGAATGAATTCATTGTCAGAAAGTTACAGATTCAGATAAAACAGTGGTAGTTTCATTATGCTATAAGCCAATTGATGAAGAAATTAATTTTTTACGATTATTATTTATTTATTTTTAATTACGTATTAATCATTTAATCAATTAATGATTCTCTCAATTTTAGTCATAACTGTCAGGCTACAGCCTGATGGCTTCTTGTTTATCTATTTGTCTGTGATCACGATATCCCAAAGTTATGGATGCTTGATGGACAGGTTGAGTGTGTGACAACGACTAATTGATTTGATTTTGGTGAAGATATGGATGTGGATACGAGAATTAAATTTTTAAAAGTGATTCTTCACCATTGAGAGAGAGGGCCAAAAGCGATATATGCAGCATGATATTTCCAACATGATATTTCAAACAGTTATGGACGACTTATGACAAAATTTGGTGGATGAGTTGGGTAGGTGACAAGAAGATGATTAGATTTTGATTAACGTCTGAATCCAGATCCGGCCTATCGGTGGAACACAAAACCTAAACTGTTCAGCCTGGTGGAGGTTGGTTCTCTATTGTTGTTCTTACTGTACACAATGGAGAGGTCTTACAATCTAAAATTCCGAATGGAAGTTCAGACCAAGCAGGTAATTATATGATTTACACTGTTCTGATGAGCTCTAATAATTTTGAAACATGTCTGCAGTTATATGCTATTTTCTCTGCATATGAGATTTTGAGCAATTTCCCATAAGCTTATTCACATTGGAAGATTCCCCTGGGGGTCACAATATAGAGCAACATGACGGTGACATCACAACGTGTTTCAGTTGGTTGGAGAATGGATTATGCTTATAATACTGTGCAGTGTGTGTGTGTGTGTGTGTGTGTGTGTGTGTGTGTGTGTGTGTGTATGTATGTATGTATATATATATATGTATGTATATATATATATGTGTGTATATATATATATATATATATATGTATTGTTACGGAAGCAGAGTACGGCACTCCCCTTATGGGGGGGGGGGGGGGGTTAATCCCCCTTCTATTTACACTGGCCGTCTCCGCTCCTGACGCTGCACAGCTACCTCCGGAAAGGCGGGTGCGCAACCCCGTTCGCGACCGCGGACAGATGGTAATTGCCGAGCGGTTTAGCAACCGCGGCACGAACTATTAACAAGCACTGACCCGATCCTTAACGTTGGCCAAATCGTGCCACAGGTATTCAATGAGGGAAAAGACAAGGACGAAACGGATGTAAAGGAAAGAAGAACAAAGGTAGGAAATACAAATATTATTTATTACGAACTATTATTTACACAATCAAAAGAACCAAGGAGGAGGAAAGATAAGAAAATAATTTACAGAAGGATGGAAGGACCAGAAGGACACAGAGCAATTTCTAGCTTATACAGACTTACTTATACCCAGGGACAAGACAAAAGACAGACTACAAGCACACTTACACAGGGGATGATGACAGGAATGGCAGGAGGTGGATGGCTGGAGGGAGAGGAAGGTTCAGCTGGACGCTGGCTGGAGCTTGATCCCGCACGGGACGTCGGGCTGGACCTCGACGGCCACCGATGCCACCGATATCTGGTTCCCGCTTAGCAGCGGGTCGAAGCTGCATGGTGGAGTCAAAGCTGCGTGGTGGAGTCAAAGCTGCGTGGTGGAGTCAAAGCTGCGTGGTGGAGTCAAAGCTGCGTGGTGGATTCAAAGCTGCATGGTGGAGTCAAAGCTCATCTCATCTCTTCCCATCCCATCTCATCTGAGGTGGGGGCGTCCCGCCGCGAGTTATATTGACCACACCCCCGAACCTTCGCGAACCTCCTCGAGCGTTCTCTCCCCGCCCTCTCAAGCCAAACCCCTTGTACTTGGTTGGTTGTTCGGGGCTGGCTCACTCCTCCCCTCTATGACGAGGTGGAGACACACCTTTCTTCTCCGAGATTACCTCGTGGCCAATGGAGTCTTGCAGCGAAGAACACAACCCCAAAGCAGCAGCGGCGAACGCCGCCTTGCTGGCAGGTTTTCGGAGGCCATGGGGATATTTCAGGGGATTCTACCTTATTTCACTTCGGTGCAATGCAGTGTCAATTAATGGAAGACAGAGCCTTAAACTAATACACATAATAAGGAGATAACTACTGAAAAGGGAAATCTATGATTTGCTACGTGATTGTATATGGACTAACTAAGGGACGACCTTTGACCTTTACACACAACACGGAGGGTGATATTTACGCACAAAAAGAACACAATTCTCAAATCCACAACACTGCACCCTCATCCTCTTAGGCACGTCCCGGGCCTATTAAACTTTTACTTAGTGTGACACGTAGGTGTAGTTCCCTCTACATTTAACCTGACCCTGAGTGTGACAGTTTTAAAACACAAATAAGTATGTCCCTCTGCTGCATTGCACCCTATCTAACAGATTTACGCCCACAGCTAACCGAATTGCGGAATGGTTGTCAAACTACACATGAACGGTGGGGAGCATTATTTACATTTGACGCTGGTATTTACAAAACTAACCCAGGACCTGTGATTGTTCTTGTTGGGGGGGGGGAGACAGCCTGTCCTGCATCAACGCACCATAAAGCACCAAAAACGCACCAAAACACCATAAAGCACCAATCAGTGCACAGTCACCACAGTTCATAATAAAAAATAACCAAACCCCTGTTGGTGTCTTGCTCTTCGGCTCCCTCTGCTGGCTATTGTCGTTCTTCCAGATGTTGTCTTTCTTCTTTGCTGGCGGCCTTTTTGCAATCATAAAACAAGCACAGAACGTGTCCATTGTTTTTATTTATGGCCCACAGGTCCGACTAGGAGTGGTTCACCTGTATGGCATAGGTGCCATGTTACCAAGGTCCGCCAGCAAGATCTCGGGCCATCATGGCCGGTTCCAGCAGAGGGGCCATGCCCCAACCCGTGGGGTCCATGAGTGGTGCTCAGCCACAGACATGAGGTCCATAAGTGGTGCATCGATGCAGAGAGCTGGTTGCGGGGGTTCTGGCACACAATGGCGGACTCCCGCACGCTCCCCTCGGTGCCCAGAGAGCACGATCCATGGGTCTGGGAAGGAAGACAGACAGGACAGGTGAGCGAGGGGTAAGGTCACAAGGGTACACATCAATAAAGGCAATGCAAGGCGAGGTGCGTCTGGAGACTGAGCGAAGAAAAGCTCGTTCCTACCGTACGTCACCACCCCCTGTTACCTACTCTACCCTTGCCCTTACCCCATATTTACAACGATTTACACATTTACAAATTCGTCGCTACCGTCACGTCTTCCCCACATTTCCCTTATACCAAATTCGTCACCACAATCCCTCGAACCAAAATTTGCCATCACCAATTCATCATCAATCCTCATAAGGAGGGAGAGATGGAACAACAAAGCACAATGTCACACCCACGTCATGATGCGTCTCACATTCCAAACGTTTGCACAGAAAAATAACAAAAACAACCATGGCATGGTGTGGAGTTTTGTCACTTCAGGTGAGTGGATGTAGATGGTGCAAGGAGATTCTTAATCCTAACTATCCTCTAAATGACTTTAACACCCTTTACACTACCCGGGGTCTTTCCCTGCAAAACCATTGGCCATCTTACACTCTATGCGGTTTTAAGAACCAATTCCCATTGACCAAACTGTGGTGCTTCATCAATTTGGGGTCTCACTCCCCCGATTCAACGCCCTGTGCCTTTGCACAATTTCAGGACTGGGTCGTGTGGCTCTTCCAGCAGGTCTACCCACCTGCACACCTCCACCACTGTAGTTGCCTCCGAGCTTACCTGCTCCTTACCTAACCTATCTACCTGGGGAAGGCCCTCTGGCGCTCTCCCCACTCGGTGCCCTCTCTGGCACTGGGCTACCCGGGTCCGTCCTTGGATCCTCGGGCCCCATCCACAACTCTAACGGCTCCCAGAGCCCACCTGCGGCCTCACCTGGCCGACATCCTAACAGTGGCGGAGTGTCCATTCAACTACACACACTAATAGGCCACACGCCCAGCCATTTCCACGTCACTAATGCACCCATCCAATCACCATTCTTCCACACGCACCACAGATGCCAATATCCAACCACAATTTACCTACTCCCTCTACCTAACTCTGAAACTACCCTCCTCGGGTATTCGTGATGGGGTCCACTCTTCCCCCATTCACACCTTCGCACCATCCACTCCACTCCACAGTTTCCACCATACTCACTCCACACCATCCATTCCATACTCCATATATTCCATACTCCATGTATTCCACACAACCATTCTCCATACACCTGTATTTGCACACCTGTGCCATCACTCCTACACCTGGTGCTTCCTGCACCCTCCTTCCTCCAGGACCATTCGGTAAACACAACACTCAATCACCCTTACTCACTCATACACTGCTCCATATATTTTCAATCCTCAAACACACGGCATCATCTGATCTACCTGGTGCCCTGCTAAAACTCGCGCTTCCCCGTCGCCCCTTACATTATTGCGCTCCCTCGTCATTATCATCCAACTACCCTCTCTATGTCCCCACTACCTGTCCAATGTCGCTACTTACCTTACCGTTACCTATGGTCCTTCTTCTCTAGATCCCTATCATTTTATCCTATCCCTCCCTGGCTAGTTTTCACTGCCAAAAACCCCATTAAACTATAGCTCCTTTGCCCCCGCTTAGTGTGTGAGAGATGGCAGAGTTGCCATCCCACCACATCGGGCATCTTCTACTATCAATTTGGCTCATCCAATTCCAACCAATCAAATATTTTCCAATAACTGCCAATCACTCTACCAATCAGTTGCCAATCATCAAATTTTGCCTTTTACAAATTCCCTATCCCTACCAAATGTCCTTTAACTCGAGCCTCGGTGCGTCGTCACATCATTAAAACTCGGCTTCGCAAAGCCGAGCAATGAATTCGGGTGGTTTGGTCGCCTGCAGGTTGAGTCCGTCCGGCATTCACGATTCTGGGGAGGAGGCTTCGTTGGGCCGAGATTCCACGCACCATCTCGGCGCGGCACCTTGCGGTCGCCGGCCCGATGGCTCAATCTCGCCTGGTCGGAACCCCGCCCCCGCCACCAGGGGGCACCGTTCCGATCCCTTCGACCTGGCCCCCCTCCCCCGGGATCGCCGCTCTGACGCGGAACCGACCATTCAGTGCGGGAACCGGCCCGATTCGTGCACGACGCTCTGAAGAGCGACGCGCTTACGGTCCCGGCCGGTCCTTGCTGCAAACAAAACGCACCACGCCCGAGTGCTCGCCTCGGCTATCCGTCGCCATAAACGCTGCCCCGGTCAACGTCGATGCTTCACTCGCATACGCGACCCGTTTCACACTCACAAAACCTGGCGTCTCAGCGCCTCCAGTGCATCCCACACACTCCGTCCATTGCACCACCGCACTCCCTGTTACACACCACACCTCTTGCGCACACTCACCATTCGCACACTTCGGTCCACACCTCTCCTCCGTTACATCCTCCGTAACACTCACCATGAGTGTGCACTCTTGCATCCACCCACTAACGCGCTCCGATGTGCCCTCCCGCACACGCGCCACAATCAACTCAGGTGTGCTCCCTCACCCACGTTCGACCATTCCAGGTGTGCATTCTCACACACTCTTGCCGTTCAGCCCATACGTGCATCCTCGCACCCGCTCCACCACCAACTCACTCTCACCCTCGCACGTACACTCTGTCGTGCATTCCCGTTCGCACTCGGTTTCACTCCCACACTTTATAACACACCCACTCGCCGACGCACACTTTTTTCCACAAGCGCGCCATTTCCACTCACAGGGGACCCTTCACCAACGCCCGGATGCTTCCTCGATCCCCAAGCGTGTGAAAATTCTTTTGTCGCCAAACATCCTTCTACAAAATCTCCCCGCACAATACACAGCACGACTCACCTGGGAGATCATCTTCTCCACGCGCACCTGCAAATCTTTATAAGGATTAGCAAGTACGGCATCAGGATGTCAACTTAGACTTTGTGAACAATCCATTCCTCCCTGCCGCGAGTGCTTTTCTAAGCCCCCGGTCTCTCCAATTTTAATTCCCACTACTTTTTCTTTGTTCACCACGACGACCGCTGGCTTTAATAAAATTTTCCCTTCTACCTCAGCGGTCGCCGGCTGCCCCATACCCCGGGTCGCGATTTCTACCCCGGTCCAGTTACCTGTGCCTTTCTCCACTTCGCCCAACCTGCGCTCCTCGAGTCGCGTTACCTCCTCGTGCACCCGTGGGACCTGCTCACCCAACCTGCGGTCTCTGTCCCTCTCCGCTTCCTTTACTTCATATGCGACTTTGTCTCTCGCCAGTCCCTCAGTTATTTCTTTAATTTGGTTTCTGGTACCCCTCGCTTCGTTCCTCATTGCCCCCATTTGGCCCCCCATCCTATCCATTTTTGCATTCAGTTGGGTCAAGAATAATCTGAGGTCAAACCCGGTTTGCCCAGCGTCCGCAGCCGCCACCGCGGCTCGCCCTCCGCGGCGCCGCCATTTTGTGCCCCTGCAACCACGTGCGCGAGGGCGCCATCTTGTGCACCTGATACCCCCTCAACCACATCCTCATTTCTCTCCTCCTCCCTCTCCCCCATATACATTTCCCTGGGGTCCTGGGTTGATTCTAACCCCTCTATCTCTCCCACCGGCACCCGATCGCCTTGACCATCCATGGTACGATTTAAAATTTAGGATGTTATAAAATACAATTTTGGGCCACTCGTAATTTGAGCGCGCTAAGCGCTTCAGGTCCGAATCTCGCTCCCGACACCAGATGTTACGGAAACGGGGTACGGCACTCCCCTTAGGGGGGGGGGGGGGTTAATCCCCCTTCTATTTTCACTGGCCGTCTCCGCTCCTGACGCTGCACAGCTACCTCCGGAAAGGCGGGTGCGCAACCCCGTTCGCGACCGTGGACAGATGGTAATTGCCGAGCGGTTTAGCAACCGTGGCACGAACTATTAACAAGCACTGACCCGATCCTTAACGTTGGCCAAATCGTGCCACAGGTATTCAATGAGGGAAAAGACAAGGACGAAACGGATGTAAAGGAAAGAAGAACAAAGGTAGGAAATACAAATATTATTTATTACTAACTATTATTTACACAATCAAAAGAACCAAGGAGGAGGAAAGATAAGAAAATAATTTACAGAAGGATGGAAGGACCAGAAAGACACAGAGCATTTTCTAGCTTATACAGACTTACTTATACCCAGGGACAATGACAAATGACGGACTACAAGCACACTCACACGGGGGATGATGACAGGAATGGCAGGAGGTGGATGGCTGGAGGGAGAGGAAGGTTCAGCTGGACGCTGGCTGGAGCTTGATCCCGCACGGGACGTCGGGCTGGACCTCGACGGCCACCGATGCCACCAATATCTGGTTCCCGCTTAGCAGCGGGTCAAAGCTGCGTGGTGGAGTCAAAGCTGCGTGGTGGAGTCAAAGCTGCATGGTGGAGTCAAAGCTGCGTGGTGGAGTCAAAGCTGCGTGGTGGATTCAAAGCTGCATGGTGGAGTCAAAGCTCATCTCATCTCTTCCCATCCCATCTCATCTGAGGTGGGGGCGTCCCGCCGCGGGTTATATTGACCACACCCCCGAACCTTCGCGAACCTCCTCGAGCGTTCTCTCCCCGCCCTCTCAAGCCAAACCCCTTGTACTTGGTTGGTTGTTCGGGGCTGGCTCACTCCTCCCCTCTATGACGAGGTGGAGACACGCCTTTCTTCTCCGAGATTACCTCGTGGCTAATGGAGTCTTGCGGCGAAGAACACAACCCCAAAGCAGCAGCGGCGAACGCCGCCTTGCTGGCAGGTTTTCGGAGGCCATGGGGATATTTCAAGGGATTCTACCTTATTTCACTTCGGTGCAATGCAGTGTCAATTAATGGAAGACAGAGCCTTAAACTAATACACATAATAAGGAGATAACTACTGAAAAGGGAAATCTATGATTTGCTACGTGATTGTATATGGACTAACTAAGGGACGACCTTTGACCTTTACACACAACACGGAGGGTGATATTTACACACAAAAAAAAAACACAATTCTCAAATCCACAACAATATATATATATATATATATATATATATATATATATATATATATATATATATATATATATATATATATATATATTATATATATATATATATTGTTACGTATTCGGCCCGAATGATGATTGTTATGATTACTGTTGTGGGTTCAAAGTATCCTAGATATTATGCTTATGGTGATTTATGGGAAAGGGTTGTTGTGGGTTGAAGAATTAAAAGCCCTCCTGGGGAAATGTGGCTGGAAATCCGGATCATGACCGGAAGCTGTGGAGCGGAGAAAAGGGGTGGAGCGAAGAGAAAACGGCGAGACATGTTCTGATTGCCGCTCCCGACCGAGCAGTGAAACGTGTTCGGATTGCAGCTCCCGACGGAGCAGTGAGACGTGTTCTGATTGCCGCTCCCGACCGAGCAGTGAAATGTGGTCGGATTGCAGATCCCGACCGAGCAGTGAGAGAAAGCCGACCGCCACTTTCGCCACGCGCATCACCGGCCGTGACCGGGTTTTTGGCGGCGCGTCGACCAGGCGTTTCTCTCCGGCGGGCTGCCAGGGACGACTGTGCAACACACCAGTCCGCGGCTGTGGGAGAGTTTTTGAGGAGACTTGCGGATTGAACCGCCACCGGGTACGGACCCAAAATCGTCTTTGGCCGGTTTCCCATTCTACCGCTATCGTGCTGGGGATTGGACCATGTGACCTGCGGGTTGGTTCGATCGTCTCCGCTTCCACGGATTGGAACCGGACATTGATTCCACGTGCTGGAGCGAATCGACGTCGCCTTGGAGGAGTACAGAGACATTGGGGAAAGGGCCGTGAGTTTGGGGGTTAAGGGACTCAATAAGGTGGTACCACCTGTAGATATGAATTATATGGTGTTTGAAGTGTGATAAAATATTGTGGGTTTGAAGTGTTATAATTATTGTGGTTTGTTCGTATCCCTTGGTGTGGACTCGTTGGTTGATTGGCTGGTTTTCACACAAGGACAACACATCTTTCTGCCGGGGACTCGATAGGGGAGGACCCCGTAACAGAAATTGGGGGCTCGTTCAATTGATATTCGTGGACTCGCAATTGGGTCTGCATCCGGGAGCTGAGAAATTCCTAAATTTAGTCCGGGAAAGAATTCCCAAGTTTGGAACTTTTTCCCAAATTTTTCCCAAAAAACAAACAACAACAACAAAAAAAAAAGGGGGAAAAACTTTTGTTTTGTTTGTTGGAAAATTTTTGTGTGAAGGTTAACAGGTTCTCACGGATAGACACCATGGTGTTTGATGCAGAAAAGTTTGCGGCATCCCCTAGTGAGGCACAGTTCCATGCGTTAAAAAATCGGAACTCTTGATATTGGCCAGACATTTTAACTTGGAGGTCCGAGTTAATATGAGGAAAGCAGAGATGCAGACATTGGTGATAGAAGCTCTGGTGGGACAAGGCACATGGACAGAGGTAGCCTTGGATTGGTTACCCGAGGAACAAGAAAATGTGGAGCTCCGGAAACTGGAGATGCAACTGCAGAACCAGGAAAGGTTAAAAGCAGAGGAAAGGAAGGCAGAGAAGGAAAGAATAGAACAGGACCGCGACCTCGCGGAAAGAAGAGCAGGGGAAAGAGCGGAGGAAAGAAGAGCCGAAAGGGAGTTAAAGGAACGTGACATGGACTTTCAGCAGGAAATTAAAATCAAGCAGCTGGAGTTAATAAGAGAACGGGGAGAGGTACCATCCATGCCAGCTGGTTCGACACCTAGGCAGAACACCTGGGATGTTGGCAGACATGTGAGGCTGGTCCCACCCTTCAATGAGAAGGAGGTAGCCAAGTTTTTTCCCCACTTTGAGAAAGTGGCTCGACAGTTAAACTGGCCTGAGGAGTACTGGTCCATACGAGTGCAAAGTGTTCTGGTGGGTAAAGCTCAAGAGATTTATTCGGCTTTACCGATTGACCAGTGTGCAGAGTATGAGGTATAAAAGAAACACCTTCTCAAAGCCTATGAATTGGTCCCGGAAGCTTACCGGCAGAAATTCCGGAATGCCAGGACGAGGGAGAGTGAGACCCACGTGGAGTTTGCCAGATTGAAAGAAACCATGTTTGATAGGTGGTGCGATTCGAAAGGAGTTGGGAAAGACTTCGAACTATTGCGACAATTGATCCTGGTGGAGGAATTCCAACAGTGTGTCCACGAGGACATTCAAATACACTTGGAGGAAAGGAAAGTACCAAAGTTGTATGAGGCAGCGACCATGGCAGATGACTATGCCTTAACCCACAGGATGGAGTTCCGCAACCCTAACTTCTCGCCTAGACTTAGCCAGGGGAGCTATGGTACGGCAGTGGCGGAGAACGAAAATTCATGGGGGCGGCCTCGAGAGGAGGACCACTCTGATATTACGACTTCTAGGGGTCAGAAGTCAACGGTTTCAAGGCAGACATATCCTCCGTGGACCTCAAGGCAGACCACGAGGTTCTCCTCCGGGCCTACTTGCGCGTTTTGCCATAGACCCGGACACTTGATGTCCCACTGTCATGCTTTGGGAAAGGAAAATCAGGAGCGGAGTCTGACTAGTACAACTCCGAATGCGATGGCAAACGTGAGAAATCGCCCACAGAAGAGTTACCAACCATTTATTTATGAGGGGTTTGTCTCACTGGAGGGAGACTCGACTAACCCAAGACCTGTTAGGGTATTGAGGGACACAGGAGCACATCAATCCTTAATGCTGGAAGGCATTTTACCATTGTCGGAGAGTACAGCAACTGGTGATAGTGTTCGGTTAAAGGGATCGGTGGCTGGGTTAGCGCTCCCCTTCATGTCATCAATCTCGAGTCTGATTTGGTGTCAGGACCAGTCACCGTGGGGTTGCAAGCCACTCTTCCTGTAGAGGGAGTTTCAGTTGTGGTTGGGAATGATTTGGCCGCGGGTCAAGTTTCTAGTAACCTGATGGCTGTGAAAAAGTCCGATATGGGAAATAACACCTCACCAGTCAGGGATGGAGGCAAAGTTGGCAAGCTTTTTGTAGGGGGACTGAACTTCAGAACAAAGGAGGAAGTTCTGACCTCTGTGTTCAACAAATATGGACCGCTTGTGGAAGTGCGGTTGGTAAAAGACAGGGAAACGCAACAGTCAAGATGGTTCAGCTTTGTCACGTTTGCAAGCACAAAGGACGCCAAAGAGGCAGAGGAGAATTGACTGGCAAGGATTTGGAGGGTCGGACCATAACAGTAGGGAAGGCATTTCGTAGGCGTCGAGAGGTCTACAGAAGAGGCCAACTTGGCGGTAGTTTTGGTGGTGGCCGCAGCCGATATTACTATGGAGGCTCCAGAGTTACGGCATCTCCCGAAAGAATGATTACCAGGGTAGCAGCTAAGAGGGAGACCGCTATTCCCGTGACTACTGTGACAAGTGGTCCCACCGTAATTATTAGGAGTCCGGAGAAGTTGAAGTACAGAATGCGGCGGAGCCGCCGAGCCCAGATTCCTACACGGACTAACCGTGAACGCCACGTTCCTAAAGGCGTCCAGGTAGTGAACTTTCCTGCACGGACTAACCGTGAACTCCACGTTCCTGAAGGCGTCCATGTTGTGAACGTTCCTCCCCGGACTAACCGTGAACTCCACCTTCCTAAAGGCGTCCATGTAGTGAATACTCGGCTTGGCCTCCCGGAAAAGGGGCTATCAAGATGCGTAACTTTGGATTTTTGATCAACCCCTTAACCTTCATTCAAAAAAATGAAAAATAAAAATCAGCGGTTGATGAAATGGAGTTAGGCTTTGCATGGGTTCAACTTGGAAATTGAACATATAATGGGCCGGGACAATGTCGTGGCTGACGCTTTGTCCCGAGGGAGTTAATTGTCGGAAAGCTCTGGGGGGAGGGGGGGTTGTGTGAAATTTTGTTGCTCTATTTTTGGGAAAGGTTGAATATTGTTGCCCCCAGGGATTGCTGATTTGGTTTGTGAATTTGTTGGTAAGGTATTTACTTTTGCCTGTTCAAAGAGGGCATACAAAGAAAGTTTTTGCGGTGCTCCAACTTTCTTTCTTGAGGGGGGAAGTGTTACGTATTCGGCCCTAATGATGATTGTTATGATTACTGTTGTGGGTTCAAAGTATCCTAGATATTATGCATATGGTGATTTATGGAAAGGGTTGTTGTGGGTAGAAGAATTAAAAGCCCTCCTGGGAAATGTGCCTGGAAATCCGGATCAAGACCGGAAGCGGTGGAGCGGAGAAAAGGGGTGGAGCGAAGAGAAAACGGCGAGACGTGTTCTGATTGCCGCTCCCCGACCGAGCAGTGAAACGTGTTCGGATTGCAGCTCCCGACGGAGCAGTGAAACGTGTTCTAATTGCGGCTCCCGACGGAGCAGTGAAACGTGGTCGGATTGCAGCTCCCGACCGAGCAGTGAGAGAAAGCCGACCGCCACTTTTGCCACGCGCATCACCGGCCGTGACCGGGTTTTTGGCGGCGCGTCGACCAGGCGTTTCTCTCCGGCGGGCTGACAGGGACGACTGTGCAACCCACCAGTCCGCGGCTGTGGGAGGGTTTTTTGAGGAGACTCGCGGATTGAACCGCCACTGGGTACGTACCCGAAATCGTCTTTGGCCGGTTTCCCATTCCACCGCTATCGTGCTGGGGATTGGACCACGTGACCTGCGGGTTGGTTCGATCGTCTCCGCTTCCACGGATTGGAACCGGACATTGATTCCACGCGCTGGAGCAAATCGACGTCGCCTTGGAAGAGTACAGAGACATTGGGGAAAGGGCCGTGAGTTTGGGGGTTAAGGGACTCAATAAGGTGGTACCACCTGTAGATATGAATTATATGGTGTTTGAAGTGTGATAAAATATTGTGGGTTTGAAATGTTATATTATATTGTGGTTTGTTCGTATCCCTTGGTGTGGACTCGTTGGTTGATTGGCTGGTTTTCACACAAGGACAACACATCTTTCTGCCAGGGACTCGATAGGGGAGGACCCCGTAACAATATATATATATATATATATATATATATAGTATATATATATATATATATATATATATATATATATATACATATATATATATACATAGATATATATACATAGATATATATACATATATATATATATATATATATATATATATATATATATATATATATATATATATATATATATATATATATATATATATATATATATATATATATATATATATATATATATATACATACACAGACTTGGCATTTAATATGGAATATTTTTTTGTGGGGGGTGAACTTACTTTTCAAGATGACTTAGAACCAAAAGTTCATTGGAATTATGTTGAAATTATTCTAGATTTTGTTAATGTGACCTTGAAAAGAAACAAAAACCACATTTGACATTTTGAAGCAAATAAATTGATCCTTGAAAGTGATGTGAACTGATATCGAACTCAATTCACGGACAGTACTGTGTTAAACTTCTGTACGTTTTCCAGAAGTATCTCTTTATTTTACACATGAGCCAAAAAAAATTTCAACAAAAACATAAGTTAAATTATGACTGGGATTACGGACAGTAAAATTACAGTTCAGTACTTCGTGTAACCCCCCCGAGCATTCAGGAGAGCACGTACACGTCGAGGCATGCTGTTCACGAGATTTGCCAAAGTTTGGACAGGAATTGCTTGCCATGCAGTGACAATAGCCTGCTGCAATTCACGCACAGAGGTAGGCTGCTGGACCAAGTTGTCGATTTGACACGTTAATTCTGCCCACAAGTTCTCCATCGGATTCATATCCAGGGACATGGCAGGCCACTCCATATGCTCGACACCATGGTCAACAAGAAAGTGTTGGATCGTGCGAGCACGATGAGCCGTGCATTGTCATCTTGGAAGACAAAGTTTCCTCGAAAGGCTGCACAAGCAAATGGAAGCAATGTTTCTTCCAGAATGACCTTGTACTTGAACTGGTTCAGGTTTCCATTCAGAACAACTAGGTCAGTTTTGCCCCCTGCATGAAAAGCAGCCCAAACGGTCACCCCACCACCTCCAGCTTGGACTCTTGGCACTATACAATCTTCATAGTAGGCTTCATGCACTTGTCTGTGCACTCGGACGCGGCCATCTTGACGATAGACCAGAAATCTAGACTCGTCACTGAAGGTCACGTGATTCCAGTGTCCTGGCTGCCATTGACGGTGCTCTCTGGCCCACTGCAATCGGCGCTGGCTGTGTTGTCTGGTCAGGCGTGGCTTTCTCAGGGGACGCCTGGCACGATAGCCTGCTTGAACCAGTCGTTGGTTAACTAGCCTTCTGGATACAGGTACATTTGTCAGTTGCTGCCACTCAGCCCTAAGCCGATTAGCTGACTTGGTACGGCCATTGCAGACTAACCGGTGCAGCTGGCGATCATCTCTCCTTGTGATTCTGCGGGGACGTCCTGGCCTCGGTATTGGAGTAGGGACACCCCTCTGAGCATTTCGTTTCAGGATCTTTGACACCTGACCTTGAGTGATGCCATACTGCCAAGCAATAGCACGTTGTTTCATACCGGAATTTCGTAAAGCCACCACTCCATGACAAACAGCATTGTCGAGTTGACAGACCATCTCCAGAGGAAGCGGCAATAACTTTTTTAGACGTGCAGCAGTTGTTTTCCACTAATACAGAACGCAACAACCCTTATATACCCGATTGTGAAGCCAATCGTCAAATGTACCTGCCCTTACATTTTGTCACGCCACCTGTGATATAATCCTGTTGTTGATTTCTTGCTGCGAAAGACAATCAGTGACATGGTTCTTTTCACAAAGAAATCACCAAAGCATAAAAGAAACTCACCAGATTGATATACTGAGTTCAGAAAGTAAACCCAAGTCAAGAAAAAAAAGAAATTCCATATTAAATGCCAAGTCTGTATATATATATATATATATATATATATATATATATATATATATATATATATATATATATATAGATATACATATATACATATATATATATATATATATATATATATATATACATATACATATATATATATATATATATATATATATATATATATATATATATATATATAGATAGATAGATAGATAGATAGATAGATAGATAGATATAGATAGATATAGATAGATATAGATATAGATAGATAGATATAGATATAGATAGATAGATATAGATATAGATAGATATAGATATAGATATAGATAGATATAGATATATATATATATATTTATACATATAGATATATATATATATATATATATATATATTGTTACGGGTCACGGACAGATGTTATATTGACCGAGCGGTGGTGTATTACCGCGACCGTTACAGGATCCCCGACTCACCCGATTCCACCCAAACATTGGCCGGATCGCACCGCAGCTGCTCAATGAGGGAAAAGACTAAAACGACGAATGCAAAGAGGAAAACGAAGGCAAAGAAAGGTTTGGAAATACTACTGAATTTATTGACTATTTACACACATAGGGAAAAAGAAAGCAGTCACGTTTATTTACAAGCACATCAGACGCAGGTGACACAGTGAAATCTTTAGCTTACCTACACAAGCTTAATTAACCCAGGACAGAACAAACGGAACAAACTCACGTACACAAGAAGGGTGGAAAGGCAGGAGGTGGATGGCTGGAGGGAGAGGGAGGTCCAAGGGGGTCCTGCAGCTCGATCGGCGCGTTTAGCAGCCGCCGTTCCTTCACGGCCTTGCTCAAAACCGCCGTCCAGGCCCCAAGTGGCTGTTGGGTGGTGTTGCTGCTGCGGCCTCCGCTGCTTTCCCAGGACTTGTCTGACTCGTTGGTCCAAACCCTCAACTCTTTCTTGGTCCCTCACTCTTTACCACCGACTCCTCACCGCAACCAACGCAACCGCTGACCACCATCACCGACTCCTCACCGCAACCAACTGACCACCGACTCCACTGACTGACTCTTCACGACTCTCTTTCTTGACGACCAACTCTCAACCAACTCAGACCAACTCACTTCCGTTCGCGCCTTTTATAGCGCCTCCAGCGATTAAGCCGCCGGCCTTTTGGACACGCCCATCGGGGTGCTCACCTCGGCCCTGGTTGGTCGCGCGACCCTCTCGCTCCGCCCTTGATGACGACGGGCGGGTACGCCCCTCCTCCCCTCTATGACGAGGTGGAGACATGCCTTTCTTCTCCGACCCTGCCTCGTGGTCAATGGCGGTTATTGGAGGGGAGGTAATTGAGAATCGAGGGCTCAGCAATGACGAAAGGGGATGTGATAGGAAATGGAGGTTTTGGGGATGGGAATGAAAGGGGATCTATTCTCTTTCACTGGTGCAATGGAGTACTTCAATTAATGGGAGACACAGCCTTACCCTAGAACACAGAATAAGAGATAACTATCAACAGGGGTATTCTATTACTTGGCTGACGTGTATGCTTGTGGACTAATTATGGGATGCCCTTTCACCTTTACACAGCTCCGGAGGTAGGGGGGGCGCAGAATAAACAATTATAATAATAATACAGCACACAATCAAAAAAATACAGTCCTCATCTCCGCAACACTGCACCCTCCTCCTCTTAGGCACGGCCCGGGCCTACAACTTTTATTTTTAGTGTGACACGTAGGTGTAGTTCCCTCTATTTTTAACCTGACCCTGAGTGCGACAGTTTTAAAACATAAATAAATGTGTCCCGCTGCTCCATTGCACCCTGCCTAACAGACTTACGCCCACAGTTAACCGAATTGCGGAATGGTCTTCAAACTATACACTGACGGTGGGAAGCATTATTTACAATGACGCTATTTTTATTTACAAAACTAACCCAGGACCTGTGATTGTTCTTTCTGGGGGGGAGACAGTCTGCTCTGCATCGACGCACCATGAACGCACCCAAAAACGCACCAATACAAGCACCCAAGCACCAATCAGTGCAGTCACCATTGTTCAAGAGTGTTCAACAAAAATAAATTCAACAACCCCTAACCCTGCAGGTGGTCTCTTGCTCTTCGGCTCCCTCTGCTGGTTATTATTATTTGGTCTTCCAGATGTTGTCATTCTTTTGCTTTGCTTACTGGCGGCCTATTTGTATTAAACTTGCACCCAATGTGTCCTTTTTATTTATTTTATTTATGGCCCACAGGGCCGACTAGTGTGGTTCACCTGTGGGGCATCGGTGCCCTGTGGCCAAGGTCCGCCAGCAAGATTTCGGGCCCTCATGGCTGGTTCCAGCAGAGGGGCCATGCCCCAACCCATGGGGTCCATAAGTGGTGCTCGGCCACAGGCATGTGGTCCATAATGTGGTGCATCGATGCAGACAGCTGGTTCTGGGAATTTCGGGCGCACAATGGCCGACCCACGCATGCTCCCCTCGGCACCCAATGGCGCACAGGTCATGTGGGAGACAAAAGGGGAAAGACAATTGAGCGAGGGGTAAGGTCACAAGGGTACACATCAATAAGGCAATGCAAGGCGAAATGCGTACGGAGGGCGAAGTGAGAAAGCTCGTCCCTACCGTACGTCACCCCCCTGTCACCTACCCTACCCTTGCCCTTACCCCATATGTACAAAAATCTACACATTTACAAATTCGTCACTACTGTCACGTCTTTCCCATATTTCCCCTATACCAAATTCGTCTCCACAATCCCTCTACTTCAAAATTTGCCATCACCAAATTCATCATCAATCCTCATAAGGAGGCAGAGATGGAACATCAAAGCACAATGTCACACCCACGTCATGATGCGTCTCACAATCCAAACATTTGCACAGTAAAAATAATTAAACATGGCATGGTGCGGAGTACCTGTCACCTCAGGTGAGTGGATGCAGATGGTGCGAGGAGATCCTTCATCCTAACTATCCTCTAAATTATTTTAACACACTTTACACTACCCGGGGTCTTTCCCTGCCAATCCATTGGCCAACTTACACTATGTGTTCTAAAAACCAATTCCCATTGCCCAAACTGTGGTGCTTCTCAATTTGGGATCTCACTCCCCCGATTCATCTCCCGGTGCCCTCGCACAATTTCTGGGCTGTGACGTGTAGCTCTCCCAGCAGGTCTACCCACCTGCACACCTCCACCACTGTAGTTGCCACCCGAGCTTACCTGCTCCTTAACCTAACCTATCTACTTTGGGAAGGCCCCTCCTGGCTCTGTCACCCCTCTCGGTGCCCTCTGGCACTGGGCTACCCGGGTCCGTCCTCCGGATCCTCGGGCCCCATCCACAACAACTACTACCGGCTCCCAGAGCCCACCTGCGGCCTCACCTGGCCGACATCCTCACAGTGGTGGGGCGCCCAACCAACTACACACACTAACAGGCTACACGCCCAGCCATTTCCACAACACTAATGCACCCATCCAAAGACCATTCTTTCACCCGCACCACAGATGCCAATATCCAACCACAATTTACCTGTACCCTCTACCTAACACTTACACTACCCGCCCCGGGTATCCGTGATGGGGGTCCACTCTTCCCCCATTCACACCTTCGCACCATCCACTCCACTCCACAATTTCCACCATACTCACTCCACGACCATCCATTCCAATACTCCATACCATTTATTCCATACACCTGTCCTCCATTCACCTGTCGTTGCACACCTGTGCAATCATACCTGGTGCCACCTGCACCCTCCTCCTCTTCCTGGACCAGTTGGTCAACACAACACACATCACCATCACTCACTCATACACTGCTCCACACACCTGTTCAGTTGCACACCTGTGCAATCACACCTGTTCAATCACACCTGTTCAATCCTCACACACACGGCATCATCTCAGCTAACTACTCCCCTCAAACTTGCGCTTCCCAGTCGTCCCTTTAAACTATTGCGCTCCCACGTCATTATAATCCATACTAATCTACCTGCGTCTGCGTCCCCCCTACAGGTATCAGTCACTTACTAAACCTTAACGTTACCTAATGTCCTCTTCGCTAGATCCCTACACATGATATATCCTAACCCACCCGGGCTAGTTTTCACTGCCATCAACCCCATAATCTATTGCGCATTTGCCCCACGTCTGTGAGGGATGGTGGATTTGCCATCCCACCACATCGGGGGTCTCTCTATCAATTTTGCTCGTCCAAATTCCAACCAATTCAAAAATTTTCCATTTACTGCCAATTCTACCCACTATTATAAATTTCATATCAAATCACTACCATCATCATCACAGTCCGCTATATCCTAGCCTCGGTGCGTCATGACATCATTAAACTCGGTTCGTAAAGCCGAGCAATGAATTCGGGTGGTTTGGTCGCCTGCAGGTTGAATCCGTCCGGCTTTCGGTCCAAGGGAGGTGGTTTGGTTGGACCGAGGCTCCACGCACCATCTCGGCGCGGCACCTTGCGGTCCCGGGCCCGATGGCTCAATCTCCCTCGGTCGGAACCCCGTCCCCATGAGGGGGCACCGTTCCGCTTCCTCCCACTCGCCCTTGAACCGGGCCGATATCGTCTGGTGTGAACAGCCAAGGCGACGTGCCACCTCACGGTAGCTCAGTCCGCCTTACAGCATGCCCAGGGCACGCTGCCGTTGATCCCTTGACAATCGTGGCATGTTGATTGAAATGCCCATTTTGCACTGGCCTTTTTAAAGCCAATATCAAGACATCACGTGCAGCTCATTAAAATCATCCCGTACCCCTTGGCTAATCACTGACAGTCAAAACGGCTGTTCAACAGCTGTGCTATGAAGTGACCATTGAAGGTTCAAGTGACCATCCCTGACCGTTTTGTCTGACAGTGAGGACGCTATTGTCCACAAATAAGTTCACACATTTACTACACGCAGTGTTATTGTTGATATTTTAAGGTGTCAAAGGTGGTAAGTTTCTTTTGCGTTTCAGCATATATATATATATATATATATATATATATATATATATATATATATATATATATATATATATATATATATATATATATATATTGCTGCGGTTTTGAGATTGGCACATTGAAGTCATTAAAGGTTAAAGGTTTGCCCCCCATAGTTAGTCACACGAGCAACATCTAGGCCCATTTGTAGTATAGTTATGTCTTAGTATGTGTAAGAATAGGCCATTTCCCTTCCCCTCTTCGTACCTGCTTTTGTGTAAAGACAGGAGAATAGGCCCTACATTCATTTTGCTCCAACCTCCATTCTACCTCTTTTGGCGCAATCCATCCCGCGTCCCATTTGGCTGTCCCCTAGTCGAGTTAACACGAGGTGGGCCTCGGAAGGTGAAGGAGGGGAGCGGGGTCGGGGTGAGCGGTGTGGGGGGACGGTAAGAGCCACCAGCCAATCAGAGCTCGAGCGGCATGGCGTGAGAGGGCGTGGTGCAGAGAGTCTGGTGAGTTCCAGAAGGTTCGCGGCACTGGTTCGCGTATAAGCCCATACGAAAAGCCCACGAAAGGACTTGGACTTGACTTGCACCTGTGGCGCGAGAGGACTGTGCCAGAGAATTTGCATCACTCGCCGTTGTTGAACTTTGACCCTCGCAATAGTACGTGCGCGCCAGGGGATAGAGGAAGAGGCATTGGCCATACTTGTACGTGGGCGCAGCCAGACGCGCCGGTAACGAATCTAGCGCATTTCGGCCACGCGAGTGAACGCGGCCATAACTGCGAGTGAATATCCGCCAGTCGCGCCAAAGTCCGCCCTCTACCGTGCCCCCCGAGATAACCCGATTGTTCAGGCGACACGCTATGACCTCCTGCCTTCTCCTGCCTCCATCTCCACCAGGCATGCCGGGGACCGGAGAGAGCTGCACGAGAGCCATCCGTGGACGTGCTGCAGAACATCATCCTACCCATCTGCAATCCCCGTGTGAGTGTGTGTGTCAGATGGGCCCGTTTGTCCAGTGGTATTGAGTAAGACTGTATAAGGCTTGCTCTGTGTCCCTTTCCTTCTACCAATCCTTGTATAGTGTAAATAAATTCTGTTCTTCCTTCTGATTCGATCGTTCCCGTGATTTCTCCATTGGCTAAGCGTGGTACGAATAGAACCGCGTGAATCGGGTTCCACCATCTATAACGGCGCGGATCACGTGTATGCAACCGCTCAGCGTATCACCAACACACGTGGTTCGTGCGAGGCTTATTTCCTCGCTTCAGGGCAGCGCTAATACTTAGGTAACAGCGAATTTGGTCCCGAAACCCTATTTAGCGCTGTCCGGAAGGGACGTAATAGGTCTCGGGTCGCGCCAGGTCAGTCAAGACAAGGGGACTAATCCCCCCTTGGTAAGGGAAGAAGGCCGGCGGCAGAGCCACAACAACTGGTGTCAGGAGTGGGATAGGACCCAAAGTGCGCTTAATGCACTCCAAATTGTGAGCGACCAAAATTTAGTATAAGACCCAAATTTTAATTCGTGCCATGGCTAGCCAAAGCGATCGAATGCCGGTGGGGGTAGAAGAGGAGGTATCTGATGAGGAGTTAGAATCGATAACCCAGGACCCTAGGGAAGAATGGGAAGAAGAGGAGAACATTGATGAGGGGCCGGCCGTCGGGGTAGAAAATGGTGGCGCATCACACGTGGCGGCGAGAACCGAGCCTGCGGCGCCAATGGATATGGGCACCTTCATGGCGCAACTCAATGCATGCTTCGTGGTGCAAAGTAATGAAATGAGAGCAGAAATGAAAGAGATGGGGGACAAATCAAAAAGGGAAATAATTGCCGCCCAAAAGAATGACATAAAAAAAAATTGGTGATGAATTGGAAAACAAAATAGGTGGCCAATTGAAAGAAATGGGGGGCCAGTTGAAAGAAATGGGGGACAAATCAACCCGGGAATTGGAAGAGGTGAAAAAGGGGCTGGAAAGGAAAATGGACGCCCAAAAGAACGAATTGGAAAAAATGAGGGTGGCGTCTAAGAGGGAAATAGAAGAGATGGGGGAGGACATAAGGCGCGGGTTGAGCGAAGAGGTCGCATTGGTATGCGACGAGGTAAAGCTGTGTGAGGAGTGCGTGGAGAAGGAGTTGAGGAAGAGTACGGCTAGGTTACATGGGGGTATAGAGGAATTGACGCGGGAAGTAGAGAAGCTGACAGTGGGACAGCAGGAGTTAAGGGAGAAAGTGGGTAAGAACACAGACGTGATAGGGGGGCTGAAAGCAGCACAAAGGAAATAAGACGGGAGGTGATAGCGACGAAGAAGGAGTTTCTTAAGTGGTACACGAAGGGTCGTCTCTACCACATCGATGATGTGGTAGAGACGTTGGGGATGAGGGAACGAGAGGTTAGGACCCATATAGAGACGACCAGGGTGGCTTTAGAAGAAGAAATTGCGGGGGCGCACGGGGAAATAGAAGGGGTAAAACAAAAGTTGGAGGAAGTAGAAGAAGGGGTGAGTGAAATTAAAAAGAGACGGAAGGAGACTAAAAAAGAAATAAAAGAGGAAGTGATGGAATATGTGCAAGGTCTGTGTTCACATCGTGATGACGTGCTTGCTAACCAAATAAAGAGTTTGCAGGTGGCGGAGGAGAAGCGAGGAAGAAGAAGCACCGAGGTGAGTGGCGATATGGGAAGAAATGTGTATGGTGTGAGGGGAGGTTCGACGAGCTTGGGAGTTGGCATAAACCCGGGCGTTCATGAAAGGCCGAATGTAAGGTGTGCGACCGCCACAGAGGGCGTGGAGAGAGAGTGTGCGCTTGGGTGTCCGACCATGGGGTGTGTGAGAGGTGTTTGTGAGCCGGGGTGTGCGGGCATGGAATGGGTAGCGGGTCACTACGAGGCGGCTCAGGCATTGACACCGACCGGGGTAGTCTTTAGAGGGACGGTGGACGCACGCGAGCCCCCAGGAGGTAGTGTACTATGGGGGCCCCAACGGTTCGGCCCCACGTTAACCCCGCAAGGAGCGGCGCACGGGGTCCGACCATCGGGCGGCCATAAGGTCCCGCTCACGCCGTATGACGGCAAGAGCGATTTGAGGGCGTATCTGGCGCAATTCGACCATGTGTGTAGGGGAAACGGTTGGAACCCGGACGAAGGTGGGGTACACCTTGTGGCAGCCCTGCGCGGCGCAGCGGCGGAGGTTCTGACGGCCTTACCACCGGGTGCTCTCACCCTGCCAGAACTCCGTGCAGCCTTAATTAATCGTTTCGGCGTAGAACAGCAGAGCGAGCTTGTTAAAGCTCAGCTCGTGGTGCGAAAAAGAAAACCCCAGGAGACCATCGGGGAATTAGTTTACGACATTCGCCGCGCAGTGGCGATAGTGCATGCGGACATGGTCGCGACCTACCAGGAAAGCTTGGCGCTGGACCATTTCATCCAGGCCTTCCCGGACCCCGAGCTTCGGCAACAGCTCGCCATGTGGCACCCGCGGACCTTGAGCCAGGCGGCTGACGCTGTGGCCCGTTGGGAAGCAGCGAGGCCCCTGGCCCGGGGGAGCGAGCCCCATGCAGTGGCGGTGAGACAGGTAGGGCCCGTGGCTGGTGGACCAGCGCCTCACGGGATCTGGACCATGGCAGGCGGCTCCGGAGGTGGCACACTGTATGCCACGATCAAATGCCCCAATTAGGACATACAGGGGGGGCAATTTGGAATTCCGGAGGCAAGCACCTTACCAGGTGAGGTGCTTTAATTGTAACCGGGTGGGTCACCGTGCGTGGGAGTGTCGAGCCCCGCGCCGGGACGGACCCCAGCAGCCGGGACCATCGACGCCGCCTCGAACGGGTCGGGCTAGCCGACCCCAGACACCCCCACGCCAGGGCCCGGGAAACTAATATGTGCCGAGCATGCAGGGCCGCGTTCGGCAGTAGGGGATGGAAAAGAGCCCTCATTGATGCGACGTCATCTATTGTGGCCAAATTGGTACTGGTAGTTTGACGATTTGGTCCAAAATTGCCGGCGTGGGGGTAGACGCCGTAGTGGACACAGGAGCTAGCACCACGATCATCAGCCCTGTGGTCCTTAATTCGAGTGCAGACGGCTGGGATAACATCCAGCATCTGGAAAACCATAGTTTGCAGCTGGCTACCGGGGTAACGGCCCCCATCATAGGGCGTGGTTTTGTAACCCGCAAGTTAGGGTCGGTAAAGAGGGAAGTAGAAGTTTGGGTGGTAGAGGTGTGCGACCCATGCCTAATCAGGCTGGATCTGTTGACTGCCAGCGGTTGTAAAATCGATTTGTGCCGGGGGACCCTGCAAGTGGGAGTAGAGGGGCTGCCATTGGATGAGGTGAGCACGGCCGAAAGGACGGAGCTGGAGGCTTCTGAGGCCGTGACCATCCCCCCACGGGCCGAGGCCATAGTGCCAGCCCGATGGCTAGCTCGCCCAACATGGCAGGAGTCCTGCGGCCTAGTCGAACCGGTGGCAGCGCAGTCCATCCTGGGTTTAGTCGTGGGCCGCACCCTCGTAAAAACGGACGGGCCGGTGGTGGCCGTCCGAGTAATTAATATTAGTACAGAACCACGCACTATAGGACGGGGCACGAAGACAGCCGGCTGCACCCCAGTTGATGAAGTCGCTGTAGCGAGGGGCGAGAACATCCAGCTGAGCCGGTCCCAGCGGGAGTCCCTAGGAAGTAGTAGGAATTGGCCCGATCCCATTTGTGAGATGGTAAACCGGAGTAGCGTAGAGTTGGAGGAGACCCAGAGGGAGGCCTTCCACAAATTGATTGAGACCCATTTGGATATCTTCTCCTTGTCCTCCGTGGATATTGGATGTACGGGCCTGGTGAAACATCAGATCCACACCGGTGAGGCCCGGCCTATTCGTCAGCCCGCCCGACGGCTCCCTTGGAGCAAGAGGGAGGAAGCTGATGAACATGTAGAAAAGATGCTCAATGCAGGTATCATTGAGTCCTCGGGAAGTCCTTGGATGTCACCTGTTGTGTTGGTCAAAAAGAAAGATGGGACCACGCGTTTCTGCATGGACTATCGCCAGCTAAACAACGTGACACTCAAAGCCTCATATCCTCTGCCAAGAATTGACAATACCCTCGATGCCGTTGCGGGCTCAAATTGGTTCTCAAGCTTGGACCTCAAGAGTGGGTATTAGCAGGTGGAGATGGATAGGGCAGGGAAGGAGAAAACGGCATTTTCCACAGGTAAGGGGCTGTATCAGTTCACTGTGATGCCGTTTGGTTTGTGTAACGCCCCCGTCACTTTTGAAAGATTGATGGAGCATGTGCTGGGCGGCATGCCATGGCAGTCATGCCTGGTGTACCTGGATGATGTCCTGGTGCATGCCAAAACATTTCCTCAAGCAATAGCTAATTTGGACCAGGTGCTTGGGTGCCTCAGACAGGCAGCATTGAAGTTGAGCCCGAGTAAGTGCACTTTGTTTGCCAAAGAGGTGGCCTATTTAGGTCACGTCATTGGTCGTGAGGGGGTAAAAACAGACCCAGGCAAAATTACAGCGGTAGAGGAGTGGCCCGCACCGCATACCATCAAGGAGGTGCGGGGATTTTTGGGACTCTGCTCCTACTACCGGCGTTTTGTGGCAAAATTTACAGAGTTGGCTCGGCCCCTTCACCGGCTTATGGAGAAGGGGACGAGATTTAATTGGACAAGGGAGTGCCAGGAGGCCTTCCTAGCATTGAAGGGGTGTTTGACATCCGCACCCATTCTAGCATTTTTGGGACTCTGCTCCTACTACCGGCGTTTTGTGGCAAAATTTACAGAGTTGGCTCGGCCCCTTCACCGGCTTATGGAGAAGGGGACGAGATTTAATTGGACAAGGGAGTGCCAGGAGGCCTTCCTAGCATTGAAGGGGTGTGTTCATCACCATGTTCATCCATGCAGTGATGGGACATTTACCCTGGACACGGATGCAAGCCAGGAAGGATTGGGCGCGGTTTTGTCCCAGACACAGGGGGGCGTGGAGAGAGTGATCGCGTATTATAGTCCGGCCATGAGTAGGCCCGAGCGAAATTATTGCGTCACTCGCAAAGTGTTATTGGCTATGCTGGCTGCCATGAGCAATTTCCACTCGTACTTGTAGGGGCGGAAATTTCTGGCTCGAACTGACCATTCCTCCCTGCAATGGCTCCTCCGGTTCAAGGAACCTGAGGGCCAAATTGCAAGGTGGTTGGAAAAGTTGCAGCAGTATGATTTCAGTGTGACCCATAGGGCCGGGAAGGCCCATGGGAATGCCAATGCACTCTCTCGATGTCCTTGTTTGGGGGAAAACTGTAAATTTTGTGCGAGACACGAGGAGAAGGAACAATTGGCAGACTCCACCCCTACCCTCGTAGTCTGTGCAACCCGGTTGAGAGGGCCAATCTTGCCACTAACTGCCAATGAAGAATTTGGAACTTTGGCTTGGAGCACGGCCCAGCGGGAGGATCCCGTACTGGGACCGGTGTACGAATGGGTTCGATTAGGGAAAAGACCTAACGGGGAAGAGGTCACCCCCCTCGGGGTGCCAACAAAGGCATATTGGGCTCAGTGGCAAACCCTGGAATTGAAAAGTAACATCTCGTACTGCAAATGGATAGAGATTCCCTCTGAGAGAACTTCCTGGCTGGTGATAGTCCCAGAGAAATTTTAAAACACCATATTACAGCAGGTGCATGGTACCCGCTCCGGCGGCCATTTGGGCAGGACAAAGACAACATCTCGGGTCCGCCGGAGGTTCTATTGGGTGAATATGGGGCGCGATATACAGGACTGGTGTCGGAGATGCGACGCCTGTACTGCTAAAAACGGACCAGCATGAAGGATGAGGGCCCCCCTTCAATTACACCAGGTGGGGGCCCCCCTTGAGCGGGTGGCTATGGATATTCTAGGACCACTACCCCGCACCCGCCAAGGTAATAAGTATATCCTCGTTGTGATGGACTATTTCACCAAGTGGCCGGAGGCCTACGCCCTCCCTAACCAAGAAGCCGGGGTGGTCGCACAGGCCTTCATGGAAGGATTTGTATGTCGGCATGGGATTCCGGAGGAGCTGCACACCGACCAGGGTCGAAGTTTTGAAAGCCAATTATTAAAAGATGTGTGCAGGCTCCTGTCATTTAGGAAGACACGGACAACGCCCTTAAGACCACAATCTGACGGGATGGTGGAAAGATTCAACCGAACCCTGGTACAACAATTGGCGTTATTTACCACCACCCGTTTGTCTGTCCGTTTGTGAACAAGATATCTCAAAAAGTTGTGGACGAATTTGGACGAAACTTGGTGGACAGGTTGTGTGTGTAAAAAGGAAGAATCGATTAGATTTTGGTGAAGATCCGGATCCGGCTAGTATAATTTTTTTAAGTGATTCTTCACCATTGAGTGATATGGCCAACCTGGCGGAGGTATGCTCTGTACTGAGTGCTGTTCTAGTTATTTCTATATTGATCCTGGTACTATCCTTGACAATTTCACGTTTCTTTGACTCCTCGGACAATAAGCGGCCGGAGGGTGGGGTTGTCTGCTGGTGGGGTTAAATTGGGTAACATAGGAGACGACTGGTATGTATGTATATATGTATGTATGTATGTATGTATGTAAGTAGTATGTGTGTATGTAGTATCTATGTATGTATGTATGTATGTATGTATGTGTGTAAGTTGTATGTATGTATATATGTAAGTAAGTATGTAAGTAAGTAAGTATGTATGTAAGTTGTATATATGTAAGGTGTATATATGTAAGTTGTATGTATGTATGTAGTATGTGTAGTGAAATCGTATTCGTACTGAACCCGGGGTGATGCTCGCTGCTCGTTGACACCGCTAGGGGCGTGACTATAAGACCCGCTGCTGCGAACGGTGCTCCGAGACTTCTCCTGTGACATGTTACATCGGTAGCCTCGCTAACGGTACGCCTGTTTAGAATATCCAGCTTGCTTGCATTGAATGATATGAATGGACCCATGAGATGTCGCATCGTATACTTATTGTGTATTTCTACTTTACAGGATGATGTGATGATCTAAATGCAATTAAACCAACCGTTGGACTAAAGTTGTGTGGACCTGATTGGTTTTCCACAACACTTAATTGCATTTAAGATCCATGGCTGGCAACAAGACGCTGACGGTGTCCATCTTCAGCGCCGACCCGCAAGCCCCGGATGGTGGCTTGCAGCTGAAGCACTGGCTCAGACAATTGCAGAATCTTTTTGATGAGCCTGAGACCGCACCGACGGCTGCCGCGAAGCTAGCAACTCTCCATGCAAAAATCGACTACCGGGTGTACAACGCTATCGCTCAATGCGCGACGTATGACCTCTCCATCGCCGAGCTCAAACGGCTATACATAAAGAAAAAAAGCCCGGTGTACGCACGCTATTTGTTGCAAACGCGACGTCAGCAACCCAACGAGGCGATGGACCACTACGCCCAGGAGCTCCGGCAGCTTTTGCTGGACAGCGTCAGGGAGCCACGGACTCCCGCGCAGGCTCAGGATGATCGTCTTTTAGATGCCTTCATTGCAGGGGTCTCCTCCCAGGAACTGAGGCTCAAACTCTTGGAGAAGACCGACCTGACCTTCGCTACGGCACTCGAGCAAGCGACAGTATACACCGAAGCGCGGATGCAATCGAACACCTACGAACGCACGCGCCTTTTGGCGGGCACCACGCTACACGCCCGGCCAGAGAGTGCTACCGCCGAGGACGCGGATCCGCTCGCTGAACTCCGGGATGCTCCGGAGGAAGACCCAGCCCTGACGGCTGCCGTTACGACCAGACCCAAGGCCTTGCGTGGGGCCGCATGCTTTTTCTGTGGGGGGCCACGTCATGCCCGGGTCGTGTGTCCGGCACGAGACGCTATATGCCATTTGTGCTCGCTAAAGGGACATTACGTGAAAGTATGCAGGAAAACGGCACGCGGCTCGCGGCTCATTGACTCGCGCAGTCGCGGTCGCGCGGGCGCAGCGACCTTGAATGGGCTCATTGCGGAGCCCGCGAGCCGAGCCCGACACCCGGCGCCTTACCCGACTTCGAAGGGGAGGGCCCCTCTCTGCGGACCCCTGGGCGCTCAGACGTCCTTGGCGGGCGTCACCGGACAGCCACCACCGTCTCATTCTCCATCGGGCACAAAGGCCGTGTCCTTGGCCAAACTCCGGGCCACGCAAGGGGCTTTGAAACCTCGCCAAGCCCCAGCGGAACGTACTCCTCGAGTCGTCCACGAGCTAACAGCGGCCCACGCCCCGACAAAGGAGATAAGGGAGCTTTCAAATACTACGGAGGCCTTTTGCTGCCAAAAATGTCAAAAGGCGATTTCGACTACTACGGAAGCCTTTTTCTGCCAAAAGTGTCAAAAGGCGATTTCAAATACTACGGAGGCCTTTTCTCGTCAGAATTGTCAGATTTTGAATCGCGAAACACCGGAATGCTGGGGAAAGCCCTCTGATGACGATAATGGATTCCCCATGGTCAACGCAGACTCCGGCCACGACCGCAAAACTGCTGCTGGCGTAGGATCCACCCGCGAGGCTGGTCCGACCCATTCGGGGGGCTCAGTCCCGCTCCCAGCAGCCTCGTCTCGCCTGGCTCAAGCCCTTATTCCCCTCATGGTTGAAGGCCATTGTGTTCGGGCCTTGGTGGATACAGGATCTACGGATAGTTTTATCGACCAGCGACTTGTGCTCAGGCATGGATGGCGGATCTGGCGGTCTACGAGACGGATCTTCATGGCTTCCCAGGGGCTTCGGCTCAGCACGAAGGGGGAATGCCGATTGAAACTCGTGCTAAAGGGACGGGTTTTCCCTGATGTACACCTTATGGTTTTACCCGCATTATGTGCTGATATTCTGTTAGGACACGATTTTCTTAAGCTGCATGGACGTCTGGTAATGGAGTTTGGTGGGCCTGACACTCTTGTTGTGGGGGCGGACGACGCGCTTGCGGTGTGCGCCCTAGCGCAAATGGACGTCCAGCCGCTTTCGCTGTTCCCCAATCTAACCTCCGACTGCACCCCTGTCGCGGTAAAATCACGACGCTACTCTCGCGCTGACATGCAATTCATTGCGGACGAAACGGCTCAGCTCTTGAAAGACGGCATCATAGAACCTAGTAGGTCGCCGTGGCGCGCCCAGGTCTTGGTGGTGCGCAGCGAGGCCCATCGCAGACGCATGGTAATCGACTATTCCCAAACGATTAACCGCTTTACACAGCTGGATGCCTACCCCCTTCCGGGGATGGACGCGCTAGTGCAACAGGTGTCCCAGTATTCGGTCTATAGCACTCTCGATCTCCGTAGTGCGTACCACCAGATCCCTATCTCTAGGGCGGATCGTATCTATACCGCATTTGAGTCGGGGCAGCGGTTGTACCAATTTACGCGATTGCCTTTTGGGGTAACGAACGGGGTCGCTTGTTTCCAGAGGGCCATGGATGACCTCGTTGCGCGGGAGCACTTAACCGATGTTTTCGTCTACCTCGATAATCTTACGGTTTGTGGATATGACCAAGGGCACCATGATGCTAATCTGAAGCGCTTCCTTGAGGTCGCGCAGCGGTATCACTTAACTATGAACGAGGATAAGTGCCAATACTCCCTACGCACGATAGATCTTCTGGGGTACACCGTGACCCATGGCTCTGTCGCTCCGGATAAGGAGCGTCTGCGACCTTTGCTCGACATGGCCCCTCCCTGCGATCGGGCGTCCCTGAAGCGCGCACTTGGGCTGTTCGCCCATTACTCCAAATGGGTGCAAAGTTTCTCCGCGAAACTTCGCCCCCTTGTGGCCTGCGACACCTTCCCCCTGAGTTCGGCCGCATTGACGGCCTTTGAAGGCCTTAAGACCGACATCGCCCGAGCCGCCGTGGCGACAATCGACGAGAGCGGCTCGTTCGTCCTCGAAAGTGACGCCTCGGATCAGGCCATCGCGGCGACCCTCTCCCAGGGGGGGCGTCCCGTGGCTTTCTTTTCACGGACTCTTACCACCGCTGAGCGGAGGCACTCGTCTGTTGAAAAGGAAGCGTATGCGATCGTCGAGTCTATTCGGCGATGGCGCCCGTACCTACTCGGGCGGAGCTTCCAAATCATCACGGACCAGCAAAGCGTTGCGTTCATGTACGACACCTTACACGCCCAGCGCATTAAGAACGAGAAAATCACTCGCTGGCGTATCGAACTCGCCGACTTCTGTTACACCATCAAATATCGCCCGGGGAAGGATAACCAGGCCGCCGATGCCTTATCACGACCGGCTACATGTGCTGGTATCACCTCTTTGGAGGGCCTACGGGTGCTGCATGCCACTGCGGGCCATCCCGGCGTAACGCGTTTCGCTCATTTTGTGCGGAGTGGGAATCTCCCATACTCGATTGACGATATCCGCCGTATCTGTCGCGACTGCGCTATCTGCGCGGAAATCAAACCGCGTTTCTATAACCCTCCCATGGGGACTCTGGTGAAGGCTACACGCCCGTGGGAATGCTTGGCGATGGATTTCAAGGGCCCATTGCCGGTGTCGAGCGGCTCTCGCTATCTGCTCACTATCGTTGAGTACTCGCGATTCCCCTTTGCTTATACGTGCGCGGACATGACTGCTGCCACGGTGATGCGATGCTTACAGAACTTGTTCTCAATGTTCGGTTACCCGGCCTATGTCCATACCGACCGGGGTGCGGTCTTCTTGTCTCAGGAGGTGCGCGGCTATCTGCTCCAAAATAACATTGCGTCTAGTTACACCACGCCGTACAGACCCCAGGCTAATGGGCAGATCGAACGCTTAAACGGGATTATCTGGAGGGCCGTCATGCTCCACCTCCGGACCCTCGGCCGGGGCCTCGATAAATGGGCTTGGTCGCTACCTGCGGCGTTGAACTCGATCAGGGCTCTCCTGAGTACGGCAACCAACCAAACTCCCCACGAGCGACTTTTCCACCACCCCAGGAGCTCGGGGTGTATACGGTCTTTGCCCAGTTGGCTCGCTGGGCCCGGGCGGCCTACCTTAAATGGGCGGTTCGCGCGAGCAAGTACGACCCCCTAGTGGACAAAGTGCAGATTCTCCAGGCTAATCCTGAGCATGCTCGTGTGATGACGACTGATGGCCGTGAGACTACTGTCTCCGTCCGTCACCTTGCCCCTTGCGGGGTCGACGACCTAAGTAGGGAATCGGACGAACCGATCGAACCCATCTATGAGTCTATGGCCTCTCCCGACGCTCCCATCGCCGAAAGTCTACCGACCCTCCCCTCGCCGAGACTACCTGGGCCCGACGACTTGGAGTTACCCCCTTCGTCACCCGACCCTGTTGGCGCCTCTGACGCCAGGGACACAGGGATACGTGATGCCATACCCGGGGAATTTCGGACGCGTGCTGGCAGAGAAATTCGCCGCCCGGCCCGATACGGTTGGATCGACTGATATTCCGCACCCTATTCGTGCTGACGCTCACTCGCTTTTAGCCGCGCGGCCGTATAATTCTGACGGGGGGGAGAATGTAGTGAAATCGTATTCGTACTGAACCCGGGGTGATGCTCGCTGCTCGTTGACACCGCTAGGGGCGTGACTATAAGACCCGCTGCTGCGAACGGTGCTCCGAGACTTCTCCTTTGACATGTTACATCGGTAGCCTCGCTAACGGTACGCCTGTATAGAATATCCAGCTTGCTTGCATTGAATGATACTAGGGCATTGCCCGTACTATATCTATATCTAAAATTATATCCCCCCCCCTCTATTTACATGAAATGGTTTGGTCCAAAGCGAACGGCTTGCGAGTACGGTGACAATCCCCCCCCTCTATTTACATGCAATGGTTTGGTCCAAAGCGAACGGCTTCCGGAGTTTGGTAAAGAAATCGCCATCGCGTGCACAAACGCGCAGGAAAGCGAATGAATCGCAAATTCGGTTTTATTAGTTTTAAAACATAGTTTAACGCCAACATAGTTTGCAAACGTGAAATAAATGAATACGCTCTCAAATGTGCCATCCGAGGCAGAGTGTGTCCTCCACGTTCGGCACACGCGATCATTCGCTGCTCTCTGATTGGTTGAATCGTTTTTTGGACATAGCTCGGTAAGTAATTGTCCGATTAATATGAAACCTTGAAAAGGCACATCCTCGGGTCCCCAGCAATATACCTGGCAAGTTTCAAGTATATCGGACCGGTAGTTGTCGAGAAACAGCGGTCACAGACAAACAAACAAACGTACAAACGTACAGACGTACAGAGATTACTGGAATTATAGATAGATGAATGGACCCATGAGATGTCGTATCGTATACTTATTGTGTATTTCTACTTTACAGGATGATGTGATGATCTAAATGCAATTAAACCAACCGTTGGACTAAAGTTGTGTGGACCTGATTGGTTTTCCACAACAGTATGTATGTATGTATGTATGTAGTATGTATGTATGTAAGTAGTATGTATGTAAGTAGTATGTATGTAAGTAGTATATATGTATGTAGTATGTATCTAAGTAGTATGCATGAATGTGTGTAAGTAGTATGTATGTAAGTAGTATATATGTATGTAGTATATATGTATGTAGTATATATGTATGTAGTATATATGTATGTAGTATGTATGTAAGTAGTTTGTATGTATGTAGTATATATGTATGTAGTATATATGTATGTAGTATATATGTATGTAGTATATATGTATGTAGTATGTATGTAAGTAGTATGTATGTAAGTAGTATATATGTATGTAGTATATATGTATTATATATGTATGTAGTATATATGTATGTAGTACATATGTATGCAGCATATATGTATGTAGCATATATGTATGGATGTAAGTAGTATGTTTGTAAGTAGTATATATGTATGTAGTATGTATGTAAGTAGTATATATGTATGTAGTATGTACGTAAGTAGTATGCATGAGTGTATGTAAGTAGTATATATGTATGTAGTATGTATGAAAGTAGTATGCATGAATGTATGTAAGTAGTATGTATGTAAGTAGTATGTATGTAAGTAGTATGCATGAATGTATGTAAGTAGTATGTATGTAAGTTGTATGTTTGTATGTACAGTCACGTGAAAAAGTAAGTACACCCCATGTAAAGTTTTGACTTTTTCAACATATTTCAACATACAGCTATTTGATCTTCATTTCAACAATATTGATAGATAAAGGTGATATAATATAACAAATATCATGAAACATTTACATTTTGTAGTCCATTGTATAATTTAAATAAACATAAATGCAAATTTCGCATGTGGAAAAAGTAAGTACACCCTTGGCTCCAATAGGTGGTATTGCCCCCTTTGGCAGAAACAACCTCAAGTAGGTGTTTCTTATAACTGTCGACCAGTCTCTGACATCGACTGGGAGAAATTTTTGCCCACTCCTCCATGCAGAATTCTTTCAGCTGTGCGATATTTGGGGGTTTCTTGCATGCACAGCTCGTTTCAAATCCTCCCACAACATCTCGATGGGATTTCGATCCGGGCTTTGCCTTGGCCATTCCAGAACCCTCCATTTCTTTCTTTTCAGCCATTACTTAGTGGTTTACTGGTATGTTTAGGGTCATTGTAATGTTGCAAGGTCCACCTTCGGTTGAGCTTCAACTTTCCGACAGATGGCCTCACATGATCCTCAAGCACCCTCTGGTACAATGAAGAATTCATAGTGGATTCCATGATGGTGAGCTGCCCAGGCCCTGATGCAGCAAAGCTGCCCCAAACCATAATATTTCCACCGCCATGCTTTACAGTTGGTATCAGGTTCTTGTGGTCAAATGCTGTCTTTGGTTTTGGCCAAACATGTCTTCTGGTACTGTGGCCAAATAGCTCTACCTTTGACTCATCTGCCCAGAGCCCATTGTTCCAGAAGTGCTGGTCTTTGCCTCGGTGTTCATTGGCAAACTTTAGTCTTGCCCTGATGTTCTTTCTCGACAGCAAAGGTTTCCTCCTGGCACACGTCCCATGTAGATCAAATTTGTGCAGCCTCTTTCTAATGGTAGACGCGTGCACTTTGGCATCAACAGTGGCAAGAGCTACCTGTAGGTCCCGTGATGACATTCTGGGGTTCTTAGAGACTTCTTTCAGCATCTTGCGGTCTGCTCTCGGGCTGAACTTGCTGAGGCGGCCTGGCCTGAACAAGTTGGCAGTTGTTTGGAATCTTCTCCACTTGTAGATGATCTTCCAGACAGTCGAATGATTGATTTCAAATTGTTTGGAGATCTTTTTAAATCCCTTCCCAGACTCGTAGGCATCTATAACCTTCTTTCTGAAGGCCTCAGAGAGCTCTTTTGATCTCGGCATGGTGACGCTGCACACTTCAACAACAAAGAGCAAACCAAACTAAATGTCTGATATTTAAATAAGACAGGTTCCTCCAAGATCCCCTCCAACGATGTTCTAATCATTTGCACCTGAGCTGGTGCACCTGATTCTAATTTTAGGTATTTGAAGTAGTGATAAATGTAGGGGTGTACTTACTTTTTTCACATGCGAAATTTGCATTTATGTTTATTTAAATTATACAATGGACTACAAAATGTAAATGTTTCATGATATTTGTGATATTATATCACCTTTATCTATCAGTATTGTTGAAATGAAGATCAAATAGCTGTATGTTGAAATATGTTGAAAAAGTCAAAAACTTTACATGGGGTGTACTTACTTTTTCACATGACTGTATGTATGTATTTATAACCACCAAGGGGTTACCCATAACGCTCTTGAGTACACTTCGGTAAGACATCTCGAGGATGTTCATGTGGGAGACACTGATAGACGTGTCTGCTGTGGGACATGTAACGCATCACAGGTGTGCATGCGGCCCGCAGGGGCTGAATCCTGTCGCGAGCACCATGTTCGTATTTCCGCCCGAATACCCTCGCTTGACAAATTCTCCACGACCTTTGGGTTCACCGACAGGGAGGGCTTTGGCAACTTCGTTTCAGCCTTGGAATTGGATTGGCCTGGTGTGCTCACTGCACGCGAATGCACACCTACCGTGCGCAAAGGTGTGTTCAAGGCACCGCGCCACGCATGACTTCCCTTTCCACCCGATCTCCCACGATCCACATCAAATGTCATGAAAAGCTGGAGTTCAGATAACCAAATGGATGGTGTTATTTACAACAATGTTTCAGGAAAATTGTGGAATAAATGTTTTCTTTTGGTCTGGAAAAGTGTGTAATAACTCGGAAAGACATTGCCACACCTTTGGGAATTGCTTTGATGCTGTTTGAGCAGCTTTGATGTTTCTAACTGAGAAAGAAAGAGCATGTACAATGTACATTGACTGTGAATGAGCAGTACAAGCACAGACAAGTAAGGTGGGCGTCTTGCTGGATAGGCTCGTTGTGAATGGGGAATATTAGATTGGAGAGGACGAGGCATCAGCATCCATTCAGCAATCTTCATGCTCATGCCAAACAAATAAGGATCATCTTTCACTTTGAGAGAAAAAAGCAGTAATTATATACGTTTGAATAAGGATATTGCATTGCTGTGTTGAAGAACTGTCTGGACACAACTTTGAGGTTGTGGGTCCATTGATGTTGAGTAATCTACTGATGTGGACCTGCAGTCAGGGTTGTAGACCCGCCGTTTGGTGGTTCTGGGCTGAATGGATCGACACCTCGATTAAAAACGGTGAAGACCTGATGATCCGGGCTGTTGGAAAACCAGTTAATTGCTTAGAGGTTAAGGTTATAACTTCAAATATAAAATAGCTTTTACAAGTATTTACAAGTACACAATATATCTATGTATGTGTGTTCGTATATGTATGTATGTATGTGTTTATATATATATATATATATATATATATATATATATATATATATATATATATATATATATATATATATATATATATATATATATATATATACATATATATAAATATATATAGTGTTGCGGAGATGAGGACTGTATTTTTTTGATTGTGTGCTGTATTATTATTATTATTGTTTATTCTGCGCCCCCCTACCTCCGGAGCTGTGTAAAGGTGAAAGGGCATCCCATAATTAGTCCACAAGCATACACGTCAGCCAAATAATAGAATATCCCTGTTTGATAGTTATCTCTTATTCTGTGTTTTAGAGTAAGGCTGTGTCTCCCATTAATTGAAGTACTCCATTGCACCAGTGAAAGAGAATAGATCCCCTTTCATTCCCATCCCCAAAATCTCCATTTCCTATTACATCCCCTCTGGTGATTGCCAACCCTCGATTGCCAATTACCTCCCCTCCAATAACCGCCATTGACCACGAGGCAGGGTCGGAGAAGAAAGGCGTGTCTCCACCTCGTCATAGAGGGGAGGAGGGGCGTGCCCGCCCGTCGTCATCAAGGGCGGAGCGAGAGGGTCGCGTGACCAACCAGGGCCGAGGTGAGCACCCCGATGGGCGTGTCCTGAAGGCCGGCGGCTTAATCGCTGGAGGCGCTATAAAGGCGCGCGCGCAAGCAGTTGCGCAGAGAGAGCTGAGTTGGTCGTCAAGAGAGAGCTGAGTTGTGTGGTCTTGGTCAGAGAGAGTTGTGAGGAGTCAGTCAGTGGAGTCGGTGGTCAGTTGGTTGCGTTGGTTGCGGTGAGGAGTCGGTGGTGGTGGTCAGTTGGTTGCGTTGGTTGCGGTGAGGAGTCGGTGGTAAAGAGTGAGCGGACCAAGAAAGAGTTGAGGGTTTGGACCAGACGAGTCGGACAAGGCCTGGCAAAGCACGCGACGTCCACAGCAGCCACAACAGCAGCTTGGGGGCCTGAACGGCGGTTTGGAGCAGGGCCGTGAAGGAACGGCGGCTGCTAAACGCGCCGGTTGTGCTGCAGGACCCCCTTGGACCTTCCTCTCCCTCCAGCCATCCACCTCCTGCCTTTCCACCCTTCTTGTGTACGTGAGTTTGTTTTGTTTGTTCTGTCCCTGGGTTAATTAAGTCTGTATAAGTTAATAATTGCACTGTGTCTCTGATCCTTCTGTATATTATTTTATTATCCTTCCTTCTCCTTGGTTACTTTGAGCATGTAAATAGTAGGAATAAATTTAGTAGTATTTCCAACCTTTTTGTCTTCTTCTTCTTCTTCTTCTTCTTCACATCCGTGTCGCCTTTGTCTTTTCCCTATTGAATAGCTGCGGTGCGATCCGGCCAACGTTTGGGTTCTAATCAGGGAGTAACTGTTCGGTCGCGGTTGGACCATCCGCTCGGCCCATCATAACATCTAAACCGCGATTAGTAACAATTGGTGTCTGGGAGTGGGATTCGGGGCCCGAACCAAATTTTTAAAAACATCTAAAAAAAAAAAAAATTTGGTCAAAATTTGGAGCGGCCGAAATTTGTTTTGTTTTACAAAACCTGAACTTTGAAATCGCGCCATGGCTGGTCAAGGCGACGGGATGCCGGTGGGAGAGATAGAGGGGTTAGGAGTAACCCAGGATCAAATGGAGGGGAGCAATGAGGAGGCAGTTGAGGGAGTATCAGGCGCGCAAAATAGCGTCCTCGCGCACGTGGGTGTAGCGGCACCAAATTTTGCCGCGCCCGCTACAGTAGCAGCGCCGCCGTTGGATTCGGACCTTTTGTTGCTACAAATCGGGGCCCTTATGGACAAAATGAGGGATGAAGAAAGGGCTGATAGTGCGAAAATGGAAAGCAGAATGATGGGGTAATGAGGGACGAAGTAAGGGGTACTGGTGAGGGGTTAGACAAGAAATTTGAGAAGTTAGACAATAATTTTGAGGGGTTAGACAACGGGATAAAAGAGGTAAAGAATGGGTTAACGGGGGTGGAAAATAGAATGGCTGCCCAGGAGAATCAGATAGAGGGGATGAAAAATGGGTTAATGGGGCTAGAAAATAGGATGGAGGACAAATTGCGGGAAATAGGGGAGCAATCCGCCCGAGAAATTAAACAAATGGGAGAGCAGATAGAGGAGGTAAAAATCGGGGTAGAAACCAAATTGGATGCTCAAAGGGATGAATTGGGACAGATGAGGGTGGCATCTACAAAGGAGATGGAGGAGATGAAAGAGGAGATACGACGAGGTGTGAGTGAGGAGGTCTCGGGGCTACGCGAGGTAAAGCGAGGTGAGAAGCGTATGGAGAAAGAGGTGAGAAATAATACGGCAAAGTTACAAGGGGGAATAGAAGATCTGACGGAGGAGGTGGAACAGCTGACAGAGGGACAGACGGAGTTAGTGGAGCAGGTTCAAAAGAACACTGCAGTACTCGGAGGGTTAAAGGCGACCCAAAAAGAAATTAAAAACGAATTAATAGCGACACAGAGGCAATGTCAGATGGTACGTGAGGAACTGACAATGAGGGTGGACGAGGTGACAGAGATAATGGAGACAAAGGACCGGCAGGTGAGGATGCACATAGAGACGGTCACGGTAGCCTTAGAGGACGAACTTGAGGAGACGCACCGAGAAATAAAAGAGGTTAAACAAAAATTAGAGGAAGTGGAAGAAGAGGTGAGTGAAATTAAGAAGAGACGGACAGAAACTAAGAGAGAAATCCAGGAGGAGGTAATGGAATTGGTACAAGGTCGGTGCTCAACTCATAATGTGATGCTCACTAACCAAATAAAGAGTTTGCAGGTGGCAAAAGAGGTGCGGAAACGAGGTGCCAAGGTGAGTGGCGAAATATTCGGAAATGTACATGATGTGAGGAAAGCTTCAGTCGGCTTGGGGATTGGTTTGGATCCGGGTGTTCGTGAAAGGCCGTTGGTGAAGTGTGTGACAGGTCAGGTGTGCGAAAAAAGAGGTGTGCAAGAATGCCCGACCATGGGGTGTGTGAGGAAAAAGTGCACGCCAAGGAGTGAGTGTGCCGTCAAGAGTGAGTTGGTCGAAGCGCGTGTGCGAGGGGGTACATGGAAGCGCGGTGTGGTGAGTGTTACGGAGGAAGTAACGAGAGAGTGTACACCTGTGGTGAGTGTTACAGAGGATGTAACGGGAGAATGCACGCCTGTGGTGAGTGTTACAGAGGATGTAACGGGAGAGTGTGTGCAAGAGTGTGCACGAGAAAGGTGTGTAACGGACAGGTGCATGAGGAAAGAGTGCGTTGTCAAGAGTGGTGGTGAGAGTAGTGAGAGTGGCACGGAGCGTGAGTTGGTTGTGACAGGTGAGCGAGGATGTACACCTGGAATGGAAGGATGCACACCTGGAATGGTAGAGCGTGTGTGGGAATGCACACTTGATTTGGTCGTGAGGCACGTGGTTGGGTGTGCGGGTGAAAGCACACCTGTGATTGTCACAGAGGAGGTGACCGAGGAAGGGGCGCGAAGAGGTGTGTTGGTGAGGTGTGCGAGCGACGAATGTGTGCCAAGGTGTTCGGTGGTCAGGTGTGTGACCAAGTCGGTGAGCGGAATGAGTGTACCGAGGTGTGTAAGGAAAGGTACGAGGAGCATGGGAACAGCTGGAGGTATGAGCAAGAAAGGGGTAGCGTATGCATGTAAGCATGCAGGTGAGGCATCGACGGTAACCGGGTTAGAGTTTAGAACGACTTATAGCCGAATCGGGCCCTCGGTGCGCGTCGGGCAGCTTCGCGTGCCGCGAGGACCAGCGGGGATCCGAACCACGGCGGTTTCGAAAGAACCGCCATACGCGATCCACGCCGGGCCGCGCTTTGAACGGCCGCGTCCGTGCTCCATTAAGCGGAGCGGGCAGCCCGATAGGAAGGGTCGTCATGGCGACCACTTTTTGTTGAGACGTGCCGGCAGGTCGAGATCGGGACATTGGATGGCTCCACGCCGAGGTGGTGCGTGGGATCTCGGCCCGGGTAAGCCCCCGCCCCTGCCCCGAATGCGGGACGTATCCAGCCGCTGGCACCAAACAACCCGCATTCATTGCTCGGCTGTACGAAGCCGAGCTTTGGAAGGGAATTGGCGCACCGAGAGGATGTAATAAGTAGACGGGTGATGAGGTTAGTGTTTTGGACCCAAAATTAGAAAAAGGCGAAATTTGATGATTGGTACGGTGATTGGCAGATGATTGGCAGAATTTTTGATTGGTTGGATTTAGGTGTGCGAAATTGATAGGACCTCCCCGATGTGGTGGGATGGCAAATCCACCATCCCTCACAACGTGGGGGGCAAATGCGCAATAGTTTATGGGGTGGCTATGACAACCGAGCCAGGGGAGGGCTTGGATAATGATAGGGATCTAGAAGAGATTGACATTAGGTAACGTTAAGATTAGTTAGTGACTGATACCTGTAGTGGGGACGCAGGTAGTTTAGTGTGGATGATAATGACGTGGGAGCGCAATAGTTTAAAGGGACGACTGGGAAGCGCAAGTTTCAGAGGGGAGTAGTTAGCTGAGATGATGCCGTGTGTTTGAGAATTGAACAGGTGTGATTGCACAGGTGTGCAACTGAACAGGTGAATGGAGCAGTGTATGAGGGAGTAGTGGTGATTGTGTATTGTGTTGACCAAATGGTCCAGGAAGAGGAGGAGGGTGCAGGTGGCACCAGGTGTGAGTGCACAGGTGTGCACCAACAGGTGTGTGGAATACATGGAGTGTGGAATATATGGGGAATTGGAATGGATGGTCGTGGAGTGAGTATGGTGGAAATTGTGGAGTGGAGTGGATGGTGCGAAGGTGTGAATGGGGGAAGAGTGGACCCCCATCACGAATACCCGGGGCGGGTAGTGTAAGTGTTAGGTAGAGGGTATAGGTAAATTGTGGTTGGATATTGGCATCTGTGGTGCGGGTGAAAGAATGGTCTTTGGATGGGTGCATTAGTGTTGTGGAAATGGCTGGGCGTGTAGCCTGTTAGTGTGTGTAGTTGGTTTGGGCACTCCACCACTCTGAGGATGTCGGCCAGGTGAGGCCGCAGGTGGGCTCTGGGAGCCGGTAGTAGTTGTTGTGGATGGGGCCCGAGGATCCGGAGGACGGACCCGGGTAGCCCAGTGCCAGAGGGCACCGAGTGGGGTGACAGAGCCAGGAGGGGCTGTCCCCAGTTAGTTAGGTTAGGGTGAGGAGCTAGGTAAGCTCGGGTGGCAACTGCAGTGGTGGAGGTGTGCAGGTGGGTAGACCTGCTGGGAGAGCTACACGTCGCAGCCCAGAAATTGTGCGAGGGCACCGGGAGATGAATCGGGGGAGTGAGATCCCAAATTGAGAAGCACCACAGTTTGGTCAATGGGAATTGGTTTTTAGAACCCATAGTGTAAGTGGCCAATGGATTGGCAGGGAAAGACCCCGGGTAGTGTAAAGTGTGTTAATGTCATTTAGAAAGTAGTTAGGATGAAGTCTCCTCGCACCATCTGCATCCACTCACCTGAGGTGACAGGTACTCCACACCATGCCATGGTTTGATTATTTTTTATGATGCAAATGTTTGGATTGTGAGACGCATCATGACGTGGGTGTGACATTGTGCTTTGTTGTTCCATCTCTTCCTCCTTATGAGGATTGATGATGAATTGGGTGATGGCAAATTTTGGTTAGAGGGATTGTGGAGACGAATTTGGTATAGGAGAAATATGGGGAAGACGTGACAGTAGTGACGAATTTGTAAATGGGTAGATTTTGTAAATATGGGGTAAGGGCAAGGGTAGTGTAGGTGACAGGGGGGTGACGTACGGTAGGGACGAGCTTTCTCACTTCGCCCTCCGTACGCATTTCGCCTTGCATTGCCTTATTGATGTGTACCCTTGTGACCTTACCCCTCGCTCATTTGTCTTTCCCCTTTTGTCTCCCACATGACCTGTGCGCTATGGGGCGCCGAGGGGAGCGTGCGTGAGTCGGCCATTGTGCGCCCGGAACTCTCAGAACCAGCTGTCTGCATCGATGCACCACATTATGGACCACATGTCTGTGGCCGAGCACCACTTATGGACCCCATGGGTTGGGGCATGGCCCCTCTGCTGGAACCGGCCATGAGGGCCCGAAATCTTGCTGGCGGACCTTGGCCACAGGGCACCGATGCCCCACAGGTGAATCACACGTAGTCGGCCCTGTGGGCCATAAATAAAGAAAATAAAAAGGACACATTGGGCACACTTTATTGCAAATAGGCCTCCAGTAAGAAAATGAAAGAATGACAACATCTGGAAGAACAAATAATAATAATAACCAGCAGAGGGAGCCGAAGAGCAAGAGATCACCTGCAGGGTTAGGGGTTGTTTGGTTATTATATTTTTATTCTTGAACACTGATGAACTATGGTGACTGCACCGATTGGTGCTTGGGTGTGTTTTGGTGCGTTTTGGGTGCTTTCATGGTGCATTGATGCAGAGCAGACTGTCTCCCCCCCAGAAAGAACAATCACAGGTCCTGGGTTAGTTTTGTAAATAAAAATAGCGTCATTGTAAATAATGCTTCCCACCGTCAGTGTATAGTTTGAAGACCATTCCGCAATTCGGTTAACTGTGGGCGTAAGTCTGTTAGGCAGGGTGCAATGGAGCAGCGGGAGACATTTATTTATGTTTTAAAACTGTCACACTCAGGGTCAGGTTAAAAGTAGAGGGAACTACACCTACGTGTCACACTAAATAAAAGTTGTAGGCCCGGGACGTGCCTAAGAGGAGGAGGGTGCAGTGTTGCGGAGACGAGGACTGTATTTTTTTGATTGTGTGCTGTATTATTATTATTATTGTTTATTCTGCGCCCCCCTACCTCCGGAGCTGTGTAAAGGTGAAAGGGCATCCCATAATTAGTCCACAAGCATACACGTCAGCCAAATAATAGAATATCCCTGTTTGATAGTTATCTCTTATTCTGTGTTTTAGAGTAAGGCTGTGTCTCCCATTAATTGAAGTACTCCATTGCACCAGTGAAAGAGAATAGATCCCCTTTCATTCCCATCCCCAAAATCTCCATTTCCTATTACATCCCCTCTGGTGATTGCCAACCCTCGATTGCCAATTACCTCCCCTCCAATAACCGCCATTGACCACGAGGCAGGGTCGGAGAAGAAAGGCGTGTCTCCACCTCGTCATAGAGGGGAGGAGGGGCGTGCCCGCCCGTCGTCATCAAGGGCGGAGCGAGAGGGTCGCGTGACCAACCAGGGCCGAGGTGAGCACCCCGATGGGCGTGTCCTGAAGGCCGGCGGCTTAATCGCTGGAGGCGCTATAAAGGCGCGCGCACAAGAAGTTGCGCAGAGAGAGCTGAGTTGGTCGTCAAGAGAGAGCTGAGTTGTGTGGTCTTGGTCAGAGAGAGTCGTGAGGAGTCAGTCAGTGGAGTCGGTGGTCAGTTGGTTGCGTTGGTTGCGGTGAGGAGTCGGTGGTGGTGGTCAGTTGGTTGCGTTGGTTGCGGTGAGGAGTCGGTGGTAAAGAGTGAGCGGACCAAGAAAGAGTTGAGGGTTTGGACCAGACGAGTCGGACAAGGCCTGGCAAAGCACGCGACGTCCACAGCAGCCACAACAGCAGCTTGGGGGCCTGAACGGCAGTTTGGAGCAGGGCCGTGAAGGAACGGCGGCTGCTAAACGCGCCGGTTGTGCTGCAGGACCCCCTTGGACCTTCCTCTCCCTCCAGCCATCCACCTCCTGCCTTTCCACCCTTCTTGTGTACGTGAGTTTGTTTTGTTTGTTCTGTCCCTGGGTTAATTAAGTCTGTATAAGTTAATAATTGCACTGTGTCTCTGATCCTTCTGTATATTATTTTATTATCCTTCCTTCTCCTTGGTTACTTTGAGCATGTAAATAGTAGGAATAAATTTAGTAGTATTTCCAAACTTTTTGTCTTCTTCTTCTTATTCTTCACATCCGTGTCGCCTTTGTCTTTTCCCTATTGAATAGCTGCGGTGCGATCCGGCCAACGTTTGGGTTCTAATCGGGGAGTAACTGTTCGGTCGCGGTTGGACCATCCGCTCGGCCCATCATAACATCTAAACCGCGATCAGTAACAATATATATATATATATATATATATATATATATATATATATATATATATGTATGTATATATTATGTGTGTGTGTGTGTGTGTGTGTATGTATATGTATGTATGTATGTGTTTATATATATGTGTATGTATGTATATATATATATATATATATATATATATATATATATATATATATATATATATATATATATATATATATATATATATATATATATATATATATATATATATGTATATATATATATATATATATATATATATATATATATATATATATATATATATATATATATATATATATATATATATATATATATATTGTTACGGACACGACTTATTAAGATGTTATGATGGGCCGAGCGGAATGGCCGCCGTGTTCGCACAGTTTACCCGATTCCACCCGAACGTTGGCTAAATCGCGCTATGCTAAATCAATGAAGGAAAGGACACAACGGCTGGGATAAATGAAACGACACAAGGGGTACAGTTCTCAAGACCTCCGGAGGAGGATATAATTGGTGATGCAGAAAAGGGGTAGATTACAAGGTAAGAGGTAAAGCACAGAAAAGATGGGCACTTAGACACAGTCTTATCTTATCCCCGACAGACCACAGACAAACGGGACAAGACTGACTTACACAGGGATTGCTGGCAGGGAAGGACAGGCAGTCGATTGATAGCACAAGGTGCACCTTGGCTCAGGGACAGGATACAGCACGGTCCAGTAGATGCAGGGAGGTATCACAGCGCTCGGAGGTGGCGTCCTTCTCGCTTCAAGTTCAGCGCGCATCTGACGTCACCTCCCTCTTCCTGCGCATGCTCAGCGGGGAGGGACACGCCCTCGTCTCGTTAGCTCCACCCCAGATGGGATCGGTCCGCCGCTTCTATTGGGTGCGGGGGGGTTACCGGGCTCCGCCCTTGACGAGGAGCTGACAGCGAGCCCCTACGTGGTAACCCCGTCGGAGCACATGTTCGATGGCGGCTAACCAAGCCGGAGTGAGGACGCGCACTCCCCGCGCCGCCGCCGCTGTTGTTGTTGTTGGTGTTGTTGTTCCATGAGGAAGAGCTGCGGGGAGGTATTGGGAGGTCCTAAACTTTCTAACGGTGCCATACAATCACATTCTGGTGCAACGAAGAGTCAGAATTAATGGAAACGAGTCCTTAACTGACATAGACTAAGAATAACTAGCAAGATGTCCTATCGTTGTCTACGTGAGATGCGGTGGACCTGGATGCGACATTTAATGGGGGAAATAGGGGAAGGTCGGGTCTACAGAGTGTTGTTTACAGAAAATGGGACTAGGGAATGGGGAATTGGGGATAGTTGGGAAGGATGAGGAATTAGGGGAATATTTACAAGCGGATATGGATGGATGTAAATCCCATATCCGCAACACTGCACCCTGCTCTACCTCGGGGCGTCCCGACCTGATAAATTTTTACCTACTTTAGTGTGGCACTCAGATGTAGTTCCCTCTACTATTAACTCAAACCTGAGTGCGACAGTTTTACAGATGTTCACAAATGAGTAAATATGTCCCCCTGGGACGTTGCACCCTTCTCCTAACAGAAACACACCCCCAGGATAACCGAATCGCGGAAAGAATCCTCAAACTAAACATACAGCCGGTAGGGAGCATCATTTATACAAGACTACACTGATATTTACACTACGATCCAGGACCTGTTCTTTGAGGAACACATGCAGATGTTATGCATAGAGAGAGAGAGCACGCATGCCAGCATCGATACACCAACCCACGAGTGCCCTGTGGCCCTACGGCCTTTAATAATGTGCAGAGCACCCCATCCAAGCACCAAAAGCATCACCCCATACACACAGTCAGCACCATCCGGTGCACCAATAAAGTGTTCATAGTCACCGGTGGTGTCGCAGCCGGCCGATGTTCTGCCGCTGGTCTTGCCTTCTTGGAGCACTTGGCCTTCTGGCTTCCTTAGAAATAAAGACAGGCGCCAACCGCGTCCATTTCTAAATTGTGGCCGTCAGGGGGCCAACTATAAGTGGTTCACCTGTATGGCATAGGTGCCACGTTGACCCAGAGGTCCATCCACGGGTGGTGCTTGTCCGCAAAAGAACTGCGGTCCATGGTGGGCGGCCACAAAAATTGCGGTCCATATGGTGTATCGATCCAGGCAGCAAGCAGCGAAAGTACAGGCCCACAACTGCAGAGCCAGCACCTCTCTCTCCTCTCTCTCTGCCCCAAAGCCAGATCCTCGGAGGTGGGAGACAAAAACAAGACAAGTGAGTAAGGTGGTAAGGGCGCAAAAGTGCACGCAATATAAGGTAATGCACACTGGGGGCACATGGGAACCAGGTGAGACAGGTACGTTCCTACCGTACGCCCCCCCCCCCCACCAGGTAACCTACATTGCCCCTCCCTTACCCCTTACTGTATCCACAAAACACCACACTACCCATAAACATCTACTTTACACATCAACAAACGTCCCTACTGTCTTCCCCGTTCCTCCCATAAACCAAATTCGTCTTCTCTCCCTCCTAACCAATCAAATTTGCCATTTCCAACTCTCATCAAAATTTGCCATCTCCAACTCAACATCAAAATTTGCCATCTCCAATTCATCATCAGTCCCTCCTAAGGAGGGAGAGATGGAATCACCCCAATGTCTTATCCACGTCGTGATGCGTCTCACAAATCCACACAGCACTTCTCATTTCCTGCAACACAAAACAAAGAAAACACAGGTGTGGAGTCATCATCACCACAGGTAAGTGGCTGCGTATGGTGCGACAGGTTCATCAATCCTAACTATTTCCTAAATGACTTTAACAACTTTACATTACCCGGGGTCTTTCCCTGCCAATCCATTGGCCAACTTACACTATGGGTTCTAAAAACCAAATCCCATTGACCAAACTGTGGTGCTTCTCAATTTGGGGTCTCACTCCCCCGATTCATCTCCCGGTGCCCTCGCACAATTTCTGGGCTGTGACGTGTAGCTCTCCCAGCAGGTCTACCCACCTGCACACCTCCACCACTGTAGTTGCCACCTGAGCTTACCTGCTCCTCACCCTAACCTAACTAACTGGGGAAGGCCCTCTCGCACTCTCACCCCCTCAGTGCCCTCTCTGGCACGGGCTGCCCGATCCACACCCAGGATCCTCAGGCACCCAATGACACTAACGGCTCCCAGAGCCCACCTGCGGCCTCACCTGGTCGACATCCTCACAGTGGTGGAGTGCCCAAACCAACTACACACACTAACAGGCTACACGCCCAGCCATTTCCACAACACTAATGCACCCATCCACAATACCATTCTGCATCCGCACCACAAATGCCAATATCCAACCACAATTTACCTATACCCTCTACCTAACACTTACACTACCCGCCCTGGGTATCCGTGATGGGGGTCCACTCTTCCCCCATTCACACCTTCGCACCATGCACACCACTCCGTACCACTTGCTCCATGTATTCCACACACCTGTACTTGCACACCTGTGCTCTCATACTTGGTGCCGCCTGCACCCTTCTCTCCCCTAAGCGCATTCGCGCTGATCCACAACACTCACTACTCATACACTGCTCCACACACCTGTCCAGTTCTCACACAGCATCATCTCATCTAACTACTCCCCTCTGAAACTTGCGCTTCCCAGTCGTCCCTTTAAACTATTGCGCTCCCTCGTCATTATCATCCACACTAAACTACCTGCATCCCCACTACAGGTATCAGTCACTATCTAAACCTTAACGTTACCTAATGTCATCTTCTAGGGCCCTACACACAATATCCTAACCCACCCGGGCTAGTTTTCACTGCCATCAACCCCATAAACTATTGCGCATTTGCCCCAGCCATGGGAAGGGTGGCAGGGATGCCACCCTCACCCACCGGGCCCATCGCTCATCAATACCCCAGTCCTCTGGCACTAATAAGCCCCCCTTATTCAGAGGTACTGGGTCCCGCCTCGGCATCTAAAGCCGAGGCAATCCACGGGGGCGCCTGCTCGCCGGTGTAAGGCCTTATCCGGTCGGCGTGGACGATCTGAGGGAGGGCTCGTGGGCCCATTTTGATTTTTACTACCACGTCACAGACTTGCGACAGGACGACCCCCGGGCCTTGCCAGGGAGAGGTGAGTTTCGGGCACCTACCCTTCCTCCTCCGGGGATTGAAGAACCAAATCTTCATCCCCGGAGTGTACTGACTCCCCTGGCTCCAGTGGTCGTACCTGCGCTTCATCTTTTCCCCCGCCAGATGGAGTTGGCGGCGGGCGAAGGCATGGACTAGCTCCATGCCTTCCTCTAGGTGACGTGCGTACCCCTCCCTCGGCGGGTTAACCACTCTGTCTGGTACGGGACCGCATAGCAAGTCGGCGGGAGCCCGTAACTCCCGCCCATACATAAGCAACGCTGGACTGCATGCGGTGGCCCCGTGCTGGCTGGTTCGGTAGGCCATGAGCAAATAAGGGAGATGTTCGTCCCAGTCATCCTGACGGGTGGCGGTGAACAGTGCCAGTTGTTGGATTAAAGTTCGGTTGAATCTTTCCACCATCCCGTCAGATTGAGGTCTTAAAGGCGTTGTTCTTGTTTTCCGAATTGACAGGAGACTGCACACATCTTTTAGCAATTTGCTCTCAAAATTTCGTCCCTGGTCGGTGTGCAACTCCTGTGGAATCCCATGCCGGCACACAAATCCTTCCACGAAGGCCTGCGCTACCACCCCTGCTTCTTGGTTGGGGAGGGCGTAGGCCTCCGGCCACTTGGTGAAGTAGTCCATCACAACGAGGATGTACTTATTACCTAGGTGGGTGCAGGGTAGTGGGCCTAGGATATCCATGGCCACCCGCTCTAGGGGGGCCCCCACCTGGTGTAATTGAAGGGGGGCCCTCATCCTCCGTGCTGGTCCCTTTTTGGCAGTACAGGCGTCGCATCTCCGACACCAGTCCTGTATGTCGCGCCCCATATTCACCCAATAAAACCTCCGGCGTACCTGCGATGTCGTCTTTGTCCTGCCCAAATGGCCGCCGGGGCGGGTACCATGCACCTGTTGCAATATATCAGTCTTAAATTTATTTGGGACTACCACCAGCCAGGAAGTTTTATCAGAGGGAACCTCCACCCACTTGCGATACAAGATGTTATCCTTCAATTCCAGGGTTTTCCACTGAGCCCAATATGCCTTGGTCTGTGCCCCGAGGGGGGTGACCTCTTCCCCATTAGGTCTTTGCCCCAATCTCACCCATTCGTGCACCGGCCCCAGTACGGGGTCCTCCCGCTGGGCCGCGCTCGCTCCAAGCCAAAGTTCCGAATTCCTCATCTGCGGTTAGTGGCAAAATTGGCCCTCTCACCCGGGTTGCCCGGACAACGAGGGTCGGGTCCGAATCGCCCAATTGTTCCCTCTCCTCGTGTCTCACACAAAATTTGCAGTTTTCCCCCAGACAAGGACGCCGAGAGAGTGCGTCCGCATTACCATGGGCCTTCCCGGCCCTATGGGCCACATCAAAATCGTACTGCTGCAACTTTTCCAACCACCTTGCAATTTGGCCCTCTGGTTCCTTGAACCGCAGGAGCCATTGCAAGGAGGAATGGTCAGTTCTAACCAAAAATTTCCGCCCGTACAAGTACGGGTGGAAATGGTTCATGGCAGCCAGCATAGCCAATAACTCTTTGCGAGTGACACAATAATTTCGCTCGGGCCTACTTAAGGCCCGACTATAGTAACCAATCACTCTCTCCACGCCCTCCTGTGTCTGAGACAAAACTGCGCCCAATCCTTCCTGGCTCGCATCCGTGTCCAGGGTAAATGCCCCGTTGCTAGTGGGGTAAGCTAGAAGGGGTGCGGATGTTAGACACCCCTTCAATTTTTGGAAGGCCTCGTGGCACTCCCGTGTCCAATTAAATAGCGTCCCCTTCTCCGTAAGCCGGTGGAGGGGACGGGCCAACTCCGCAAATTTCACCACAAAGCGCCGGTAGTAGGAGCAGAGTCCCAAAAATCCCCACACCTCTTTGATGGTACGTTGTGCGGGCCACTCCTCTACCGCTTTAATTTTGTCTGGGTCCGTTTTTACCCCCTCGCAACCGATGACGTGGCCTAAATAGGCCACCTCCTTGGCAAACAAGGTGCACTTACTCGGGTTCAGCTTCAACCCTGCCTGTCTGAGGCACCCGAACACCTGGTCCAAATTAGCTACTGCCTGGGGGAACGTTTTGGCATGTACTAGGACGTCATCCAGGTACACCAGGCATGATTGCCATGGCATGCCGCCTAGTACATGTTCCATCAATCTTTCAAAGGTGGCGGGGGCGTTACACAAACCAAACGGCATCACAGTAAACTGATACAGTCCCTTACCTGTGGAGAATGCCGTTTTCTCCTTCCCTGCCCTATCCATCTCCACCTGCCAATACCCACTCTTGAGGTCCAAAGTTGAGAACCAATTTGAGCCCGCAACGGCATCGAGGGTGTCATCAATCCTTGGCAGGGGATATGAGTCCTTGAGTGTCACGTTGTTTAGCTGGCGATAGTCCACGCAGAACCGTGTGGTCCCATCCTTCTTTTTGACCAGCACAACAGGTGACATCCAAGGACTTCCCGAGGGCTCGATCACGCCTGCGTCAAGCATTTTTTCAACCTGCTCGTCAGCTTCCGCCCTCTTGCTCCAAGGGAGCCGTCGGGCGGCCTGACGAATAGGCTGGGCCTCACCGGTGTGGATCTGATGTTTCACCAGGCCCGTACGTCCAATATCCTCGGTGGACAGGGAGAAGAGGTCCAAATGGGACCCAACCAGTTCGTGTAAGGCCTCCCTCTGGGTACCTCCCAACTCTACGCTACTACGATTTACCATCTCGCAAATGGGATCGGGCCAATTCCTACTTCTTATTGAAGGCTCCCCCCGGGGCCGGCTCGGCTGGACGTTCTCGCCCCTCACTGTCGCGACTTCCTTAACTGGGGTGCAGCCAGCTACCCTCGTGCCCCTTACTATAGTGCGTGGTTCTGTACTTATATTTATTACTCGGACGGCCACTACCGGTCCGTCCATTTTTACAAGGGTGCGGCCCACGATTAAACCCGGTATGGACTGCGCTGCCACCGGTTCGACCAGGCCGCAGGACTCCTGCCATGTTGGGCGAGCTGCCCACCGGGCCGGCACTATCGCCTCGGCCCTTGGGGGAATGGTCACGGCCTCGGAAGCCTCCAGCTCCGTTCTCTCGGCCGTGCTCACTCCCCCTAACGGCAGCTCTTCTACTCCCACCTGCAGGATCCCCCGGCACAAGTCGATTTTACAACCGCTGGCAGTCAACAAATCCAACCCTATTAAACATGGGTCGCACACCTCCGCCACCCAAACATCTATCTCCCTCCTTACCGACCCTAACTTGAGGGTCACAGAACCACGCCCTATGATCGGGGCCGTTACCCCGGTAGCAAGTTGCAAACTATAATTTTGCAGGCGCTGGATCTTATCCCAGCCACCTGCGCTCGAATCAAGGACCACAGGGCTGATGATCGTGGCGCTAGCTCCTGTGTCCACTACGGCGTCTACCCCCACGCCGGCAATTTTGCATCTGATTGTCAGGCTACCGGTTCCAATTTGGCCACAATAAATGACCTGTCGCGTCAATGAGGGCTCTCCTCCATCCTCTTCTGCCGAACACTGCCCTACGTGCCCGACACCTTCTAGTTTCCCGGGGTCTGGCTGGGGGGTGTCTGGGGTCGGCTAACCCGCTCCCCCCTGGGCGGAGTTGAGGACCTCAACCGCCGGGGATCATCCCGGCGCGTGGCTCGACAGTGCCGCGCCAGGTGACCCAGACGGTTGCAAGTATAGCACCTCACCTGATAAGGTGCTTGTCTCCGGAATTCCAAATTTCCCCCCCTGAAGGTCCGAATTGGATTACCCGCTCGTGGTCCACCGCGGGCCACCTCCGGGGCCGCCTGCCATGGTCCAGGTCCCGCCAGGCGCTGGTCCACCAGCCTCCGGACCATGCCCGCCAGGTCAGGACTCACGTCTGGGGCGGGCCCCCTAAGGGGTCCGCCCTCCATCGGGGGTCCCACCTGGTGGACCGCCATTGCGTGACGCTTGCTCCCCCGGGCCAGGGGCCTCGCTGCTTCCCAACGGGCCGCAGCGTCAGCCGCCTGGCTCAGAGTCTGCGGGCGCCACATGGCGAGCTGTTGCCGGAGCTCAATATCCGGGAGGGCCTGGATAAAATGGTCCAGCGCCAGGCTTTCCCGGGAATCCGCTGCCATGCTAGCATGTGCGATCCCCACTGCGCGGCGAATGTCGTGGGCAAGTTCCCCGATGGCTTCCTGGGGCTTGCGTTTTCGCAGCGCGAGCTGAGCTTTAACAAGCTCGCTCTGCTGTTCAATGCCGAATCGATTAATTAGGGCGTCGCGGAGGGCTGGCAGGGTGAGAGCACCCGGTGGTAATGCCGTCAGCACCTCCGCCGCCGCGCCGCGCAATGCGGCCACCAGGTGTACTCCACCTTCGTCCTCACCCCAACCGTTGCCCTTACACACACAGTCAAACTGCGCCAGGTACGCGCGTAGATCACTCTTGCCGTCATACGGCGCGAGTGGGACCTTGTGGGACCACCTCGTATGCGAGTCGTTGCCCGCCTGCCGGACCCCGTGCGTCGCCCCTTGCGGGGTCAGCGCGTGGCCGAACCGGCCGGGCCCCCACAGTACATTACCCCCAAGGGGCTCTCGTGCCTCCCCTGTCCCTCTAAAAACTACCCCTGTTGGTGTCGATGCATGGGTCACACTTCCGCAACCCGCTACCCATTCCATACCACCACAACCTTGCTCACCCACACCTCGCACCTCTCCCATCACCGGACCCTCTCGCTCGCACCCTCGTTCCATACCCTCCGGACCAGCCATACACCTCACTCTTGGCCTCTCACGAACATCCGGGTCTATCTCGACCCCCAAGCTTATTAAATCACCTGGCGCATCATACGCACGACCATATTTGTCACCACTTTCACCGGGTCCTCTTTCTCTTCGCTTCTCCTCCATCACCTGCGAATTCCTCATCCGGTTAATGAGCACATCATCACGATCCGAACACAGACTTTGGACCAATTCTTTTACTTCCTCCTTTATCTCTTTCTTATCCTCTCTCCATCGCTTCTTAATTTCGCTCACCCCTTCTTCCACTTCTTCTAATTTCTGCTTCACCTCCTTCATCTCCTCGTGCGCGCCCTTAAGTTCTTCCTCTAACTCCACCTTATTTTTTTCTATGTGCTCCCGCACCTCCCGCTCTTTAACCTCCATCACCTCTACCACCTTGTTCATTTTCCTCGTCAGGTCCTCATGTACCGTCTGACACTCTTTTTTAATTACCCCTACGTCCTTTTTCATCTCCTTCTGTGTCGATTTTAAACCCTCTATTACCGCTGTGTTCTTCTTTACCTGGTCCCCCAACTCCTTTTGTCCCACTGTCAGTTGTTCTACTCCCAGCGTCAACTCCTCTATACCACCTTGCAATTTTACAGTCCCCTTTCTCACCTCCTTCTCCATGCGCTCCTTACAGTGCCTCACCTCCTCGCGCACTCCTCCGACCTCCTCACTCACACCTCTTCTGATCTCTTCTCCCATCACTTGCATCTCCTGCCCAGATGCCACCCTCATCTGCTCCATTTCCTCCCTGTGAGCATCCAATTTAGTTTCTACCCCCATTCTGACCCCCTCTATCTGCTGCCCCATTTTTAAAACTTCCCTTTCCGCTTGGTCCCTCATGTCCCTCAATTTGCCTTCCATACTGTTTTCTAACCCCTCTAACCCCTTTTTCATCCCTTCCATTTGATTCTCTTGAGCGGCCATTCTGTTTTCTACCCCCGTTAACCCATTCTTTACCTCTTTTATCCCATTGTCTAACCCCTCACCGGTACCCCTCGCTTCGTCCCTCATTACCCCCATTTGGCCCTCCAATCGCTCACCCTGAGCATCCATCCGGTTCCCCATTACCCCCATTTGCTCACTCTGAGCCCTCATTTGCTCACTCTGCAGGTTGAGGGACGTCTGCATTTGTACCATAAATTGCTCCATGAGGGCATGCATTTGGGCCATCCCTCCCACTTGTGCAGCGGGTGCGGCCGCCGGAGCCATGTGCGAGGCGCCATTTTGCGCGCCCGCAACCTCGTGCGCGAGGACGCCATTTTGCGAACCTGCCGCCCTCACTGCTTCGCTCTCCTCATGTCCCTCAATTTGGTCCTGGATCGACCCTGCCTCACTCTCCTCTACCGGAACCCAGCCGTCTTGATCTGCCATAGCGCGACTTTCAAAATTCGGGTTTTTATTTTTGTAAAACAAAATCAAATTTCGCAGTTAATAATTTCGAGCGCGTGAAGCGCGCTTCGGGTCCGATCTCACTCCTCGACACCAGTTGTTACGGACATGACTTATTAAGATGTTATGATGGGCCGAGCGGAATGGCCGCCGTGTTCGCACAGTTTACCCGATTCCACCCGAACGTTGACTAAATCGCGCTATGCTAAATCAATGAAGGAAAGGACACAACGGCTGGGATAAATGAAACGACACAAGGGGTACAGTTCTCAAGACCTCCGGAGGAGGATATAATTGGTGATGCAGAAAAGGGGTAGATTACAAGGTAAGAGGTAAAGCACAGAAAAGATGGGCACTTAGACACAGTCTTAGCTTATCCCCGACAGACCACAGACAAACGGGACAAGACTGACTTACACAGGGATTGCTGGCAGGGAAGGACAGGCAGTCGATTGATAGCACAAGGTGCACCTTGGCTCAGGGACAGGATACAGCACGGTCCAGTAGATGCAGGGAGGTATCACAGCGCTCGGAGGTGGCGTCCTTCTCGCTTCAAGTTCAGCGCGCATCTGACGTCACCTCCCTCTTCCTGCGCATGCTCAGCGGGGAGGGACACGCCCTCGGCTCGTTAGCTCCGCCCCAGATGGGATCGGTCCGCCGCTTCTATTGGGTGCGGGGGGGTTACCGGGCTCCGCCCTTGACGAGGAGCTGACAGCGAGCCCCTACGTGGTAACCCCGTCGGAGCACATGTTCGATGGCGGCTAACCAAGCCGGAGTGAGGACGCGCACTCCCCGCGCCGCCGCCGCTGTTGTTGTTGTTGGTGTTGTTGTTCCATGAGGAAGAGCTGCGGGGAGGTATTGGGAGGTCCTAAACTTTCTAACGGTGCCATACAATCACATTCTGGTGCAACGAAGAGTCAGAATTAATGGAAACGAGTCCTTAACTGACATAGACTAAGAATAACTAGCAAGATGTCCTATCGTTGTCTACGTGAGATGCGGTGGACCTGGATGCGACATTTAATGGGGGAAATAGGGGAAGGTCGGGTCTACAGAGTGTTGTTTACAGAAAATGGGACTAGGGAATGGGGGATTGGGGATAGTTGGGAAGGATGAGGAATTAGGGGAATATTTACAAGCGGATATGGATGGATGTAAATCCCATATCCGCAACAATATATATATTGTAACGAATGTGAAAAGTATGGTTTTGTTGTGTTTTAACTGACCCTCGTAGAGTAAATAAGGTCGAAGGACGTCCCCCTAGTTAATTCCATGAAACTTACACACAGGCCACGATATATCTTTTTAAATAGCTTATTTCCTTAGTCTATGTAGGCTAAATATGTGTTTCCCACTAGATTGACTCTGCATTGTTTCAAACGAAATAAGCGTAGGCCCCTTTCAATTTCCCCAATCATCTCCGCTCTCCAAAGTTCCTTTCAAAAGCGGTGCGAGTGGTGTTCAATCCCGCAAGCCGCCATTGCCCATGTGCTAATCTCGGAGAAGAGGGGGGGGGGGGGGAGGAGCCGCCAACTCACGGGCGTGGCACGTCGTCATGATCAAAGGGGGAATCGGACAGCCCTAACAGCCAACCAGCACCGCGGTGAGCGACCCGGTAGGCGTGCCCTCGCAGCCGGCGGCTTGATTCCGACCCGAGTAATAAAAGCGACCAAAGGGACTGCTTCGGCAGATGAGGTGAGAGATGAGAGAAGAGATGAGGTGAGAGATGAGAGAAGAGATGAGATGAGAGATGAGCTGTGCGATGAGAGATGAGCTGTGAGATGAGAGATGAGAGACGCTCCAAAAAGGAGAGGTACTTGGAGATGAAACAAGCTTTGGAGAGACGCGCTGAGAGGAGGGAGATGGCTCCACCAGAAGGAGAGGAGCAGGTGTGACCGAGCCAGCGCGTGATGTCCACAGCATCAGCAGCGTCGACGCGACCGAGGGTTTTCCCGCCAAAAAACGCGAAGAGTGGGAGCTGCTACCTCCAGCCCTGCCGGTTGCAGGGACCTGACCCTGCCTCCCTCTCCAGCAACCCACCTCCGCCATTCCTGCCTGCAATTTCCCCCGTGTAAGTGTGAACGTCGTCTGTCTTAATCGTTGTCCTGGGGTTAAGTAAACTGCATAGATAAGCTAACGATTCACTGTGTGACTGCTTCTTCCACCATTGCTTGTAAATAACTTTGATCGCTCCTTCTTTTTGCTTGTGTGTATAATAAATCCTGTTATTCCTCCGAACTCTGTCTTCTTCTCTCTTCCTTCTCTTTCGGTCGCTTTAGAGGTTTCCATATTGAATATCTGTGGCGCGACTTTGGTCAACGTTGGGGGAGTCGGGCTAATCGGGGATCCTGTAACGGTCGCGGTTGACCATCCGCTCGGCCCAAAGTAACATCTTGTCCGCGACCCGTAACAATTGGTGTCTAGGAGTGGGATACGAGGCCCGAACCAAATTTTTAAAACGTGTAAAAAAAAAAATTTTTGGTCAAAATTACGAGCTGCCGAAATTTTGTTGTTTTATAAAACCCGAATTTTGAGATCGTGCCATGGACAATCAAGGCGATCGGATGTCGGTGGGGGAGATAGACGGGTTAGGGGTAACCCAGGACTTAGGGGAAGCAAGGGAGGAGGAGAGCAATGAGGTGGTTGAGGGTATAACAGGTGCACAAAATGGTGGCCTCGCGCACATGGTTATTGTGGCGCCAAATTTAGCCACGCCCGTGACCGTAGCAGCGCCGCCGATGGATTGCGGCCTATTTATGGAACAAATAAAGGCCTTTATGGTTAAGTTGGGTGAAGAAATGAAGGACGAGATGAGGGCTAATCGTCAGCAATTGGGAAACCAAATTGTGGGATTGAGGGCTGATAGTGAGCGATTAGAGGGCCAAATGGGGGCAATGAGGGACGAAGCGAGGGGTACCGGTGAGGGGTTAGACAAGAAATTTGGGAAGTTAGACAATAATTTTGAGGGGTTAGACAACGGGATAAAAGAGGTGAAAAATGGGTTAATGGGGTTAGAAAATAGGATGGAGGACAAATTGCGGGAAATAGGGGAACAATCTGCCCGGGAAATCAAACGAATGGGGAACCAGATAGAGGAGGTGCAAATCGGGTTAGAAAGTAAACTGGATGCTCAGAGGGATGAATTGGGACAGATGAGGGTGGCATCTACAAAAGAGATGGAGGAGATGAAAGAGGAGATACGACGAGGTGTAAGTGAGGAGGTCTCGGGGGTACGCGAGGAGGTAAAGCGAGGCGAAAAGCGTATAGAGAAAGAGGTGAGAAATGGGACGGCAAAGCTACAAGGGGGAATAGAAGATCTGACGGAGGAGGTGGAACAGCTGACGGAGGGACAGACGGAGTTAGTGGAGCAGGTTCAAAGGAACACTGCGTTACTAGGAGGGTTAAAGGCGACACAAAAAGAAATTAAAAATGACTTGATAGCGACACAGAGGCAATGTCAGATGGTACGTGAGGGACTGACAATGAGGTTGGACGAGGTGACAGAGGTAATGGAGACAAAGGACCAGCAGGTGAGGATGCACATAGAGACGGTCACGGTAGCCTTAGAGGACGAACTTGAGGAGACGCACCGGGAAATAAAAGAGGTGAAGCAAAAATTAGAGGAAGTGGAAGAAGAGGTGAGTGAAATTAAGAAGGGACGGACAGAAACTAAGAGGGAGATAAAGGAGGAAGTAATGGAATATGTACAAGGTCGGTGCTCAACTCATAATGTGATGCTCACTAACCAAATAAAGAGTTTGCAGGTGGCAAAGGAGGTGCGGAGACGAGGTGCCAAGGTGAGTGGCGATATAATCGGAAATGTACATGATGTGAGGGGAGCTTCAGTCGGCTTGGGGGTTGTTGTGGACCCGGGTGTTCGTGAGAGGCCGTTGGTGAAGTGTGCGGCAGGTCTGGTGTGCGAAAAACGAGGTGTGCGAGAATGTCCGACCATGGGGTGTGTGAGGAAAAAGTGCACGCCAAGGAGTGAGTGTGCTGTCGAGAGTGAGTCGGTCGTAGCGCGTGTGCGAGGGAGCACATGCAAGCGCGTAGTGAGGAGTGTTACAGAGGATGTAACGGGAGAGTGTGCCGTCAAGAGTGAGTTGGTCGAAGCGCGTGTGCGAGGGGGTACATGGAAGCGCAGTGTGGTAAGTGTTACGGAGGAAGTAACGAAAGAGTGTGCGCAAGAGGATGCGCGAGAAAGGTGTGTAACGGACAGGTGCATGAGGAAAGAGTGCGCTGTCGAGAGTAAGGGTGAGTGCGCGACCGAGAGTGGAGGTGAGAGTAGTGAGAGTGGCACGGAGCGTGAGTTAGTTGTGACAGGTGAGCGAGGATGTACACCTGGCATGGAAGGATGCACACCTGGAATGGTAGAGCGTGTGTGGGAATGCACACTTGAGTTGGTCGTGAGGCACGTGGTTGGGTGTGCGAGTGAGAGCACACCTGTGATAGTCACAGAGGAGGTGACCAAGAAGGGGGCGCGAAGAGGTGTGTTGGTGAGGTGTGCGAGCGACGAGTGTGTGCAAAGGTGTTTGGTGGTCAGGTGTGTGACCAAGTCTGTGAGTGGAATGAGTGTACCTGGGTGTGTAAGAGAAGGTGCAATGACCAAGAGCAGGGAGACAGCTGGGTGTATGAGCAAGGAAGGGGTAGCGTATGCATGTAAGCATGCAGGTGAGGCATCGACGGTAACCGGGTTAGCGGTTAGAGCGACTTATAGCCGAATCGGGCCCTCGGTGCGCGTCGGGCAGCTTCGCGTGCCGCGAGGACCAGCGGGGATCCGAGCCACGGCGGGTTCGAAAGGACCGCCGTACGTGATCCACGCTGGGCCGCGCTTGGAACGGCCACGTCCGTGCTCCGCTAGGCGGAACGGGCAGCCCGATAGGAAGGGTCGTCATGGCGACCCCTTTTTGTTAAGGCGTTCCGGCAGGTCGAGATCGGGCAATTGGATGGCTCCGTGCCGAGGTGGTGCGTGGGATCTCGGCACGGGTAAGCCCCCGTCCCTGCACCGAGTGCCGGACGCATCCAGCCGCCGGCACCAAAGAACCCGCGTTCATTGCTCGGCTGTACGAAGCCGGGCTGTAGACGTGAATTGGCGCACCGAGAGGATCTAATAAGTAGACGGGTAATGAGGTTAGTGTTTTGGACCCAAAATTAGAAAAAGGCAAAATTTAATGATTGGCAAAGGATTGGCAGAGTGATGATTGGTAATGGTACAGTGATTGGCAGATGATTGGCAAATTTTTGATTTGTTGGATTAGGTGTGCAAAATTTATAGTGGGACCTCCCCGATGTGGTGGGATGGCAACCTTGCCATCCCTCACAGCGGGGGGGGGGGGGGGGCAAAGGAGCACTAGATTATGGGGTTGATGGCAGTGAAAACTAGCCCGGGTGGGTTAGGATATTGTGTGTAGGGCCCTAGAAGATGACATTAGGTAACGGTAAGATTAGTTAGTGACAATGACACCTGTAGTGGGGACGCAGGTAGTTTAGTGTGGATGATAATGACGTGGGAGCGCAATAGTTTAAAGGGGCGACTGGGAAGCGCAAGTTTCAGAGGGGAGTAGTTAGCTGAGATGATGCCGTGTGTGTGAGGATTGAACAGGTGTGATTGAACAGGTGTGATTGCACAGGTGTGCAACTGAACAGGTGTGTGGAGCAGTGTATGAGGGAGAGAAGGTAATGTGTATTGTGATGACCAAATGGTCCAGGAAGGAAGGAGGGTGCAGGTGGCACCAGGTGATTGCACAGGTGTGCAACAACAGGTGTATGTGGCTATGTGGAATAAATGGTAGTGTGGAATATCTGGGGTATTGGAATGGCGCGTGGAGTGAGTATGGTGGAAACAATGGAGTGGAGTGGATGGTGCGAAGGTGTGAATGGGGGAAGGAGGGACCCCCATCACGAATACCCGGGGCGGGTAGTGTAAGTGTTAGGTAGAAGGTATAGGTAAATTGTGGTTGGATATTGGCATCTGTGGTGCGGGTGGAAAATGGTGATTGGATGGGTGCATTAGTGTTGTGGAAATGGCTGGGCGTGTAGCCTGTTAGTGTGTGTAGTTGGTTGGGCACTCCACCACTGTGAGGATGTCGGCCAGGTGAGGCCGCAGGTGGGCTCTGGGAGCCTGTAGTTGTTGTGGATGGGGCCCGAGGATCCGGAGGACGGACCCGGGTAGCCCAGTGCCAGAGGGCACCAAGGGGTGACAGAGCCAGGAGGGGCCTTCCCCAGTTAGATAGGTTAGGGTAAGGAGCTAGGTAAGCTCGGGTGGCAACTGCAGTGGTGGAGGTGTGCAGGTGGGTAGACCTGCTGGGAGAGCTACACGTCACAGCCCAGAAATTGTGCAAGGGCACCGGGAGATGAATCGGGGGAGTGAGACCCCAAATTGAGAAGCACCACAGTTTGGTCAATGGGAATTTGGTTTTTAGAACCCATAGTGTAAGTTGGCCAATGGATTGGCAGGGAGAGACCCCGGGTAGTGTAAAGTGTGTTAATGTCATTTAGAGGATAATTAGGATTAGGAAGTCTCCTCGCACCATCTGCATCCACTCACCTGAGGTGACAGGTACTCCACAGCATGCCATGTTTTGATTATTTTTTACTGTGCAAATGTTTGGAATGTGAGACGCATCATGACGTGGGTGTGACATTGTGCTTTGTTGTTCCATCTCTTCCTCCTTATGAGGATTGATGACGAATTGGGTGATGGCAAATTTTGAAGTAGAGGGATTGTGGAGACGAATTTGGTGTAGAAGGGAAAGATGGGGAAGACAAGACGTAGTGACGAATTTGTAAAGGTGTAAATTGTTGTAAATATGGGGTAAGGGCAAGGGTAGTGTAGGTGACAGGGGGGGTGACGTACGGTAGGGACGAGTTTTTCTCACTTCGCTCTCCGTACGCACTTCACCCTGCATTGCCTTTATTGACGTGTACCCTTGTGACCTTACCCCTTGCTCATTTGTCTTCCCCCTTTTGTCTCCCACTTGAGGACCTGTGCGCCATTGGGCGCCGAGGGGAGCGTGCGTGAGGTGGCCATTGTGCGCACGAGATTCTCAGAACCAGCATGCATTGCGTTGATGTACCACTTTATGGACCGCTGTTCTGCGGCCAAGTACCACTTGATGGACCCCAGGTTCTGGGGCAGGGCACCTCTGTTGGAGACCGGCCATAGTGGCCAGGGAATCTTGCTTGCGGACCTCGGTAAGGTGGCACCTATGCCAAACAGGTGGACCACCCTTAGTTGGCCCCTGAGGCCCTAAATAAAAATGAACACAAGTTGTGCTTTTTATTATTTCCAAGTAGGCCGCATGAAGCCAGAAGACGTCGGGAAGAACATCGGCCCAGCAGAAAAAGAGAAGACCACCACCAGTTGTTTTGTTGTGTTTATTATGAACAGTGGTGACTGTGCACCGAGCGGTGCTTTTGGTGCTTTGTGGTGCTTTTGGTGCTTTTGGGTGCTTTGGTGGTATTGGTACTGGTGCATCGATGCAATGCGTGCTGTCTCCTCCCTCCCAACAGGAATTTCTTTTTCTTGTTCCCTAAAAAGAAAAAAAAAACACAGGTCCTGGGTTGCGTTGTAAATAAGAAATAACGTCGCTGTAAATAATGCTCCCCACCATAAATGTATAGCTTGAAAACAATTCCGTAATTCGGTTATCCTGTGGGCGCAAATCTGTTAGACAGGGTGCAATGCAGCAGGGGGACATATTTATTTGTGTTTTAAGATTGTCACACTCAGGGTCAGGTTAATTGTAGAGGGAATTACACCTACGTGTCACACTAAGTTAAAGTTTTGTAGGCCCGAGAGCGGGCCTGAAGAAAGGAGGGTGCAGTGTAACGAATGTGAAAAGTATGGTTTTGTTGTGTTTTAACTGACCCTCGTAGAGTAAATAAGGTCGAAGGACATCCCCCTAGTTAATTCCATGAAACTTACACACAGGCCACGATATATCTTTTTAAATAGCTTATTTCCTTAGTCTATGTAGGCTAAATATGTGTTTCCCACTAGATTGACTCTGCATTGTATCAAACGAAATAAGCGTAGGCCCCTTTCAATTTCCCCAATCATCTCCGCTCTCCAAAGTTCCTTTCAAAAGCGGTGCGAGTGGTGTTCAATCCCGCAAGCCGCCATTGCCCATGTGCTAATCTCGGAGAAGAGGGGGGTAGGAGCCACCAACTCACGGGCGTGGCACGTCGTCATGATCAAAGGGGGAATCGGACAGCCCTAACAGCCAACCAGCACCGCGGTGAGCGACCCGGTAGGCGTGCCCTCGCAGCCGGCGGCTTGATTCCGACCCGAGTAATAAAAGTGACCAAAGGGACTGCTTCGGCAGATGAGGTGAGAGATGAGAGAAGAGATGAGGTGAGAGATGAGAGAAGAGATGAGATGAGAGATGAGCTGTGCGATGAGAGATGAGAGACGCTCCAAAAAGGAGAGGTACTTGGAGATGAAACAAGCTTTGGAGAGACGCGCTGAGAGGAGGGAGACGGCTCCACCAGAAGGAGAGGAGCAGGTGTGACCGAGCCAGCGCGTGACGTCCACAGCATCAGCAGCATCGACGCGACCGAGGGTTTTCCCGCCAAAAAACGCAAAGAGTGGGAGCTGCTACCTCCGGCCCTGCCGGTTGCAGGGACCTGACCCTGCCTCCCTCTCCAGCAACCCACCTCCGCCATTCCTGCCTGCAATTTCCCCCGTGTAAGTGTGAACGTCGTCTGTCTTAATCATTGTCCTGGGGTTAAGTAAACTGCATAGATAAGCTAACGATTCACTGTGTGACTGCTTCTTCCACCATTGCTTGTAAATAACTTTGATCGCTCCTTCTTTTTGCTTGTGTGTATAATAAATCCTGTTATTCCTCCGAGCTCTGTCTTCTTCTCTCTTCCTTCTCTTTCGGTCGCTTTAGAGGTTTCCATATTGAATATATGTGGCGCGACTTTGGTCAACGTTGGGGGAGTCGGGCTAATCGGGGATCCTGTAACGGTCGCGGTTGACCATCCGCTCGGCCCAAAGTAACATCTTGTCCGCGACCCGTAACAATATTGTTGCGGAACCCAACGTCGGCCTCGGATCCCCTTAGAGGGGGGATTAATCCCCTCTTCTATAACTGACCGACGTGGTCCCTGGCGCTGTACAGCGACCTCCGGAAAGGCCGGTGGCACAGCCCCGTTCGTACCGCGGACAGATGTTAATTGCCGAGTGGTTTTAAGCAACCGCGGCACGAACTATTAACAATGACTAGACCCGATCCTGAAACATTGGCCAAATCGTGCCACAGGTTTTCAATGGGGAAAAGACAAAGACGACGGATGTGAAGAAGAGGAAGACAGAAGGCAAAAGGTCGGAAAAACGAATATGATTTATTTACTATTATTTACAAATCATCAAAAGAAACCAAGGAAGAAGGAAGGATAATAAAATAATGTAGAAAGAGGGATGGACCAGAAGGACACAGTGAAACTCTAGCTTAACTAAACAGGCTTAACTTATACCCCAGGACAAGACAAAAGACAGACCACAAGCACACTTACACGGGGGATGATGACAGGAATGGCAGGAATGGTTTGGGACGGCAGAGAAGGGTCCAGGCAGATGGTAGGCGTCGAGGTCCAGCTCCGAGCGTGCGCTCTGATCTGCGCTTTTGGGGCGAGGCGAAAACCCGGCAAAAACAGCTCCGCGTCGGGCTGGCAGAGAGGAGCCGGCAGCTCGACGTATTCGGTTTCACACCGGCAGCTTGCTTTATCCATCCTCCGCCTCCGAAGTTCGCTTTACACTCCACAGAATCTGCCTCTCGCCCAGCGCACCTCCCTCAGAACTCTCTCTCTCTCTGCTCTGCCGTTTCTTCTCTCAAAATGCTTGCGCGGGCGCTTTTATAACGCGCTTGTAGATCAACCCGCGCCACGCCCGTGATGGTATTTCCCCAGCCCTGGTTGGCTGGTCAGGGCTCGATGGTTCCACCCTTTTGATGACGATGGGCGGGCAACGCCTGTGATTTGGCTCCTCCCCCTTCTTCTCCGAGATTACCTCGTGGCTAATGGAGTCTTGCGGCGATGGAAAACCACTCGCACCGCTGGGATGAAAACGAAAGGGGACCTAGCTTATTTGACTTCGGTGCAATGGAGTATCAATTAATGGAAGACACAGCCTTAATCTAATACACATAATAAGGAGATAAGTACTGAACAGGGAGATCTATGATTTGGCTACGTGATTGTATATGACCTAACTAAGGGACGCCCTTTGACCTTTATACACAACAACTGGAGGAAGGAGGGTGATATTTCACAACACAAAAAAAACACCATTCTCAAATTCACAACAATATCTATATATATATTTATATATATATATATACATACAGTCACGTGAAAAAGTAAGTACACCTCATGTAAAATTTTGACTTTTTCAACATACAGCTATTTGATCTTCATTTCAACAATATTGATAGATAAAGGTGATTATAATATAACAAATATCATGAAACATTTACATTTTGTAGTCCATTTTATAATTTAAATAAACATAAATGCAAATTTCGCATGTGGAAAAAGAAAGTACACCCCTACATTTATCACTAGTTCAAATACCTAAAATTAGAATCAGGTGCACCAGCTTAGGTGCAAATGAGTAGAACATCGTCAGAGAGGATCTTGGAGGAACCTGTCTCATTTAAACCTCAGACATTTCGTTTGGTTTGCTCTTTGTTGTTGAAGTGTGCAGCATCACCATGCCTAGATCAAAAGAGCTCTCTGAGGCCTTCAGAAAGAAGGTTATAGATGCCTACGAGTCTGGGAAGGGATTTAAAAAGATCTCTAAACAATTTGAAATCAATCATTCGACTGTCCGGAAGATCATCTACAAGTGGAGAAGATTCCAAACAACTGCCAACTTGTTCAGGACAGGCCGCCCCAGCAAGTTCATCCCGAGAGCAGACCGCAAGATGCTGAAAGAAGTCTCTAAGAACCCCAGAATGTCATCACGGGACCTACAGGTAGCTCTTGCCACTGTTGATGTCAAAGTGCATGAGTCTACCATTAGAAAGAGGCTGCACAAATTTGATCTACATGGGAGGTGTGCCAGGAGGAAACCTTTGCTGTCCAGAAAGAACATCAGGGAAAGACTAAATTTTGCCAATGAACACCTAGGCAAAGACCAGCACTTCTGGAACAATGTGCTCTGGACAGATGAGTCAAAGGTAGAGCTAATTGGCCACAGTACCACAAGACATGTTTGGCGAAAACCAAAGACAGCATTTGACCACAAGAACCTGATACCAACTGTAAAGCATGGCGGTGGAAATATTATGGTTTGGGGCAGCTTTGCTGCATCAGGGCCTGGGCAGCTCACCATCATAGAATCCACGATGAATTCTTCATTGTACCAGAGGGTGCTTGATGTTAATGTGAGGCCATCTGTCGGAAAGTTGAAGCTCAACCGAAGGTGGACCTTGCAACATGACAATGACCCTAAACATACCAGTAAATCCACCAAGGAATGGCTGAAAAGAAAGAAATGGAGGGTTCTGGAATGGCCAAGTCAAAGCCCGGATCTAAATCCCATCGAGATGTTGTGGGGGGATTTGAAACGAGCTGTGCATGTAAGAAACCCCTCAAACATCGCACAGCTGCAAGGATTCTGCATGGAGGAGTGGGCAAAAATTTCTCTCAGTCGATGTCAGAGACTGGTGGACGGTTATAAGAAACGCCTACGTGAGGTTGTTTCTGCCAGAAGGGGCAATACCACCTATTAGAGCCAAGGGTGTACTTACTTTTTCCACATGCGAAATTTGCATTTATATTTATTTAAATTATAAAATGGACTACAAAATGTAAATGTTTCATGATATTTGTTATATTATATCACCTTTATCTATCAATATTGTTGAAATGAAGATCAAATAGCTGTATGTTGAAATATGTTGAAAAAGTCAAAACTTTACATGGGGTGTACTTCCTTTTTCACGTGACTGTGTATATATATATATATATGTGTATATATATATATATATATATAGATATATATATATATATATATATATATATATATATATATATATATATATATATATATATATATATATATTGTGTGTGTGTGTGTGTGTGTGTGTGTGTTTGTATGTATGTATATGTATACTAGACGACCCATGACCCGTTGGGTCAATGTCAGTTTGAATAGATATGAGAATAGAACTAAAGCGAACGCTGGACATCATCAGGGAGATTATTTGGGCCAGCAAGCCATAAGGCTCACCTCTCCAGCGTTCTAAATCACTTTCCTGTGACACGTGATTTCGGCCCTTATCTCCGATCACGTTTTTTTTTTTTGTTGTTTTTTTTTAGAAAAAACACGCGACCCGTGGACTACCACGATTTTGTTGTCAGAGGACACTTCTGATGACGATGTTCTTTGTCGACGATCCACCATTTACATAAACTCGCACGTTCTCTTTCCTCTTCCCTCGACTGAGCAGCACATACAGCTGACCATGCTGGAAGACCGGTTTCTCCAGGTAGACCAGCACATTCTCCATAGTTTGCCCTTGCGCCTTATGGATCGTCATTGCGAAGCAGGATTGTATGGGGAACTGGCAGCGCTGCAAAGGGATATCCTCAGCTTCCGACAGATTTAGTCGGATCCGAGGGAGCATTACAGTTTCGCCTTCAAACGTTGAACTTATGATCCTCGCAACTATAATATTTCGAAGCATGTCCTCAACAATCATGCGCGTCCCGTTGCAAAGTTTCGGAGGGTCCAAGTTCCGCATCAAAATGATAGGGGATCCTTTTTTGAGCTCGAGGTTGTGCGGCGGCAATCCCGAGACTTCAACGGAATCTAGGAATTCCGTTGGGAAGTGTGTCGCATCAGTACCCTCAGTCACACTGTTGAATGCAGCATACTCCTTGCTAGCACCAGGGAACCTTGTGATGCATCTTGAATTGATGTTTCGCATCATATCGTTGAGGGGCACTAATATAGACCTTGCTGAAAAAACCTCCATCAGATTGGCGAATGATGGATATATGGTATCGATGCACTCATCGAGCCCACTCGCTGTCAGCAGTATATCCTCTGGCAAATCTATCTCATCATCCGCATTTTTCTCGATTCTATCCTCGCCGATGTCGAGCAAAAATCTTGAAAACTGCCCACTTCCGTCGGTCAGTCGCATATTAGTTCTCAAGTGAAACATTCCAAAGCTCTGCCATAAGTAGGACTTCTTTATGCACGCATTCTCAACGTCAGCATCACACCCTCTTTTCACCACAGGCAGAAGTTGACGGAAATCACCACAGCATATCGTCAAGATCCCTCCAAAAGGCTCGTCTTTGTCACATACATCACGCAACGTGCGATCCACAGCCTCGAAACTCTCTCCTGATCATAGGACACTCATCCCACACGATGAGTTTTGTACTTCGAAAGAGGTCTGCGATAGTGGAATTTTTATCGATGTTGCATACGCCATCTTCCCTCGGTGTCAGAGAGATTTCGAACCTTGTTCTTCCACCAGGCATGAGGGTAGCAGCTATGCCAGATGAGGCCACCGCAAGGGCAACTTCTCCACTCGCTCTCACTTTAGAGAGAATCAGGTTAATAAGAAACGTCTTCCCTGTGCCTCCAGGCGCGACAATGAAAATCATTGATGACTGATTCGTGCGGATGTTGCTATTCGCGTCCATAGACGTGAGGTGTGATTCGTTGTCCGCGTCCATAGCGCCGTCGGAGGGTTGATACGACATTCTTCCTGCAAATAGTATTGTGTTTGTGCTATCGTTTTGCCGATCATCAAATGACAAATAAATTACATTGTGAAAATTAAAGATTTCAAATAAACCTATTTAAAGTGTATGCTCATATAAATAATAAAAAAATCGAAGAAATATCTCTCGGTAATTTCCTGAAACATATTTTACTTCCGGGTAATAATGTTGAATGAAATAACGAAGATATATACTGTATGCCTGTTATTTTAGGCGGTGTATTTTCGTATATCAACGTGGCGCGATTTTTAAAATATATCTCTGCAATTTCCCGTGTGTGCGTGAATGTTCTCAATTATTTCTTTACCGAGTCTAAAACCATCGATAAAAATTAAATTAGATGGCGACTTAGATTGAAGATAACGGCGTGAGACAGACTCAATGGCCTTGAAGATACAAGCCTTTCAGAATTCATTTCGTTCTATAAATGGAAACTTTCATCGGATTTTCTTCCCGTTTTTTTTCAACCGAGTCTAAAACTATGTTAGCGACTGTGAAAAATGAAATGATATATCGAATTTGATTTGAAATAAAACTGAGAGAGAGAGCAAGACACCACGGGCCTACAAAACAGGCCTCAAAGCTATGCGAGTTAATAAAATGGTGGATATTACTACTCTCTCAAAGGGGTAAGCCACGCCCCCGGACCAATCGAATGTTACACACAAACACGCAAGATTTCAATTTTATAATTATATTGTTACAGATACGACTTTGATGGTATGGTGGGCCGAGCGGGATGGCCGCCGTATCCGTACAAGTTACCCCGATTGCACCCGGGGTTGACTAATCGCGCTATGCTGGCTCAATAAGAAAAAGAAGACACCCGGCTGGATTACAATCACACAATACGACACCAGGGGTTCAGTTCTCAAGACCTCCGGAGGAGGTTATATTAAGGCGGAAAAGGTTAGATTACAGGGACAAGAGGGAAACATAGGAAGGTGGGCACTTAGACACAACCTTATATTAACCCTAGACAGACCACAGATAAACGGGACAACGCTGACTCACACGGGATTTGATGGCAAGGAAAGCGGCAGTCGATGGCTCAGGTGCACCTGGCTCCGGGACAGAATCACGTACGGTGGTGCCCAGCAGATGCGGGGAGGTCGCTCAGCGCTCGTGGGTCGCGACTTTGGTGGAGATGCCGGGGAGGTCGCTCAGCGCTCGGGAGGGTGGCGTCTTGTCCTTCCAAGCTCGGGGCGCATCTCACGTCACGTCCGGCGCGGGGCCGCGTATATCCGGCCGGGAGTCACGCCCTCGCTCGTTAGCTCCGCCCCATATGGCATCGGCCCATGGCTTCTCATTGGGTGCGGGGGTTACCGGCTCCGCCCTTGACGAGGGGCCGACAGGGAGCCCCCTTCTGGGTAACCCCGTCGAGCACATGTTCAATGGCGGCCAACCGAGCCGGAGTGAGGACGCAAAGCCGCTGTTGTTGTGGTTGTTGTTGGAGCTTGAGATGATGGGAAGAGATGCGGGGAGGTATGGGAAGGTCCTAAACTCCTACTGGTGCCATATCATCACATTCTGGTGCAACGAAGAGTCATAATTAATGGAAACAAGTCCTTAACTGACATAGATTAAGAATAACTAGCAAGATGTCCGATAATTGTCTACGTGTGGTGCGGGGGACCTGGGCACGACATTTAATGGGGGGATGAAGGGGAAGATCGGCTCTAATGGGTGTTGTTTACAGACAATGGGACTAGGGAATGGGGTAAGGGAGAGTTGGGGAGTATCGGAGAAAATAGGGGAATATTTACAAGCGGATATGGAGGCCAAATTCCATATTCGCAACATTGCACCCTTCTCTACCCTCGGGGCGTCCCGACCCGATAAATTTTTACCTACTTTAGTGTGGCACGCAATGTAGTTCCCTCTACTATTAACTCTACCCTGAGTGCGACAGTTTTATAGATATTCACAAATGAGTAAATATGTCCCCCTGCGACGTTGCACCCTTCTCCTCTCAGAAACACACCCACAGGATAACCGAATCCGGAAAGAATCCTCAAACTAAACATACAGCCGGTAGGGAGCATTATTTACAAGACTACGCTGATATCTACACTACGATCCAGGACCTGTCTTTGGAGGAACACATGCAGATGTTATGCATAGAGAGAGCGCGCTTGCCAACATCGATACACCAACCCACGAGTGCTCTGTGGCCGACGGCCTTTAATAACGTGCAGAGCACCCTTCCCGCGCATCAAAAGCACCACCCCACCACCAATCGGTGCAGTCACCATTGTTCATTGGAATAAAAATAAATTCGACAACCCCTAACCCTGCAGGTGTCTCTTGCTCTTCTTGTGGTGCACTTGGTGTTACTTAAAAGTGGTTCACCTGTATGGCATAGGTGCCACGTTGACCCATAGGTCCATCCCCGGGTGGTGCTTGGCCGCAAACGAACTGCGGTCCATCGTGGGTGGCCACAAACATTGCGGTCCATATGGTGTATCGATCCCGGCAGCAAGCAGCGAAAGTGCAGGCCCACAACTGCGTCGCCAGCACCTCTCTCTCCTCTCTCTCTACCCCAAAGCCAGATCCTCGGAGGTGGGAGACAAAAACAAGACAAGTGAGCAAGGTGGTAAGGGCGCAAAAGTGCACGCAATGCAAGGTGATGCACACTGGGGGCACATGGGAACCAGGTGAGACAGGTACGTTCCTACCGTACGCCCCCCCCACCAGGTAACCTACATGGCCCCTCCCTTACCCCTTACTGTATCAACAAAACACAACACTACCCATAAACATCTACTTTACAAATCCACAAACATCCCTACTGTCTTCCCCGTTCCTCCCATATACCAAATTCGTCTTCTCTCCCTCCTAACCAATCAAATTTGCCATTTCCAACTCTCATCAAAATCTGCCATCTCCAATTCAACATCAAAATTTGCCATCACCAATTCATCATCAGTCCCTCCTAAGGAGGGAGAGATGGAATCACCCCAATGTCTCATCCACGTCGTGATGCGTCTCACAAATCCAACAGCAATTCTCATTGTCTGCACACTGAATAAAGAAAACACAGGTGTGGAGTCATCATCATCACCACAGGTAAGTGGCTGCGTATGGTGCGACAGGTTCATCAATCCTAACTATTTCCTAAATGACTTTAACAACTTTACACTACCCGGGGTCTCTCTCCGGCCAAACCATTGGCCCTCTTACACTATGGGTTCTAAAAACCAATTCCCATTGGCCAGACTGTGGTGCTCTTCAATTTGGGGTCTCACTCCCCCGATTCATCTCCCGGTGCCCTCGTACAATTTCTGGGCTGTGGCGTGTACCTCTCCCAGTGGGTCTACCCACCTGCACACCTCCACCACTGCAGTTGCCTCCGAGCTTACCTGCTCCTCACCCTAACCTAACTACCTGGGGAAGGCCCTCTGGCTCTCTCCCCACTCCGTGCCCTCTCTGGCACTGGGCTGCCCGATCCACACCCGGGATCCTCAGGCACCCACTCACAACTACCGGCTCCCAGAGCCCACCTGCGGCCTCACCTGGCCGACATCCTCACAGTGGTGGAGTGCCCAACCAACTACACACACTAACAGGCTACACGCCCAGCCATTTCCACAACACTAATGCACCCATTCACAACACCATTCTGCAACCGCACCACAAATGCCAATATCCAACCACAATTTACCTGCACCCTCTACCTAACACTTACACTACCCGCCCCGGGTACTCGTGAAAGGGGTCCACTCTTCCCCCATCCACACCTTCGCACCACGCACACCACTCCATACCACTTACTCCAACTCTCTCCACACACCTGTACTTGCACCCTGTGCTCTCACACCTGGTGCCACCTGCACCCTTCTCTCCCCAAGCGCATTCGCGCTGATCCACACACTCATTACTCACACACTGCTCCACACACCTGTCCAGTTGCACACCTGTGCAATCACACCTGTTCAATTCTCACACACACAGCATCATCTCAGCTAACTACTCCCTTCTGAAACTTGCGCTTCCCAGTCGTCCCTTTAAACTATTGCGCTCCCACGTCATTATCATCCATACTAATCTACCTGCGTCCCCACTACAGGTATCAGTCACTAACTAACCTTAACGTTACCTAATGTCAATCTTCGCTAGATCCCTACACACCATATCCTAACCCACCCGGGCTAGTTTTCACTGCCATACACCCCATAATCTAGTGCTCCTTTGCCCCACCTGTGAGGGATGGTGGATTTGCCATCCCACCACATCGGGGGTCTCTCACTACCAATTTTGCACATCAAATTTCAACAAATCAAAAATTTGCCAATCACTACTCATCATCTGCCAATCACTACTGCCAATCCCTTGCCAATCATCAAATTTTGTTTTTCTCTAATTTTGGGTCCAAAACACTAACCTCATCACCCAGTCTACTCACTACTGCCTCTCGGTGCGCCAATTCCTGTCCAAAGCCCGGCTTCGTAAAGCCAAGCCATGAATGCTGGTTGTTCTGTGCCAGCGGCTGGGTGCGTCCCGCATTCGGTGCAGGGAAGGAGGTTTACCCGGGCCGAGATCCCACGCACCATCTCGGCACGGAGCCATCCAATGCCCCGATCTAGACCTGCCGGCACGTCTCACCAAAAAGTGGTCGCCATGACGACCCTTCCTATCGGGCTGCAAGCTCCGCCTAGTGGAGCCTGGACGCGGCCGTTCAAAGCGAGGCCCGGCACGCACCGAGGGCCTGCTTCGGCTAAAAGTCGTTCTAACCTCTAACCTGGTTACCGTCGATGCTTCACCTGGATGCTTACACCCCGCAGCCCGTTCCTTGCTCACACATCCAGCTGTGCCCATGCTCCTCGTACCTTTCCTTACACACCCAGGTACACCCATTCCACTCACAGCCTTGGTCACACACCTGACCACCGAACACTTTGGCACACATTCGTTGCTCGCACACCTCACCAATACACCTCTTCGCGCCCCCTCCTCGGTCACCTCCTCTGTGACAATCACAGGTGTGCTCTCATTCGCACACCCAACCACGTGCCTCACCACCAACTCCAGCGTGCATTCCCACTCACGCTCTACCATTCCAGGTGTGCATCCTTCCATCCCAGGTGTACATCCTCGCTCACCTGTCACAACTAACTCACGCTCCATGTCACTCTCACTACTTTCACCTCCATTCCTGACAGCGCACTCACCCTTACTCTTGACAGCGCACTCTTTCCTCATGCACCTGTCCGTCACACACCTTTCTCGCGCACACTCTCCCGTTACACCCTCTGTAACACTCACCACAGGTGGACACTCTTCCTTACTTCTGACAGCGCACTCTTTCCTCATGCACCTGTCGGTCACACACCTTTCTCGCGCACACTCTCCCGTTACACCCTCTGTAACACTCACCACACCGCGCTCCCATGTGCTCCCTCGCACACACGCTACGACCGACTCACTCTCGCCTGCACACTCACTCCTTGGTACACACTTTTTCCTCACACACCCCAGAGTCGGACTTTCTCGCACACCTCCTCTTTCGCACACCAGACCTGTCGCACACTTCACCAACGGCCTTTCACGAACACCCGGATCCAAACCAATCCCCAAGCTTCTTAAATCCCCTGGCGCATCATACGCACGACCATATTGGTCACCACTTACACCGGGTCCTCTTTCTCTTCGCTTCTCCTCCATCACCTGCGAATCCCTCATCCGGTTAATGAGCACATCATCACGATCCGAACACAGACTTTGGACCAATTCTTTTATCTCCTCCTTTATCTCCTTCTTATCCCCTCTCCGTCGCTTCTTAATTTCGCTCATCCCTTCTTCCACTTCTTCTAATTTGTGCTTCACCTCTTTTATTCCCCGGTACGTCTCCTCAAGCTCGTCCTCCAAGGCTACCTTGACCGTTTCCAGGTGCGTCCTCACCTGCCGGTCCTTCGTCTCCATTACCTCTATGACCTCGTCCAACCTCGTTGTCAGTCCCTCACGTACCATCTGACATTCCCTCTTCGTCGCTACCAAGTCATCTTTTAGTTCTCTCTGTGTCGCCTTTAAACCTCCTAATACCGCAGTGTTCCTTTGAACCTGCTCCACTAACTCCGTCTGTCCCACCGTCAGCTGCTCCACCTCTTGCGTCAGGTCCTCTATGCCCCCTTGTAACTTTACAGTCCCCTTTCTCACCTCCTTTTCCATGTGCTCCTCACAGTGCCTCACCTCCTCGCGCACTCCTCCGACCTCCTCACTCACTCCTCTTCTGATCTCCTCTCCCATCACTTGCATCTCCTGCCCAGATGCCACCCTCATCTGCTCCATTTCCTCCCTGTGAGCATCCAGTTTGGTTTCTACCCCCATTCTGACCCCCTCTATCTGCTGCTCCATTTGTTTAACTTCCCTTTCCGCTTGGTCCCTCATGTCCCTCAATTTGCCTTCCATGGTGTTTTCTAACCCCTCTAACCCTTTTTGCATCCCTTCCATTTGATTCTCTTGAGCGGCCATTCTGTTTTCTACCCCCGTTAACCCCTCCTGTATTTCCCCTAATCTATCGTCTAATTTCCCAAATTTCATGTCTAATCCCTTAAAATTATTGTCTAATCCCTTAAAATTATTGTCTAATCCCTCACTGGTACCCCTCGCTTCGTCCCTCATTACCCCCATTTGCTCACTCTGAGCCCTCGCTTCGTCCCTCATTACCCCCATTTGGTTTCCCATTACCCCCATTTGGCCCTCCAATCGCTCACCCTGAGCATCCATCCGGCCCTCCAATCGCTCACTATTCTGGGCCATAAGGGCCTTCATTTGTATAAAAAAAAGGCCCCAATCCATCGGGGGCGCTGCCACGGTCGCTGGCGCGGTGATCAGCGAGGCGCCATTTTGCGCGCCCGCTTCTTCGTGCGTGACGGCGCTATTTTGCGAACCTGCCGCCCTCACTGCTTCGCTCTCCTCCTGTCCCTCATTTTGGTCCTGGATCGACCCTACCTCACTCTCCTTTACCGGACCCCAGCCGTCTTGATCCGCCATAGCGCGACTTGCAAAATTCGAGTTTCGTAAAACAAAACAAATTTCGGCCGCTCCAAATTTTGACCAAATTTTTTTTTTTTCCTCTATTCGTTTTTTTTTTTCCTTCAAAATTTGGTCGGGCCTCGAATCTCACTCCCGACACCAATTGTTACAGATACGACTTTGATGGTATGGTGGGCCGAGCGGGATGGCCGCCGTATCCGTACAAGTTACCCCGATTGCACCCGGGGTTGACTAATCGCGCTATGCTGGCTCAATAAGAAAAAGAAGACACCCGGCTGGATTACAATCACACAATACGACACCAGGGGTTCAGTTCTCAAGACCTCCGGAGGAGGTTATATTAAGGCGGAAAAGGTTAGATTACAGGGACAAGAGGAAACATAGGAAGGTGGGCACTTAGACACAACCTTATATTAACCCTAGACAGACCACAGATAAACGGGACAACGCTGACTCACACGGGATTTGATGGCAAGGAAAGCGGCAGTCGATGGCTCAGGTGCACCTGGCTCCGGGACAGAATCACGTACGGTGGTGCCCAGCAGATGCGGGGAGGGTCGCTCAGCGCTCGTGGGTCGCGACTTTGGTGGAGATGCCGGGGAGGTCGCTCAGCGCTCGGGAGGGTGGCGTCTTGTCCTTCCAAGCTCGGGGCGCATCTCACGTCACGTCCGGCGCGGGGCCGCGTATATCCGGCCGGGAGTCACGCCCTCGCTCGTTAGCTCCGCCCCTATATGGCATCGGCCCATGGCTTCTCATTGGGTGCGGGGGTTACCGGCTCCGCCCTGACGAGGGGCCGACAGGGAGCCCCCTTCTGGGTAACCCCGTCGAGCACATGTTCAATGGCGGCCAACCGAGCCGGAGTGAGGACGCAAAGCCGCTGTTGTTGTGGTTGTTGTTGGAGCTTGAGATGATGGGAAGAGATGCGGGGAGGTATGGGAAGGTCCTAAACTCCTACTGGTGCCATATCATCACATTCTGGTGCAACGAAGAGTCATAATTAATGGAAACAAGTCCTTAACTGACATAGATTAAGAATAACTAGCAAGATGTCCGATAATTGTCTACGTGTGGTGCGGGGGACCTGGGCACGACATTTAATGGGGGGATGAAGGGAAGATCGGCTCTAATGGGTGTTGTTTACAGACAATGGGACTAGGGAATGGGGTAAGGGAGAGTTGGGGAGTATCGGAGAAAATAGGGGAATATTTACAAGCGGATATGGAGGCCAAATTCCATATTCGCAACAATATATATATGTATATATATATTATATATAATATATATATATATATATATAGAATAGAATAGAATAGAATAGATATAGATATAGATAGATATATATTGTGTGTATTGTGTGTGTGTGTGTGTGTATGTATGTATGTATGTATGTGTTTATATATATATATATATGTATATATATAGTGTGTGTGTGTGTGTGTATGTATGTATGTGTTTATATATATATATGTGTATATATATATATTGTGTGTGTGTGTGTGTATGTATGTATTTGTTATATATATATATATCTATATATATAAAACACAGTTTGTGTGTGTGTGTGTGTGTGTGTGTAATGTTATCGATAGACTCCTAAACGGAGAGGCTCACGTACTTGGTATTTGGCACAGACATGGCCATTGAGCCTGGGAAGAACATGGTCGACCTAAAAATTATTTCATAATAATTTTTAAAACCATATTTTTACCTCAGCGCATTTCAGCGAGGCATATTATGACCGGAATGGCAGAGCAGCGCGCTGATTCGCTCAGAGCGATCACGTGATGTTCCTTGCCGCCAATAACTCAGTTACGCGTTCGCACGTATTTCAGAGCAAAAAGCGATTCCGTTTTTTTCACATTTCAGCGAGGAATATTGCCATTCACACCACATAGGTTTTTTTCCCTTTCATCTTTAGATCCATATTTTTTGTTTTGCCATTACGTAGCGCATTATGGCTCTCTCGAGCTCGAGTTAGCCAATCACCTGGGAGCATGAGGCCACGTTGGCCACGCCCACGACACGACGCAGAGTTGCAATCGATCGCTCAGAGCGATCACGTGATGTTCCTTGCCACGCGATTGCGTTTTTTCACATTTCAGCGAGGAACATTGCCATCCACATCACATAGGTTTTTTTTTCTTTCATCTTTAGATCCATATTTTTTTTCAGCGAGGAATATTATACACGGAATCTGAATCGGTGGCAGAGCAATGCGCTGATTCGACGATTCGCGTGCCCTCCCCCCTCCCCTCCCCTGCCCCCTCCCCCTCCCCTCCCCCTCCCCCTCCCCCTCCCCCCTCCCCCTCCCCTCCCTCCTCTCCTCCCCTCCCCCTTCTCCTCCCTCCCCCTCCCCATCTTCTCTCCTCCCCCCTCTACTCCCTCCCCCCTCTTCTCCCCTCCCCCCTCTTCTCCCCTCTCCCCTCCCCTCCCCTCCCCTTCCCCCTCCCCCCTCCCCCTCCCCCTCCCCTCCCCCTCCCCCTCCCCTCCCCCTCCCCCTCCCCTCCCCCTCCCCCTCCCCATCACCCTCCCCCTCCCACCTTCTCCTCCCCTCCCCCCCCTCCCCCTCTCTTCCTCCCTCCACCCTCCCCCTCCCCCCTCTTCTCCCCTCCCCCCTCTTCTTCCCTCCCCCCCTCTTCTCCCCTCCCCCCCCTGCTCCCCTCCCCTTCCCCCTCCCCTCCCCTCCCCCGCCCGGCAATGCCGGGTACTTCTGCGAGTGTAATATATATATTATATATATATATATATATATATATATATATATATATATATATATATATATAATTATATATATACAGACTTGGCATTTAATATGGAATTTTTTTTTTTGTGGGGGTGAACTTACTTTTCAAGATGACTTAGAACCAAAAGTTCATTGGAATTATGTTGAAATTATTCTAGATTTTGTTAATGTGACCTTTAAAAGAAACAAAAACCACATTTGACATTTCGAAACAAATAAATTGATCCTTGAAAGTGATGTAAACTGATATCGAACTCAATTCACGGACATTACTGTGTTAAACTTCTGTACGTTTTCCAGAAGTATCTCTTTATTTTGCACATTAGCCAAATTTTTTTTCAAAAAAAAAAAAAGCTAAATTATGACGGGATCACGGACAGTAAAATTACAGTTCAGTACTTCGTGTAACACCCACGAGCATTCAGGAGGGCACGTACACGTTGAGGCATGCTGTTCATGCGATTTGCCAAGGTTTGGACAGGAATCGCTTGCCATGCAGTGACAATAGTCTGCTGCAATTCATGCACAGAGGTAGGCTGCTGGTCCAAGTTGTCGATTTGACGCGTTAATTCTGTCCACAAGTTCTCTATCGGATTCATATCCGGGGACATGGCAGGCCACTCCATATGCTCTACACCACGGTCAGCAAGAAAGTGTTGGATCACGCGAGTACGATGAGGCCGTGCATTGTCATCTTGGAAGACAAAGTTTCCTCGAAAGGCTGCACGAGCAAATGGAAGCAATGTTTCTTCCAGAATGCGCCTGTACTTGAACTGGTTCAGGTTTCCATTCAGAACAACCAGGTCAGTTTTGCCCCCTGCATGAAAAGCAGCCCAAACGGTCACCCCACCACCTCCAGCTTGGACTCTTGGCACTATACAATCTTCGTTGTGGGCTTCATGCACTTGTCTGCGCACTCGGACGCGGCCATCTTGCCGATAGACCAGAAATCTAGACTCGTCACTGAAGGTCACGTGATTCCAGTGTCCTGGCTGCCATTGACGGTGCTCTCTGGCCCACTGCAATCGGCGCTGGCGGTGTTGTCTGGTCAGGCGTGGCTTTCTCAGGGGACGCATGGCACGATAGCGTGCTTCAACCAGTCGTTGGTTGACTAGCCTTCTGGATACAGGCACATTTGTCAGTTGCTGCCACTCAGCCCTAAGCCGATTAGCTGACTTGGTACGGCCATTGCAGACTATTGTGTTTATGTCATTGTGTGTGTGTGTGTGTTTATGTATGTGTGTGTATGTTTGTGTTTATATAATTATATGTGTGTGTGTGTGTGTGTGCATGTGTATATATGTATTGTTAATGTCAGGCTTCCTTCTTGTAACTACAGTGCAGTAACTGGTCTTTATTTTGATTTGCATAGCTCTAGCTTACATTTTCCGGAAAACATTCTCGCCCTAATGTACAAATAAATTAATAAAGGATCGTTAATGTTGCACGTAGTAAGTTGGGGTATAGGGGAAGATGCATCGACTCTCACCCTCCCCACCTGGACCGAGCACAGTAGAGTGCGGTTCCCGTAACGAAAGTAGCCTTGGAATACATACTGGAGTTGATTTACATCGACGTCATAATGATTATCATCACAATTAATCCCATCGCCATGTCGCTCCCTGACTCCATTAGCATAAACACTGTTGTCTCTGGCAATATTTGGATGATTGATTATGTGCAAATAATACCAGGTTTATCCGCACCAAGTTTCACAACGGCCTGGCTCTTTGCATGGGCGAAGAACGATTGTAATTTTGTCTCATTTCTGCATCCGCCCAAGTTTATTACCGCCAGCGGTCCATTTTATGCTTCCACTTGTTTAATATTCACTTGGCAACGCCGAAGTACCATGTATTGCAGTAAACGTACATGTGTTGTGCATTATTTAGATTGTTTCACGCTTGAGGGAGCATTTCTTGTGGATATGTAAGCGATTTTGACTGCGGTACAAATGAATTGTATTGTGACATTGCATTTTATAATTAATTTTATTTTCCTGCCATTAAACTGGAAACGTAGCTTTATCCATGGAAATACTTGAGCACATATTTCGGGCACTGAAGTTGAGATTTTTAAATTATTCCCATAATTAGATTATTTTTTTTCCGCACCTTTTCAAATCTTGGAATGGGTGCTTAAAGGCGCCCAACATTGATTGTAAGGACCTCGTGGAAATGTGTCATCCTGAAGGCTCACAACGTAAAAATGAATGAATAAATGAATGAATGATTTTCTTGTGCTTGTAGTTGTATTTGTACTTGCATTTTCGTTTTTTGTTGTTAGTAGTTATCAAATATTAATGTTTCACCCCAGTCTGTATGTTCGTTTGTCTATGAACAGGATATCTCAAAAAAGGTGCGACCGGATTCGGACAAAATTTGGTGGAATGGTTGGGTATGTGACAAGATTGAAATGATTGGGTTTTGGTGAAGATCCAGATCCGCATCTGCATCTGAGAAATTTTTAAGTGATTCTTCATCATTGAGAGATGGGGCTAAAAACGATATGCAGCACAATATCTCAAAAAGTTGTGGACGGATTCGGACAAAACACATGCTGGATGAGTTGGGAAGGTGACAAGAACAAGCCGATTCGATTTAGGTTCGGGTCCGAATCCAGATCCAGCCTATCAGTGGGATACAAAACATAAACACTCCCAAGTCATCGAAAATCTCATTCAGCTTGGGGTTGATGCTTCCATCCTACCTGCAGTGTAGGTAAGACTCAGAGGTACAAGAATTCAACAATTCCTTTTTTGATTGAAATGCTTAATTCTGTTATGTAGATGCATAAAATCAATTACATGCATAATATGTTTGTCGATCTTCTTAAGTTTTCTGCTATTTTAGGTTATTTTGTTGGTATAATTTGTTATATTTTTTATTGTTGTTTGATTATGTATGTTTGTTCATTCCTTTTACTTATTTTGATATTTTGATTGATGTAATTTTATATTATTATTATTATTTTTATATACATTTGTAAGTTTTATGAAACACTTTTATGATTGTAAACTTGACAAATTCCAGTCTTCGAACTGCCTTGTCCAGTGTTTAATTACTCCAACAAACCGAAATGAATGAATGAATGAAAAAACTGTTCAGTCTGGCGGGGGCATGCGAGTGCCCCCTGCCAGAGGAGAGAGTATTGCATTTGAGTCCGTTTATCTGTCTGTCTGTCTGTTTGTCCGCACAGAATAAATATGATTTTCTCTGCAACCGTTGATCTGATTGACAGGAAATTTTCACCATAGGTGCAACTCCACGTGTATATTTTTAAAATAATTATGACGTCATAGGTCACGCGGTATGGGCGCCATCTTGTAAAAACCGAAAAACTTTGCACCTCTATATCTCTGAAAGCGCTGCATAGAAAAAATTGAGACATGGCTCATGGTAAAGAACTCTGCATTGTGAATAAAATATGTTAATGATGATGCCATAGGTGCTTCCATTATGACGTCATATTTCGACAAGTACAACACTTCATCCGATCAAGATGAAATTTATTGAGCGTCATCTAGGGATAAATTGGAGGAGAAAAAAAATGATGACGCTAAGGTCATGTGGTTCGGCCGCCATTTTGTTTGGACGTTTGGAGGTGGAATGGACTTGTGAAAAAAGATAAAATGTGATAAAGAACTTGGTGAATAAGGTGAAAATTAATGTTGCTGGATTTCCATTTGTTGCTTTTTTAACTGCAGGATAGTCTTGACTCTAGAGGTATGCATACTCATCTCTGAGCTGTGCAGCCTGGGTTTGAATCCCGAAACAGCTCTCAACTATCAATCTGGTGCTTCACATGCATGTCCAGGAATCCATGCGTGTGCGGTCCATTGGTTGGATGTTAAGCTGGTGGACCATTCGGCTAGAATAAATTGGTGGATGTTAAATATCCCAGTGTATCATTCGTTACTAATAGGTGAGTTATCGTCAGCACCCTGAACAAAGTGCAAATTGCTGCCAAACTCTGTCGCTTTGTCCGAACCACTATTAACAATGCTCGCCCAAGTTGGGCACCCAACATATCCACAACAAATGCATTAAAAATACAAAACAAAGGACTCAGGGCCATTACAGGTTGCACCGAACTCACCGACATTGTTCATCTCCACACCTAAACAAAAATACTTCCCATCCAACACCACCTTGATATTAGAGGTACACACATCATCCATGCCATTCAAACACTAGAACACCCATGTCACTACTTGTCCAATCACACACCTCCTCTCAAACACAAAAAGAGTAGGGAGAACCTGCCTTGACTGACTTACTTCTGTTGTTCATTTTTAAACTTGAAAGTATCAAATACACTTCGCTTTACAATTTAAAAATTGCTTCAAACCAAACATTATTATTTAATAAATATTGTATTCCACAGTTAATCCACATATACAATTTATAACGTACAAAGGTTTTGGAAGTGTTATTCATTACATAGTTGTAAAAAAATTATCTTGCATGAATTAAACTCTTTATATACACCCCGGGAATGTAAAAAAAAAAAAATTTGACTGCTAATCGATCCCTAAATTCAGTTTTCAGTCACTGTACTCACGTTCATATGATAAATAGAATTCATAGAACACCTTTCCCCACGCAGTCTTTACATAAATATAATAATAACTACCAGGTACCCACGGAACATCCGCATAATGTAATATGTGACTTCAAGTCCTTAAGTCTCTCCACCATCACAGTCCTCAAATCATCAACCCCCCAACCCCCCCACTCCAGACCCCAAGTTTTAACCCCTCTCCCCTCCCCAACCCGAAGGCTTCGATCACCTCCCCACTCCAAGCCTTCAAACCCCTTCCCAGTCCACCACCGTTAACGCCCACCCACCCCAAGTCCTCAATCTCTCCCCCTCAACCCACACACGTGCCCCCCAGCCCCTACCTCCCTCCAAAGTCTCAGGATCTCGCTCCCAACTCCGTCCCATCTTCCTCAGATCCTCAATTCTCTGTCCTCCCCTCCTTCCTAATGGGGAGAGAAGAGAAGGGTGGAGAGGAGCAAGAGGGAGAGGAGAGAGAGGGGGAACAGGGGGGTGGAGAGGAGAGAGAGGGGGGAAGAGATAGGGATGGAGGAGGGAAAGAAGGGTGGAGAGGAGCAAGAGGGAAAGGAGAGAGAGGGGATACAGGGGGGGGGGGGTGTAGAGGAGAGAAAGGGGGAAGAGATATGGGAAGGAGGAGGGAGAAGGGAGGGGAAAGGGGGAAAGAGAGGTGGGAGAAGGAACAGTTAAACAAATAACAGTTAAATGTCATGTGAATTTAATATTGTCTAGCTATGTGCTTGCGAAAGCTGTTGCTTGATTAGAATCGACCCCGCCAACTCCAAGTCATCAAAAGTCATCTACCCACCCCCTCCAGTCAAACCCAACTTCTCAAAAGTTTTCACTCCCCTCACCAAGCACATTTGATAATATTGCAGCACAGTATTACAGTACTCAGACCATTTCATGAGAGCAACCAACCTTTGTGTCGGTAACACAATCAGGCAATTTTTCTATTTAAAGAACGCTATTAGGTTTATTAGGTTTAATGTATACACAAAGAATTAAGTTAAGCACCCCTACACAACGAATTAAGGTAAGCACCCCCTAATATATATTCTTTGTGTATATGTATACATTGGCATATATTCTAAGGTATGTGAGATCAAATAATGATTGGTATGACATTAGCAATTATCCATTGATGAAATGCAGATGAGTGCACTCATCTGTGACGCCCATCGCTCGTGCAGCACGTGTTATCATCCACGTGGTCGTGATTTTCTGTAAATGCACTATCATCACGGGTTATTGCAAGTCACGCCTGAGCTCGTGTGGGGGTTACATGGTCATTTTCTCGTAATGGTGGCTCGTAGACGGTTGTCGGACGGAGAACGATGGCGGATAATAGGCATGATCGAGTCCGGAATGTCCAGAAAAGCTGTAGCTCGAACGTTTGGTTACCACCATTCGGTGATCAGTCGGTTGGTGCAGAAACACCAGGAAACGGATGCGGTGAAGGACCGCCCAAGGTCTGGAAGACCTCGCGTGACAACAGTCCACCAAGATAGAGCGCTTTTGAGACTGGTGCGACGATATCCCTTCGCCTCGAGCCATTTCCTGAAGGACAACTGGCTGCCCAACAGAAGGCTATGTCACCGTACCGTGAGGAACCGCCTGAAATCGGCCGGTTTAAGGTCAAGACGAGTGATCAAGCGTCCAAGGCTACTCGAACGACATCAGAGGGAGCGTTTGGCATGGTGCCTAGCGCGACGTGGATGGAACATCCGGTCTTGGAGGCGAGTTCATTGGTCGGATGAAAGCCGGTTCTTGCTGTACGTGACAGATGGGCGTGTTCGGGTGTGGCGCCACAAAAACACCGCGTATGCACCTAAAAACATTCAACCAACGGTACCCTTTGGTGGTGGCTCGATTATGGTCTGGGGATGCTTCTCCCATGACTGTAAGTTGGACCTGATAACTGTGCAAGGTAACCTCAACGGAGAGCGATATGCCGAGGAAATCCTGAATACCACCGTAATCCCGCACTTCGATGACCACACCCTCGCCAGCAGACCCATCTTCATGGATGACAACGCCAGGCCTCACCGTGCGAGACGCGTCCGAGCCTTGCTGGAGCAAGGTGCTGTGACAACCATCCCCTGGCCTGCGTACAGTCCTGACCTGAACCCCCTCGAGCACGTTTGGGACATGTTGGGACGACAAATTGCGAAGATGGTCCCTCCAATAGCCAATCTGGATGAATTGGAACGTGCATTACATCGGGAATGGAACAACCTGCCACAGCAACGCATACGACGGCTTACAGGGTCTATGAGACGTAGGGTTGAGTCAGTGATCCGATCACGTGGGTCCTACACACGTTATTGACGCAAAGATCGCTAGAGGTCTTCTCAGAACAATGACTGTACGTTAGAAAACATAAACGTCATCCACACTGTCCGTGATGGACCTATAGCTCCATACTTAAATTGAGGTGAAAATATGCCTAAAATTCCCAAAAAATTTCACCTTAAATTATTCAGAATAAAATATTGAAAACGGCATGATTGTTATGTTTTTATGTGACCATAATATCACTTCTCCAGAAAATATAGCAATATCATGGGTATATTACACTGTTTTGACGACAACAAACTTGTAATGTGCGAGGTTGTAAAAAAACGGGGGGGGTGCTTAACTTAATTCTTTGTGTATATTTAAAGAAAGCTATTTGGTTTAACAAAACAGAACTGAACACCGAGCCTGCCTTGACTGATTTCGATCGTTATTTGTTTTTACTTGAAAGCATAGAATGCGTTTCACTTTACGAATTAAAAATTGCTCAAAACCAAATCTTATTAATAAATATTGCATTCCATAGTCCACATGTTAAATATATTACATGCAAAGTTTTTGAAGTATTGTTTAATTATACAGTTGGAAAAGAGTTAACTCATCTTAAACTAGAATGGCACTCAGTAGAGAGCATACCATACCTCCGCCTGGTTGGCCATGTCACTCAATAGTGAAGAATCACTTAAAAAAATTATACGCGCTGTATCCGGATCCGGATCTTCACCAAAATCTAATCATTTCGTCCTTGTCATATATGCTACATCTCTGCCAAATTTCGTCCGAATCCGTCCACAACTTTGAGATATTTTGTTCACAAACGGACAGACAGAGAGGGATGAAAACATAACCTCCAACCACCTTTGGTGGTGGAGGTAATAAACTCTTCATATATACCCTGGGAATATGAAACAATATAATTAGACTCCAGTTCGATCCCCAACTTCGGTTTTCAGTCTCTAAAAGCTTTTAATGACAAGCATGTAATAAAATGAAGCCTGGTGTTGGCTTAGCGGTTAGGGTGCGGCTTGGGATCCTAGGATCCTGGGTTCGAAATCCCGGTCGATCGCTGAATTAACTCCAGGTGGGTTGACTCAGCCTTTCCTCCTTCCGAGGTTGGCAAATTGAGTACCAGCTCACTGGTAATTCCCTGTGTGTGGCAAGAGGCGACTAACAGGGTTGGCAGCAAGAAGGGCATCTGGCCATAAAACATTGCTTCAAAAAAGGGGACCACGGTGCCTGAAAAAGACCAACCCCTGCTATGCGAGGAAAAATGGCCTCTAAAGGTGGTTCATGTAATGAAATGCATGGTCTTCCAGAAAAAATAATTTTGACCCTTTCACGGCCCTTTTAGATAAAATCCATCACGGCCCCCTTTCCGCTTCCCCAGCGTTCTACTCCCTCCTTGAGACTCGAACCACGCAACATTTTTAACCATTCATAAAATCAAACGTGCAATTTAGCTTATCCTCTTTACCTTACTTTATCTCAGGAAACGCTCATATCTAAATATTGTTACGGATTTGTCACTTCTGATGTTGTGGTTTTCATCCTGTTACGTGGTCCCCTCGGTGAATACCTGGTCTCGGTGACCCCCGGACCGTGAGAGGAACTCCGCCAGCAAGCTGTATTATATATGCGCTTTCGCCACGCAATCCATATGAATTTCACCCAGGAGACAACTGATGTTCAAGGATATATTTCCAATGGTAATGATACCATACAATTTCAATGACCCAACCACGGAGATTTTCCCCGAGCAATCAACAATACACAACCATCAACAATATTTCAATGACACAACCACGGAGATTTTCCCCGAGCAATCAACAATACACTACCATCAACAATTCCCCAGCCACAATCAATTCCCTATGAGTAAGATGGCCATCTTATACATGTGTGTCCCGGTGAGTACTCACGACACCCTTTTGGTCTCGGTCCCGCACAATGTCTCTGGGCCCCTCCGGACCAAGTTGATGGTCGCCGTCGCCGCTCTCGGGCGGTTGAACGAACCCCGGGTGGACGTTTTTCCACCGGGCAGGTATCGTACCAGGCACCAAGGCTGCAGCCCCTCGTGGCCACGCGAAGCGGATACGGTAGAGCCAGGCAAACCCCACGCCGCTTGCAAGGCGCGTTAGGCCCCAACGTGCGACCCGCACGCGTCTGTTTGGACGGTGCCGCGAACGAGGCCAGACGCGGGTTCGATGCACGGCCCCACGTCAACTTGACGTCTCCACCGGGCAGGTACACGTTCCGGTAATTCCTCTCGCCAGCCAGGCTTCGGAACGCCGCTGTTCCACGCAGCGCAAGGTCGATCCCACCTTTTGTCGGAGCGGGGCGAGGAAGAATAATCCTCGTCCTTTTTTCCTTGTGTCTTTTCCTCTTCCGTTTCCGGTCACTTCCGTTTCCGGCCACTCCCTCAGAAGGGCTCCTGACCCTCCAACCACAACAACTACACAACAACTTAATATACTACACACGGATAAGCAAAGACCTGAATGGTAATTCACATACATTCACCTAAATATGTAACAATCCACTGTAAACATTTTTGATTCCATGTACTATTATTGTTGTCGTTTAAGGGAAATAGATATTACTATTTTCAAAAGGTAAAAAGTTAATGTTTTAAATGAAACCGGAACCGGACGACGACGAAGAGGAAGAGTCGGAGAAGAAGCCAAGTTGCTTCGAGGTCTGGAGCGAACGTTGGCGAACGATAGTCACGAGTGAACTTCGGGTTTCCCGGGAAAGGGGTTCCTGCGACAGAGTTGTTATCGCTGTGACATATCAACCTGCGTGTCAGGTTTTGCGGTTGATTCCGAGGAGAATCATCATAGTGCCGTTATGCCTCGAGAACGGGCCGTCGGCCATTTTGACTCGCGCCGATTTTCGCATCGCTCCAGGTTTTTCACCTCGCTTTAACCATTTTCACCACATCCAGACGTTAATCTGGATGTGTGTGTGTAACGTGGCTTTTGAATGGAAATTTGCGTTTTGCCGATTTTAGAGCCGTCAAACGTCCATACCTGAAGGTGTGATTTCCCCGTCGCTTCTCGAGGACACCTTCGCCCAGCTTTGGCAGCGGGACTGTGACTGTCATCCGAACGGGATTCTGGTCTCGATTGGACATTGTTCTGACGATCACTGGAGCGGATCGACTTTGGCTTGAAACCGGAAACAACTTTGGCTTGAAACCGGGAATAGAGACATTGGGGAATGTTCTTCTTTTCGCTCACTTGGAGCACAGTGAGTTATATTGTATGAACCTGATGGTACCATCATAGGAAATATATATTGGTTGTACAATTGTTTACTATTGTTGTTGTACTGTTATTCTTGTGTGATCTTAATACAATATTTGTTTGTTGGTAACAATTGGTGTGGCTTCACCATTGATCTTTGACATACAGAATAACACATCTTTCTGCCGTGACTCCTCTCGGGGCTCGTTGGTACACCATGACTGGGGTTTGGGGAGGAGCACGTAACAATATCCACACATAGACCCAGTAATGTAACCGCAGCACAGGCGCAGGCAAATTGCCATGCTTCATGTACACGAGAGGCCTGATAACCTACCTGTGAACAAAATGGTGTCGATTTGATTTTGAAGCTCTGCCCTGGATGGACAGACAGAGAATGGACAGAAGGACAGACTGGCAGAGAATATATATATATATATACAGTCGGACCCCGCTATTCGCAGGGGATACATTCCTGGAAAAACCGCGAATAGTGAAACACGCGAATAGCGGGGCATTGTTTCAATGGAAAAAGGGGGTATAGATTCCTGAGTCGCGAAAATTCGCGAATAGAGAGGACCAAACCGCGAATGGTGAGGCAAATCCGCGAATGGTGATGCAAATCCAGAGAATGTTGATGATAATCCTCGACGGTCGATGGAAATCCACAAAGGTCGATGGAAATCCACGAAGGTCGATGAAAATCCACAAAGGTCGATGAAAATCTCGTGAATGTATGCCGCTGCATTGTTTCAATGGGGGAAAAGGGGGATACGTTATAGGTTCCCGGCGGTTCCTGATTCATAGAGGAAAATTTTTAAAGTTTAAAATGTTTTGGACTGCAAATGCACATGATTACAGTTTCATTAAAAATGCTTACAAAAAAAAAAACACGACAACACCAGGTACCATTCCCAATTTATTGAAGGAATGCGCTTACAGTTTATTAAAAGTGCTTAACCATACCGTACCGTGAAAGTAAAAAAAACGACAACACAAGGTACAGTGCGCTGGTGAGAATGCTGGTGATCTTGAGGTGGAGGGAGCAGAATAGAAGAAATGGGTACACATTGCCCAACATTTCGATGCAGCTCTTTGTACGGGAGCAGCACATTATCCAAGACCCCCTTGAACTTGAGGTACCTCTCCACGACTGGGTCAGCACCTTGCACCCTGTCGACAATTGCCCTCATGTCTTGCAGCAACTCGCCCAGGAACTGGACTGTGAGGTTGGACCTCGGCACCTCTTCCTCATTACTGCCCACCTCCGCCTCCTCCTCAGGATCCTTTGGAATGGCGTCGAACTCGTCCTCGATGTGCGGGTTTCGGGAACGGTTCAGCAACATGGTTTTCAGTATGAAGTCCATCCTCTGTATGTTGTCCTCGATTCATACTTGATACAGCACTCGCTGAAGCTTTCTCACGAATAGCCTTCTTCTTCCGTATGTAGCGAACGGTGGATTCGTTGACACCATAATGCCTGCCAATAGAGGCCCCACTCTCTCCTCTCAAAAGCCAGTCGAGCAGCTCCACTTTGTGGCTCAGGCACATCACTTTTTTCTGCCTCTTTGTAGTCAACACATCTCCGGCACTGCTCTTGCGCTTGGGAGCCATTGTTGAACGATGAGCAGAGCGAGTCAAAACCACAGGTCGAAGCAATGGGACAAGAACAATGATTGAAATGGAGGACACTATCTGTATTTATATGTATGCGAGCATTGTGGGTATCTGCGGGAGCCCATTGTTTGTGGGGGATGTTATCAGATGATGCCGTATCGAGCGTATCTGCTAATTTCAATAATATATTTAATGAAGGATTTGGATTTTATAATTCGCGGGGTTGACATGTTTTAGTCGCTGATGGAACATCCCCCGAAGCGTTTTCATTGTGTAACATCTCTGCTGATGCTTTACCGTAAATTGCCAACTGTAATGGATTTAATGAAGGATTTGCATTCTATAATTCGCGGAGTTGACTTGTTCACACATCTGGTGGGATATCCCGCGAAGCTCGCTTACAGTGCGGCTAAAATTCGCGCCCGCGATGTACCAGCTTCGATGTCCATTGGCACGCTACATTTCAATTTCACACCAAAAAAATTACATTAGTTCTTCGTGCCTGTTGTTTGTTTCCTTTATGACGTCCTTAAAACACTGAGTTTCCTGTTTTGAATGATTTTCAATTTTGTTAGATTGCCAGACAGGCAGACAGAATAAAATAAAAAAAACATTTATCTCACTCCTATCTGCACGATCAGGACGAATTCGGAGCCAAAGTACTGCTAAAGTACTTTGTGTTTAAAATATAACTTTTGATTTAAATGAAGTTGTTCCTTGTAATCTAATGCAAATTACATTATTCTGCTTACTTTGGAATTGTTTTCCATCTTCTCTTCAAATCCTGTGTTCTGGCTAAGGTGATATACAATTTGTCTATCTTCATCTCTTGTCCTTCCTTGTGTCTGTCCATGATGGCTTGTATTTATTTGTTTTGTCATGATCGTATATTAGTGTAAGAATGGACAGATGATTGGTCAAAGGCAAACTGCTGTGGCATCTCTAAGGTTATGGAAGATGGTTATTAGCAGTAGTAGTATATTAAATTAATACAACAACTATTTCTTATTTAATGACCCATATTTTTCCCACATCCTTGTGGGATCAGCAGAAGTGGAAGTTTGGCCCAATTCCTTCATGAATGATGTTGGGCCAAAGTAACTGCTACAGAACAGAAGATCGTTAAGATCCATTTCAATTCCTATTTGGCTCATCATGCCTGCTCGTGTTTCCGCATTTCAGAACTCTCATCTCATGCAGGTAGTACAAATTAGATGCAGATGATGCTGCACAATGGCTTATTATTTTCGAGAGATACCATGTGATCTTCAACATCTACATCTTGAGTGGAGACAGGACAGCCATATTTACATCCCCAACTGACCAGAATGCAAGGCCTCCTACTCTCCGTACACTAGATTAGCATGTTTGATCAAACTATTTTGACCATCGGGGATTGAATCAAGACTACATAGCTCAATGGCAATCTCACTACCACCAGCAATCCCAGAAGAAGCATGGACGTTTCGTTAGGGTTAGGGTTAGACAATCATGGAAGACCATCATCAATTTCACCAAAAATATGAAAACGCACCATTCCATATTTGAGAAAAGGTGTTCAATAAATGGTGCACTACTCAGTGAAGTGCAATCTATTTATAAGTTATGATTATGAATAAAAATGAAGAAAACTCCTGGTGCAGCAGAAAGCACAATTTTTGCGAAAGGTAGGCAGAAGCAATATGAAGCCCTTCCTGCTATCCTAGCATGCTTCATGTGAACTGCTTCGACCCAGATTATGGATAATGTGCAGCAGCCGTGTGGGAATGAGAGGAAAAGGCCTTGCCCTTTGTCCGGTTTCCAGCCTTCCTAGCTGGCCAGGCCGGCCGGCACTTATATGCCGCATTGTGCCATGGCCTAGCTAGTCCGGTGGAATAATCCGTGAATTCTGGTCGCACGTTTGACGTCCAAAGCATCCTCTGGCTTCTGGCATTTATTTCACCGGCACTGAAATTGAATCGGCGCTTGACACTGAAGGCAATGATATAGCATTTGGCATTACCATTCATATTGCGCTGTATGCTATGCTTGTTGGCAATGGCCTTTCTTGAACTGCCACAGTAATATATTCCACAATCCTTGAGGGAATATACTGTATAAGACAGTATGGGTGTGGAAGAAGGATTGGGGGTGTGGAGACCCAGATAATTATGAATATAAACGAGGAAAATTGAAAGGGGATGGAAATGAATTAGAGCAGCATGGGGGGTACGTGTGTGTGTGTGTGTGTGTGTGTGTGTGTGTGTGTGTGTGTGTGTGTGTGTGTGTGTGTGTGTGTGTGTGTGTACATGCATGGGTGCACCTCCAAGCATCAATGCTACGAAGCACAACATTCTATCTACTCATGCAAAGGGGATGTATTTCGACCATGTTGATCGACCTCATCCCAAAACTACTGTGATCAATGGGACAAAACCTTTAATTTTAAGCTGATGGGTCTGTCTTGTCATTTTTACGATGCAAGCGTTTGTATTGCATACAGTCACGTGAAAAAGTAAGTACACCCCATGTAAAGTTTTGACTTTTTCAACATATTTCAACATACAGCTATTTGATCTTCATTTCAACAATATTGATAGATAAATGTGATATAATATAACAAATATCATGAAACATTTACATTTTGCAGTCCATTGTATAATTTAAATAAACATAAATGCAAATTTCGCATGTGGAAAAAGTAAGTACACCCTTGGCTCTAACAGGTGGTATTGCCCCCTTTGGCAGAAACAACCTCAAGTAGGCGTTTCTTATAACTGTCTACCAGTCTCTGACATCGACTGGGAGAAATTGTTGCCCACTCCTCCATGCAGAATTCTTTCAGCTGTGCGATGTTTGAGGGGTTTCTTGCATGCACAGCTCGTTTCAACCCCCCCCCCCCCCACAACATCTCGATGGGATTTAGATCGGGGCTTTGACTTGGCCATTCCAGAACCATCCATTTTGTTTTTTTTCAGCCATTCCTTGGTGGATTTACTGGTATGTATAGGTTCATTGTCATGTTGCAAGGTCCACCTTCAGTTGAGCTTCAACTTTCCGACAGATGGCCTCACATTATCCTCAAGCACCCTCTGGTACAATGAAGAATTCATAGTGGATTCTATGATGGTGAGCTGCCCAGGCCCTGGTGCAGCAAAGCTTCCCCAAACCATAATATTTCCACCACCATGCTTTACAGTTGGTATCAGGTTCTTGTGGTCAAATGCTCTCTTTGGTTTTCGCCAAACATGTCCTCTGGTACTGTGGCCAAATAGCTCTACCTTTGACTCATCTGTCCAGAGCACATTGTTCCAGAAGTGCTGGTCTTTGTCTAGGTGTTCATTGGCAAACTTTAGTCTTGCCCTGATGTTCTTTCTGGACAGCAAAGGTTTGCTCCTGGCACACGTCCCATGTAGATCAAATTTGTGCAGCCTCTTTCTCATGGTAGACTCGTGCACTTTGACATCAACAGTGGCAAGAGCTACTTGTAGGTCCCATGATGACATTCTGGGGTTCTTAGAGACTTCTTTCAGCATCTTGCGGTCTGCTCTCGGGCTGGACATGCTTGGGCGGCCTGGCCTGAACAAGTTGGCAGTTGTTTGGAATCTTCTCCATTTGTAGATGATCTTCCGGACAGTCGAATAATTGATTTCAAATTGTTTGGCGATCTTTTAAAATCCCTTCCCAGACTCGTAGGCATCTATAACCTTCTTTATGAAGGCCTCAGAGAGCTCTTTCGATCTGGGCATGGTGACGCCGCACACTTCAACAACAAAGAGCAAACCAAACTAAATGTCTGAGGTTTAAATAAGACAGGTTCCTCCAAGATCCTCTCTAACGATGTTCTAATCATTTGCACCTGAGCTGGTGCACCTGATTCTAATTTTAGGTATTTGAAGTAGTGATAAATGTAGGGGTGTACCTACTTTCTCCACATGCGAAATTTGCATTTATGTTTATTTAAATTATACAATGGATGACAAAATGTAAATGTTTCATGATATTTGTTATATTATATCACCTTTATCTATCAATATTGTTGAAATGAAGATCACATACAGCTGTATGTTGAAATATGTTGAAAAAGTCAAAACTTTACCTGGGGTGTACTTACTTTTTCACGTGACTGTATATACGGGCACGTGTGTATGAGTATATTGCAGATAATATATGGCAAACAGACTTGGAACAAGTTCCAGGTTCAGTTCTCACCCTCCTATAACTCATATCTCTAATACAATGACAGTATCGCAGGAAGTGGTATCTCTGGTATGAAATTACTTGATATCCTCAATAGCTCAGAAAGGTGGCATGATCCTTAGGGAATAGAAAAAAGATGAAGGAAATGTCAAATGTCCTCAGTATTGTCAGGAATGTTAAACTTTGTATGGGTTTATTACTCTCATTCTCTTATGGGGATCATTATGACACGATTATGGAAGACATTTTGAGAGTGTCAAAGATTGTCGGCCAAAGTGTGTCTCAATTAGCAAATTACGATGTAATGAGATGCTTTGCCGTGACATGTCTCCACAGCAAGAACTTTACGCCACCTCGGCAAGACTCTATGGAAGATATTTCCAGTCGTATGTATGTTGCACCTGCAAGAGATCTTCTGCATATGGTGAGTCTAGAAACAAAATGTAGAATGCTGTGGGATTCCATAAACATCATGGTGACGCGTCATATATATATTATATATATATATATTTATATATATATATATATATATATATATATATATATATATATATATATATATATATATATATATATATATATATATTGTTATGTGCTCCTCCCCAACCCCCTGGTCACGGTGTACCTCCGAGCCCCGAGAGGAGTCACGGCAGAAAAATGTGTTATTTTGTGTTGCAGAAATTAATAGTGAAACCACACCAATGATTAATTATCAACCAACCAATATTGTATTAAAAATCACACAAGAATAACGGTACAACAAATAGCAATCAAAAGGTACACTAAATACATCTTATGATGGTACCATCAACGAGCATAGGATAACTCACGGTGTTCCAAGTGAGTGGAAAAACCTTCCCAAATGTCTCTATATTCCCGTCCGCAAGACGAGGTTGACTCGCTCCAGCGATCGCTAGAACAATGTCCAATCGAGACCAGAATCCCATGCAGATGGCAAGGGCAGTCGCACCGCCGAAGCAGCTCTCAGGCGTAGGCGGTCGAAGCGACGCAAAAAGTCACGTGGTCCAAAACCAAAAGCAAACTCGCGGCGGAATGGGAAATCCCATAGGCCCCCTCCAGATAGGAACGTTCCCGGTTCAGTCGGCGAACCGCCACTTAAACTTCAAACTCAGCGTTGCGCACACACATCCCCGACAGACGACAGGCTGGTGAAAAAGCTGATGCGTACCTAAGACCTTTTATTGAACAAAGCGCGAGTGTCAAAATGGCCGACGGCTCTTACTGGAGTCGACACGACCCAGCGATGATTGTTCAGAATCGCAACGCCCAAACCTGACCACGCAGGTTTTTCAATCCCCTAGCGATAACACCTATCGCAGGAACTCCTTTCAAGGAAACTCAAAGTTCATTCGCGACATTTGTTCGACAACGCTCGCTACGGAGCTGGGAGCTACTCGCTTCTTGTCCGACTTCACTCGCCACGCCCTCGCCTTCCTCTTCTTCCTCGTCTTCCGGTTCCCGATCCAGTTACCTGTTTCATTTAAAGTTAACCCTTTTACATTTTGATAATACTAATGGCCATTTCACTTAAACAATGATAATAATAATACATAGAACCAGAAGTGTTCCCAGTGGATGAAAACCACACCAGCGGAAGTGACGAATCCGTAACAATATATATACATACATACATATATATATATATATATATATATATATATATATATATATATATATATATATATATATATATATATATATATATGTATATACAGAGTCCGTATAAAAAAAAGGTAATCCGTATTCAAGGGGTTAATATGCAAAGGTTATTTAGTTTGACAATTTACATGTGGTTTATCAATTATGAGGAAATCCTCAGCTTTCCATTGATGCCTTTCATGCATCATTGGTGTCATACATGACCGAGTGCTTGTTCATTGAAAATGACAAGTTCAAATCGCATTTTTACAAGTTTGGCTAATCGGTGCAAGACAGTTTTAAATGGACGCATTACTTGTCGACTGCCAAGTTGATTATGTAAAATTGTTAAGCTGGTCTGGTAATCGTCGGTTGCGTCATCCTTTGTTTAAGATGGGTATTTAAGATGGGCCTACAGTGTATGGGTTTAGAGACAGTCTGAGTCATTCAAAAAATGGTTCAACTTATGACTGAACAGCGGACCTTCGTGGTTACAACCTTTCACCAAACTGGAAGTTTTCAGCGAAATCGTGATCCGTTCAGGGATCGTTTCCCAGAACGGGAGCCTCCAGCAGCCAAAACCATCTGGGCAAATGTTAGAAAATACCAAGAGCATGGCACTAGCCTCAACCGCAACAAGGAGAATTCTGGTAGGAGGCGCACTGGGCGATCGGAAATGAACATTGCAGCAGTAAGGCAGCATGTTTTGGAGCATCCTAGGGATACCAGCGCAAGACGAAATGGGATGGGATTGCCTTCGGCAACATTCAACCGAATCACAAGACTGGACCTCCACCAACATCCATATCAGATTCACATCCGGCATCAACTTATGCCAGGGGATTTTGCCAGGAGGCTGGTGCTTGCCAGATGGTTGATAGCACGTTGCGAAGCAGATGTCAATTTCCTGCGGTGTCTCGTTATCAGCGACAAAGCTGCTTTCGCCATGGACGGCAAGGTCAATACCCATAATGTTCTTGAATATGCAGCGACAGGACAACCCCCGGAATTTAATTTTGACACCAACATGAATCGGCAAAAGTGGACTGTTTGGTTGGGACTTTGTGGAAGTGGTCAGGTGATCGGGCCATTTTTCTTTCAAAGGAATGTCAATGGTAACAGGTATCTGCAGATGATCAATGATGATGTTTTACCGCAGCTGGAGGAGAACTTTGAGCGACAAGTTCGTGGTGTCTTCAGATATCTCTGGTGGGCCAAAGACAGGTCCCCAGCACATCGTCTTATCGCTGTCCGATATCGACTGAGGGAACTCTTTGGAGACCGAGTCATCGCCCTCAACCATGCAGTGAAATGGCCGCCAAGATCACCTGACCTCACACCATGTGATTATTTCCTTTGGGGACATTTAAAGACAAGGTGTTCGTAAATCCTCCCCATGATCTTGACGAATTGCAGGGCCGTATTCGACATGAAGTGGATGCTTTGTGCAATGACCCGGCTATGGTGAGACGAGCAGTTCAGGGCATGCTCCGCCGCTGTGAGCTTTGTGTTGAAAGGAGAGGTGGACATGTTGAAGGTGTGGGTGCATAAAGGCCAATCATTCCTGAGAAAAGTTCACATCTGACATTCATTTTGCACCAATTATCCTGACTTGCATCGATTAGCCAAACTTGTAAAAATGCGATTTGAACTTGTCATTTTCAATGAACATGCACTCGGTCATGTGTGACAGCAATGATGCATGGAAGGTATCAATGGAAAGCTGAGGATCTCCTCTTAATTAGTGAACCACATGTAAATTGTCAAAATAAATAACCTTTGCATATTAACCCCTTGAATTCGGATTACCTTTTTTTTGATACGCACTGTGTATATATATATATATATATATATATATATACTAGCAGAAGTACCCGGCATTGCCAGGTGGGGGAGGAGGAGGGGAGGGGTAAGAGGAGGGGAGGGGAATGGGGGGAGGGGGGAGGGGGGGAGGGGGAGGAGGAAGGGGGGGAGGGAGGAGGAGGGGAGGGGGAGAGGAGGGAGGGGAACAGGGGGGGAGGGGGAGGGGGAAGGGGGGGGAGAGGGGAAGGGGGGAGGGGACGGTGTGGGGGGTGCCCGGGGGAAGAAGGGCCCCTCCCCCTCCCCATTCCCCTCCCCCATTCACCTCCCCCTCCCCCCTCCCCCTCCCCCCTCCCCCCCTTCCCCCCCTCCCCCCTTCCCCCTCCCCCTCCCCCCCCATTCCCCCTCCCCCTCCCCCTCCCCCCTTCCCCCTCCCCCTCCCCCCTTCCCCCTCCCCCTCCCCCCTTCCCCCTTACCCTCCCCCCTTCCCCCTACCCCTTCCCCACTCCCCCCTTCCCCCTCCCCCCCCCCTCCCCCCTCCCCCCGTCCCCGTCCCCCCTCCCCCCGTTCCCCTCCCCTCCTCTTCCCCCTCCCCTCCTCCTCCCCCTTAACACCAGGGGGGTTGACTCAGCCTGTCATCCTACCGAGGTCGGCAAATTGAGTACCAGTTCACGGAACGCGCCGCCGGTAATCTATCTATAATTCCAGTAATCTCTGTGTGTGTGTGTGTACTAGGACGTGCCGTACGTGGGTGCCCGTTCCTTGGTGCGGCCCGCGTGCCCGTACTATATATATATCTAAAATTATATCCCCCCCCCCCCTCTATTTACATGAAATGGTTTGGTCCATTCGCAAAGCCAAAGCGAACGGCTTGCGAGTACGGTGACAATCCCCCCCCCTCTATTTACATGAAATGGTTTGGTCCAAAGCGAACGGCTTGCGAGTACGGTGACAATCCCCCCCCTCTATTTACATGAAATGGTTTGGTCCAAAGCGAACGGCTTGCGAGTACGGTGACAATCCCCCCCCTCTATTTACATGAAATGGTTTGGTCCAAAGCGAACGGCTTGCGGAGTTTGGTAAAGAAATCGCCATAGCT